>NW_024041150.1:45762739-45803739 GCF_014851395.1 Micropterus salmoides | reverse complement strand
AAAAAATATATATATAATATTTCTGGACCAAGAAAAACACTTGCCCACACAACTTGTCCATTTGGTTCAGGAATCTTAGGTCACTGGAGACAATCTTGGAGGGTAGACCAGCAGCCATGTAGAGGCAAAACTGAAGAGCATGGCCTGAGGACCTCCTTGCATTGCTCCTGTCTTTCCGTCCAGTCCGTGGCCCCAGGCGAAACTTGAAGAAGTCTTCAACAGCCTTTTCTGCAAAACAAACATGAAAAGGGAAAGAAACATACTAACAAAAACCATCTCTCTACTCTCTCCCCCAAATTGTAATAGAAAAGAATGAATAACTCACCATAGAAACAAGAATCCTTCTTTCCCTTGCCGACATGCTCACTGTTTTGAACAGATAGAGGTGCTTTAAATGGAGTGGGTTTCTGTTGCTGAATTTCCATCAAACACTCCACCTTTTTTTCCAACTGCTGCAACCTGGAATCCAACTTCTCCCAGTTGGACGTGCAGTCCCTTGACATTGAACCAGTCGAGTGATGAATATGGCCACTCAAGTGCTCCGGTAGGTTAAAAGAAGTCACAGTCTCACGTGAAGGCGGAGGCATGGATGCACATAGGGCGGTGGAAGGAATTTGGTGACTGGTAGAAGAGTTTTTTGCCCCAGAAACAGGGGTGGAAGAAAACTGTTGACCAATTTGTTGATGTGGGTGATTGGAGGAGGACAAGGTATGAACGCGATCCTTTCCTTGAGGTGTGAGGGAGGGGCATTGGAAGGCAGAATGTATTCCAGTCACAGGATGGTTTGTGGATGTTGAACTGATACTCAAGGCCTCCTCCTCCTCCCTGAACTCTGATCCCTCTGGCTCCTCCGACAGTTCCTCAGAAACAGCCTCCTCAATGATCTCTCCAATGGGCAGAACAAACTTCTCTAAAATAAAGTGTAGGAGATTTGTAAGTTTAAACCCTTGGGTTCCAAATTTCAGTCTATATGTATTATATTTGCTTGTCACACAGAAGCCCTTAGATTTTGAATAGGATTTGATGATGTAAGCATCCTTTTCAGTGCCCCTATCAAATCAATATATATATCGTAATGTTAAGACAACTTAAAATTACCATGTTCAGTCGTAACACCCAAGTCCAAGCTGGATACCATGGGCACATCAGGGTTGGACTCACGCAGTTCTGCCAGCTCTTTAACTATGACTGCTCTCTTGGCCTGCTTCATGATCGGTTCTCGCTCCTTTCAACAATTTTTTTCATGACATCAAAGTAGCATTGGATGGAAACATGATTTACAACAGATTTTGCAGACTTTATTGTCATAAATTGAATATCCTACCTCTGCTGAACCAATTTTGTGTGCTGTTTGTAAGTGTTTATCAAGGCGGACGAGATTTCTCTTCCCACACATTGTGCATTCCAAGGATTTGCTACTTCTGTGTTGGGAAATGGGGGGGGAAAGCTTTCAGGAAATCAGTGCAAATAAAAATTAAGAAAATATATAAAAACATATTTATCTTGATCGAACCGTGAATTTCCATATTGCATCAGAAGCTGGAACTCTTCTTTGTTTGGAATGGTGTGGTAGATTTTAAGGTGTTGCCTTAAGTAACTGACATTTTTGTAACACAGCCCGCACAGTCGCTCACTCTGTGAAAGATTAAAAATAGCACAAATAAAGCTCTGTATCGTCAACAAACCATCATAAAATGCACTTCCTACTGATATACACTTACCATCCTGCCAACCAGGTAATGAAGATCTCCTGTTAGATCTCTGCATTTAGAGGAAGTTAGAAAGACAAGTGTTAAAAAATGTTAACACCGGGGAACATTAAAAAAATCAAACCTGTTCAGCAGGACTGCTAAAATAACTTTTAAATGTGTGATTTTTTATATTAGCAATTGTTTATTGACATCCTTTGCCACCTGTTTTGATATACTGAAAATGATTTCTTTTCCTGACATGATTCTTGAACTTAATTTCTAACACAGTGCATTTCAAACAGGTTAATCTTTTTTAAAACTCCTTCACACTCTTACAATAATTTTATCAATAGCTTTCAGAAACATTTCCACCTTCTAGACTCCATATCTGTCTCTTCTCGGCCCTAGACGCCCTTCTTTCTGGCTGTCCTTTCATAACGGGTCTAGGATTCTGCTTGTTCCTTCTTTTTTTTGACTTTATTTGTAAAATCCACAAAATCCAGAATGAGTGGCAAAGGATTAAACCTACCACAATAACTTAAAAATGTATAATACTGCATTTAAGTAGTTGTAAAAGTAGAAAATTTTTAATATATTATTTTAATTTTTAATATATATTGGATTCAATCTACCTTCCAATTCTGGAGAGGAATTGGAAGGTAGATTGAAATTTGGAAATAAAATTGAGATTCCATATTTACATTTATGTCATAACATTTTCTTTTTTAACAGAAAATGCAATACAAAATACTTTTTAAAAGTTTAAAAATGCATAAAAACATGACATTGGGATGTTACTCACTGAAATAAGACAACACCAACCAAGTATCAACACTTTTGTATGAGACAAATATAAAAATATTTGAGAGAGCTGACACTCACCATGTGCTGAGTGCTCCTGCTGAAGCTCCTACTTCCTGTTGAAAGAGGAAGTCCAAGTTTCCATCTACATGCATTCAATACACAATAGATTGAAACATGGAAGTAAAGAACATTATTGATTAAATTTAAACTTGGAATTTATATTTTCTTTTTTCTATGTCCTATGAAATAGAAAGTAGACAATTTGGATCAATTTACAACATGAAAAACAAACAATAAGGCAGAGGCTTAAATAAGCTTCACTTGGCACTTGCAATGATCTATGTCAATCTGTATTCTGAGAGTATTCTGAGAGAAGCACTTATCCAGCTAGAAGATCTCAACCTTTCTCACCCCTCACCACTGTAGCTTAGCCCCCAATTTACTACCAACTGATGTCTTTGATTTATAACTGATCCGCTCTCACCTTGATAATACAATGTCTCTATTGTCTTGTCCACTTGAAGGTGTAGCCTCATGTGGCTACATTGGCATATGATTATATTCTCCGGTGTATTTGTTTGGACTAGCTTACCTGGCATCGCCCTGGCCTCCAGCACCACTGTGAGGAATCTTGGAGACATCTTTGATCAGGACACGTCGTTTAAGTCTCACATTAAGAAAATTTCAAGGACCACCTTTTTTCACCTACGTAATATTATGAAAATTAGAAACATTCTGTCTAAAAATGATGCAGAAAAACTAGTCCATGCATTTGTTACTTCTAGGCTGGATTACTGCAATTCCTTATTATCAGGCTGCTCGAAAAAGTCCATTAAGACTCTTCAGCTGATCCAGAACGCTGCAGCACGTGTTCTGACAGGAACCAGGAAAAGAGATCACATTTCTCCTGTCTTAGCTTCTCTGCATTGACTTCCAGTAAATTCCAGAATAGAATTTGAAATTCTCACCTACAAAGCTTTTAATAGTCAGGCACCATCTTATCTTAAAGAGCTCATAGAACCTTACTACCCCACCAGAGCACTGCGCTCTCAGAATGCATTCTCCAAAAGTAGACTAAGAGCCAGAATGTTCAGCTATCAAGCTCCTCTCCTGTGGAACCAGGTTCCAGTTTGGGTTCAGGAGGCAGACACCATCTCCACATTTAAGACTTTCCACTTTGATAAAGCTTATAGTTAGGGCTGGCTCAGGTTAGTCCTGAACCATCCCTTAGTTATGCTGCTATAGGCCTTGACTGCCGGGGGGATTTCCCATGATGCACTGAGGTCCTCTCTCCTCTACTTTCTCTCCCTCTGTATGCAACCTCGTCCCATTATTGCATGTTACTAACACAACTTCCCCCCTTTCCCGTAGTCTTGTGCTTTCTCTTCCCTGCCCTCTCTCCTCCTATCACTTCCTGCAGGTGTTTCTGGCTCTGGAGCTGTGGAGTCTGGATCTGTGTTCCTGCTCAACATGCTTTGCTGCAATTATTGTTACTAGTCCTATTATTATTATTGTTATTATAATCATTAAAATTGCGATTATTATCATTAACACTACTGTAAATATCTGTATCACATTTCATTTAGTCTATAGCAACATCATCTTTACTGTCCGTAGCTCTGTGTGTATATTGTATAGGCTGCCTCCCTTCTCTCTCTCTCTCTCTCTCTCCTTCACCCTCAATCGGTCGAGGCAGATGGCCACCCACCCTGAGCCATGGTTCTGCCTGTTTTTCCTTGCCTCTGTCGCCTAGTGTTTGCTCTTGGTTGGAATTTTTGGGCTTCTGTAAATAACATCACAGAGTTCGGTCTAGACCTGCTCTTTTATGAAAAGAACTGTGAGATAACTGTTGTTGTGATTTGGCGCTATATAAATAAAATTGAATTGAATTGAATTGAACCTGTACAACGAGGATTCTCATCCCCACTTGGCTGCTTTTTCAGCCCGTTCGAGAAATCATAATAACAAATCGGTGTTGACACCAGCACGGGTAACAATGAGGATTAAGAACATGTTATTATGATTTGTGTTTTCCTGGAATGCCCTGTCTAACCACCAGGCAACTCAAAATAGCCTGAAAGATGCTCATATTCCTCACCGACCATCTACAAGCTTCCTCTGGTACTTGGAATCAGGTTGCTCTCTCCCTCTGTCTGATTCCACAATTGTGTTCACTGAATAGATTAAAAATTTTTAATTATTTTGGCCATTAATAACTCATCATTACTTATACCGATAGTGATGCAGTCACCTGACTTGTACCTAGCATGATCCAGCTACCAGTCTTCGACACAGCAATCTACAATCTTCTATTGGTTGGAATCAACCTGCTCGCTCCTTCCATCTTTTACATACTAGCCTTTGAAGTACTTCCAGATGCTCATCCATTGATATTTTCAAAAATAACAATCCTATGAACTGTGGGTCTTGACAACTTACCATTACATTTACTCTCAGAACAACTTTGAAAACTAAATAAAAAATCAATTAGGAGACAGACAAGCATGTAAATTGGTCTCTGAAAATTTTACTTTCAACAATTTTGCTGAGATATTTTACATTTTTTAAGTTCAGTAAGTATGATCAAAATAAAAAGTGTGTGTGTGTGTGTGTGTGTGTGTGTGTGTGTGCGTGTGTGTATGTGTGTGTGTATATACGTGCATGTTTGCTTGTGCATGAGTGTGTGAGCATGTATTTGAAACAATCTAGCTAGACCAACTTGCAATCTAACACAGACAAACTATAAATTTAACAAAAAATGTAAATAAATCAAAGCGTCAGCATTCTTTCTCCTTTTAAAGCTAAATACACGTATATTACTATAAAACCTAAACTTTTTAAACATGATTATTCCTATCAAGGGGTAATCACATCCAAGGGGCAATATGTTTTAGTGTCTTGAATAAGGGAAATACACAAACCCAAAAACATCCTCTGATGGGGTTTGTGGCACATTCCAGGCCCTACCTGGCTAGGGCTTCTGCACATCCTCCGCTTGGGTTTGTGGCATCTGGTCTTCTGGTGTTTCTGGCACCAACTCTGGTGTCTCCTGGAATATAAGATTCAGAACACATTCTGGGTCCAGTCCCACTGGGGTTTGTGCATCCTTCTCCTCTTGTATTTGTATCAGCCAGTCGGGAGTCTGCTGTACGGGGCTCAAGGGTGCTGGCACATTCCCTGGGACCAGCTCAGTTTCGGGCACTGACACACAATCTGTGGTCTTGGCAGTGAGGGGCTCGGGCTCGCTACTTGGTTCCTCCAGAGCCGTCTGTGCTGCAAGGAACATGGTGCTCTGCTCAGTTAGGTGTGCAGGTAGGTTCTTTAGGTCGGCAAGGGGTGCTTGCCCAGGCAGGGCATTGGAAAGATTTGCTTTGAAGAGATAATACTCAGCAATTGGTTGGTGCAACTTCTCAACAACAATAGCACACTTCGAAGGTGTGTAGATATGTATTTCTGCAGATTCTTCAGTTAAGAAATCCAATTTCCTCTTAGACTTGAGAGGTTGCGCTGGTGGAAGGCTGTCCTGTGATGATGTGGGAACCTCACAACTGGAGGTTATTCTTGCCCCACTTCTTGCCTTGGAAGGCCTTCCACGTCTTTTACGCATGACCCTTAACTCCTCAGATGACAGTGAAGAGACGGACTCGTGGTCATCGTAGATTGGCTCCTCATCCTCTGTGCTTGTCTCTGGTGTGTCGTCTGATGAAGTATCAGTTATCTTTTCATCCTCTTCAGAGGGTTTTGCAATGGCCATCTTTAAAGCCTTTAGTCTCAGCCTCCTTGTCTCATATCCTGTGACTTTGTCTGGCAGAGCCACATAAAATCTCTCTGCCGTGCTGGGGTCGTGGCACATGGCTTTTGCCACCTGTTTTCTCTCCTTTTCAGAGAGGTATTGGTTGGCCTGGAAACCCCAGCAAAGAAATAAAAAATTACCAACTATGACTTCAAAATCCATCCTATGGCCAGATCCTATCTTGCATTAAGTACTTACTTGAGTAGAGACACTGCTCCGGATCTTGTTAAAACTGATTGTGCCCTTCATTCCACAGTCCACCCAAGCGAGATGAAGGAAGTGCCCGGCCTTACCAATCTGTTTTCCAAGTGTTGTGTGGAAAACATAATCACTGGCCTGACCTTGAGGACAGCACTTGAAGTTGACGAGGTTTTCCAGCCACCTAAATTCCTCCTCATTTAGGTTGAATGCAGCCTGACCAAATGACTGCATGGTTTTGTGGTCATCCACCTTGGGAAATGAAATTCAGAAAATCATGATTTGTCTGAGTGGATGCACTTAAATTAAACAAAAGCAATCACCAATGACTGTTGACTTGTAGCTGGGAGATGAGGCCACACGTCACATCTAAAAGCTTCCATTGGTACTTGGACTCAACATGCACTCTAAATCTGTCTTAAATATATCAGCCTTCAAAGTGATTCCAGATATGCATCTATGGCCCACTCAGTAGATGAGAATTTGGAATCAACTATTCCTTTAGTAACTCAACACTTCATTAAAGTACAGTGATGCAGCCACCTGTCTTTGATATAGCAAACTACAAGCTTCCATTGGTACCTAGAATCAAACCATTTTCTCAATCAGTTATTGAAACACCAGCCTTTGAAGTGCACCCAAAATGTCATCCATATAATGCATGAATTTGGAATCATTTGATCCCCTAATCCCCTCCTCATGATTACTTGTGCCTACAGACATGCAGCTACCTTTGATGCAGCAATCTACAAGCATCTGTTTGTACTTGGAATCGGTCTGCTTTCTCCCTTGGTCTTGAAAATATAGGAATTCCGGTGTGATTCCAGAATTTAATATATGGCCCACTTAATAGACGAGAATCTGGAATCTACTGGTTATGATCTCTAGCGTGATGGTGACACCTGTCTTTGCTTCCATTGCCACCTAGAACCAATCCATTCCCTCAATAACATTTTGAAATGACAGACTTTGTATTACACTAAATTATCATCTATTTAATACAATAGATAAGATTACTACTAAAACTTCTTGCAAATGAACAAATGAGCAGTGTTTCCACTTTATTTTATCACCAGAATTTATCTATTGTTTTATTTAAAATAATTGCAGCCATTTTTATTTTTAAATTAGAAATTTTTTTGAAACTGCTTTAACCCCTCAGCTTTCACTTGAAATGTGCACTAAAGATGGTTTCACTTAGGAAGGGATGACATGTAGTCCAGGTTAAAAAGTCCAGCCCAGCGTAAATTACCCCCCGAAAAATAGAGGTACTAACCAGAACTTGGAATCTCTTGCCATGATTCCAACCGACAAAGTTGACCACATTTTCCTTTGTCATGTTGGTGAGGACAACCGATCTGTGTCCAGTGAGGATGCACAGGTAGCCCATGATGTAGCCCATTAGCTTAGAATGCTCATTCTCCTGATTTCCACTGCTCTCCAATAGATCTGCAAAACACCATTAAAAAAATGTTGGTTGTGAATGTAAGCAACCGAAAAATGAGTATTGCAGCATAAATAATTAAGTCTACTAACCAAACAGTTTAGGAATGTTTTCCCTCGCAGCTGTCATGAAAGCGCTTTCCTGAGCTGCATGAAGCTGATCATCTGTGAAAATAGTGCGAAATGCACCACAGTCGATGAGAATCCAATTTGTAATTTTTTGTGAGAACAAGATCAAGAAGACCTTGATAAAAAGTACCTGTTTTACGACGCAACACTTTTTGCCGGTGGACAACCAGCGTTCTTTGAATCTCGGCCTGGATCCTCTTCAGCTCGTACAGGATTTTATTTATTTCATTCTGTTTGAGCTTACTTTGAGTCAGGAAGGAGTTTTCAATATGCTTGAAAAACATAATCACGTTGGTCAACATGTTTTTCATTGATGAGGGTGCGTAGCCCTTCTGGACCAGGTATGTTGGCCAACTATGGAAAAAGGTAAGCCATTACAAGCCACTCTTACTTCCAATTCCACCACCACATTTGACATTCCATATTTACATCTATTTCCCAACATCAGAAATCATCATTTTGAATCCATAGATAAGATTTGGGGAGTAATTTGTGCTAACATAAAAAGCATAAAGTATAATATTTCTGGACCAAGAAAAACATGAAAAAAAAACTTACCCACGCAACTTGTCCATTTGGTTCAGGAATCTTAGGTCACTGGAGACGATCTTGGAGGGTAGACCAGCAGCCATGTAGAGGCAAAAGCGAAAAGCATGGCTTGAACACTGTCTTGCATTTTCCCTGTCCTTCCTTCCAGTCCGTGGCCCCAGGCGAAACTTGAAGAAGTCTTCTACAGCCTTTTCTGCAAAATAAACATTAAAAATAATATAACCTTCTAACTATCTCTCCCCGAGATTGTAACAGCAAAAAATTAATAACTTACCAAAGAAACAAGCGCCCTTTTTTCCCTTGCCGACATGCTCACTTTTTTGAACAGATAGAGGTGCTTTGGTCAGGATGGGTGTCTGTTGCTGCATTGCCATCAAACTGTCCACCTTTTTTTCCAACTGCTGCAACCTGGAATCCAACTGCTCGCAGTAACACATGCTGTCCCTTGACATTGAACCAGTCGAGTGTTCACTGTGGCCACTCAAGTGCCCCGGTAGGTTAGAAGAAATCACTGTCTCGTGTGAAGGCGGAGGCATGGATGCACACAGGGCGGTGGAAGGGATTTGGTGACTGGCAGAGGAGTTTTGGGCCCCAGAAACAGGGGTGGAAAACAGCAGCTGACCAGTGTGTTCAGGAAGGTCACTGGAGGACGACATGTTGTAATCATGATCCTGTCTTTGAGTTATAGGGGTGGAACATTGGAATTCAGAATGTATTGCAGTCGCAGGATGGTTGTTGGATGATGAATTGATACTCGAGGCCTCCTCCTCTTCCCTGTACTCCAATCCCTCTGGCTCCTCTCTCAGTTCCTTGGAAGTAGCCTCCTCAATTATCTCTCCAATGGGCGGAACAAATTCCTCTAAAATAAAGTGTAGGAGATTTTAATTGTAAATTTAAACCCTTGGGTTCCAAATTTTACTCTATGTGCATTATTTGGTTGCTACACAGAAGCCACTAGTATTTGAATAGGATGTCATAATGTAAGGCTCCTTTTCAGTGCCCCTATCATGTCCACATATATATCATAACATTAACAGAATTTAAAATTACCATGTTCCATGGTAACTCCCATGTCCAAGCTGGATACCATGGGCACATCAGGGTTGGACTCACGCAGTTCTGCCAGCATTTTAACTATGACTGCTCTCTTGGCCTGCTTCATGATCGGTTCTCGCTCCTTTCAACAATTTTATTCATGAGATCAAAGTAGCATTAGATGGAAAAACACATGATTTACAACAGATTGTGCAGATGTTACAGTCACAAATTGAATCTCCTACCTCTGCTGAACCAATTTTATGCGCTATTTGTAAGTGTTTATCAAGGCGGACGAGATTCCCCTTCCCACATATTGGGCATTCCAAGGATTTGCTAGTTCTATGGTGCGAAATGGGAAAAAAAGAGCTTTCAGGAAATCAGTGCAAATAACAAAAATAAATAACACACAAAAATATATTTATCTTGATCCAACCGTGAATTCCCATATCGCATCAAAAGCTGGAACTCTTCTTTGTTCTGAATGGTGTGGGACACTTTCAGGTGTTGCTTTAAGTTGCTGAAGTTGTGGAAACACAGCCCGCACAGTCGCTCACTCTGTGGAAGATTAAAAATAGCACAAATGAAGCTTTGTTTCATCAACAACCATCATAAAGGGCACTCCCTACTGATATACACTTACCATCCTGCCAACCAGGTAAGGAAGATCTTCTGTTAGACCTCTGCATTTAGAGTGGCTAAGAAAGAAAAGTGTTTAAAATGTCAACATTGAGGAAAACGGAGCACATTTAACCAATAAAAACTTGTGTGAAGACAAGCCAGGTCACAAAATATTCTTTTTTATTTCTTCTTATGACGGTATTTAGCAGTAGAACAGACCTGAAATGCGTTGCCTGCCCTACAACAATACAATATCTTTTTTATGCTTACTTAAAAGTTTTTTATTGACATACTTTGCCTTCTGTTTTGATATATTTAGACAGCTTTCCTTTCCTGACATGATTCTTGAACTTAATTTCCAACACATTGCATGTCAAACAGGTTAATCTTTTTTTACACTTCCATTCAATTGTTTTATCAGTACCTTTAAGAAACATTTCCCCCTTCTAGACCTCTTTTCTGCCTCTTCTGGGCCTTAGACACTCTTCTTTCTATCTGTCCTTTCAGAGCTTGTCTAGCACTTATCATTCTTTTAATTAAATTAATTGAAAAATCCAGAATGAGGGGCAAAGGCAGACACCTACCACAATAACTTTGGGCAGCATCTAAGTAGCTGTAAAAGTATAAAATGTTGAATATAGATATTCTTTTCATATTTCAATCTATGAACTAATTGGAAGGTAGATTGAAATTTGGAAATAAAATTGACATTCCACATTTACATCTATGTCATAACATTTTCGTTTTTAACAGAAAATGCAATACAAAATACATTTTAAGTTTGAAAATGCATAAAACACATGGCACTGGGATGTAACTCACTGACAAAGACAAAATCAACCAAATATCAACCCTTTTGCAGAAAGAAATGTATAAATTACAGACCTAACACTCACCATGTGCTCAATGCTCCTGCTGAAGTCACTACTTCCTGTTGAAAGAGGAAGTCCAAGTTTCCATCTACATGCATTCATTATACAACAGATTGAAACATGGAATGTCAGGACAGTATTGATTAAATTTAAACTTGGACTTTTGGTTATCTTTTTTCTACTTCCTGTGAGAAAGGAAGTACACAATTTGGATCTATTTAAGACATGATCCTTGTTCATCATCACTTTCAGGTAGTTACAACACTTAATGAGGTGAAAAATCTCAATTGTGATTTTTGATGAAATTAATCACACATCTAACTCCAAATTGCCTGAAAGGTGCCCATCCTCCTCATTGCAGGGCCTACACACACACACACACACACACACACACACACACACACACACACACACACAAACACACACTTACTATAAACAAGCTTCAATTGGCACTTGGAATATCCTGCTCTCTCCCTCTGTCTTAAAAATATCAGCCTTCAAAGTGATGCCAGAATTTTCATTGACTCAATAGATACAAATTTGGAATCATTTTGTCCATTAGTAACTCATCATTGCTTATTCCAGTAGTGATGAGGCCAACTGGCTGATGCAGCTACCAGTCTTCAATACAGTAATCTACAAGCTTCTATTGGTGAGTCAACCCACCCTCTCCTTACATCGTTTACATACTAGCCTTTGCAGTACTTCCAGATGCTCATTTATGGCTATTCTCAAAAACAACAATCTTGAGAACTGTGGGTCTTGACAACACATTACATTTACTCAGAACAATCAAAACAACTTTCAAAATTAAAAAAACATACTCAAAAAAGGAGGCAGACACAAGCATGTAAATTGGTCTTAGAAACACTTACTTTGAACAATTCTGCTGAGATATTTTTAATAATTTTGGTAAATAAGTATAATCAAAAGTAAAAGAGTGTGTGTGTGCGCAACTGTGTGAGACTGCAAGTGTGTCTAGATAGACTGGCAACATTAAGACACAACTATAAGCAAATTATACATTTACAGACAAAAGTAATAAATCAGAACGTCAGCATTCCTTCTCGTTTTAAAGATGAACATATGAATTAAACCTTATATTTTTAACCATGAGTAATACCCATCCAGGGTTAATCTCCTCCTAGGGGCACTGTTTTTGTCTCCCGGGTAAGGGGACATTCACAAACCCAAAAACCTCCTCTGATGGCGTTCGTGGCACCAACTCCTGGGTCACCTGCATGATAGGTTTTTGAGCACATGCCAGGGTCCAGCCTGGCTAGGGCTTCTGCACCTCCTCTGCTTAGGTTTGTGGCATCTGGTCTTCTGGTGTTTCTGACACCAACTCTGGTCTCTCCTGGAACATAAGATTCAGAACACATTCTGGGTCCAGTCCCACTGGGGTTTGTGCATCCTTCTCCTCTTGTATTTGTATCAGCCAGTCGGGAGTCTGCTGTACGGGGCTCAAGGGTGCTGGCACATTCCCTGGGACCAGCTCAGTTTCGGGCACTGACACACAATCTGTGGTCTTGGCAGTGAGGGGCTCGGGCTCGCTACTTGGTTCCTCCAGAGCCGTCTGTGCTGCAAGGAACATGGTGCTCTGCTCAGTTAGGTGTGCAGGTAGGTTCTTTAGGTCGGCAAGGGGTGCTTGCCCAGGCAGGGCATTGGAAAGATTTGCTTTGAAGAGACAATCATCAGCAATTGTTTGGCGCAACTTCTCATCACCACAAGAAAACTTTGAAGGTGTGCAGACAAGTATTTTTGAGCCGTCTTCCATTGAGAAATCCAATTGCCTCTTGGACTTGAGAAGTTGAGCTGGTGGAAGTCTGTCCTGTGATGGTGCGGGAACCTCACAACTGGAGGAGATTCTAATCCCGCTACTTGACTGGAAAGGCCTTCCACGTCTTTTACGCATGATCCTTAACTCTTCAGATGACAGTGAAGAGGACTCGTGGTCATCGTAGATTGGCTCCTCATCCTCTGTGCTCGCCTTTGGTGTGTCTTCTAATGACTTATCAGTGTTGTTTTCATCCTCCTCAGAGATGTTCACAATGGTCATCTTTAACGCCTTTGGTCTCGGCCACCTTGTCTCATATGCCGTGACTTTTTCTGGTAGAGCCACATAAAATCTCTCTGCCGTGCTGGGGTTGTGGCACATGGCTTTTGCCACCTGTTTTCTCTCCTTCTCAGAGAGGTATTGGTTGGCCTGGAAAGCCCAAGAAATAAAAAGTTACCAATTACAACTTTAAAAACCATCCTATAGCCAGATCCTATCTTGCATTAAGTACTTACTTGAGTAGAGACACTGCTCCGGATCTTGTTAAAACTGATTGTGCCCTTCATTCCACAGTCCACCCAAGCGAGATGAAGGAAGTGCCCGGCCTTACCAATCTGTTTTCCAAGTGTTGTGTGGAAAACATAATCACTGGCCTGACCTTGAGGACAGCACTTGCAGTTGACGAGGTTTTCCAGCCACCTAAATTCCTCCTCATTTAGGTTGAATGCAGCCTGACCAAATGACTGCATGGTTTTGTGGTCATCAACCTTGGGAAATGAAATTCAGAAAATCATGATTTGTCTGAGTGGATGCACTTAAATTATACAAAACAAATCACCAATGACTGTTGACTTGTAGCTGGGAGATGAGGCCACACACCAGATCTAAAAGCTTCCATTGGTACTCAGACTCAACCTGCACTCTCCTTCTGTCTTAAATATATCAGCCTTCAAAGTGATTCCAGAATTGCATCTATGGCCCACTCAGTAGATGAGAATTTGGAACCAACTGGTCCTTTAGTAACTCAACACTGCATTAAAGTACAGTGATGCAGCCACCTGTCTTTAATATAGCAAACTACAAGCTTCCATTGGTACCTAGAATCAAACCATTTTCTCAGTTGTTCAAATACCAGACTTTGAAGTACAACCAAAATGTCATTCATTTAATGCAATAGATGACAAATTGGTCCCATAAACAATATTACTCGTACTTGAAGTGATACAGCTACATGTGTGTCATACATTAATCTTCCAGCTTGTGTTGGTGCTTGGAATCGGCCTAGTTCCTCAATCAGTTTTTCCAAACAAGGAATTCCGGTGTGTCTAGGTCAAGTGTGTAATTTTTAGTTATCAAGTTTACATGCTGAAATAGCAAGCCCACAAAAAAAAAATTTGTGCTTTTGAGTGACATGTTTACAACCCAAATTCCACCCCCCAGACAGAAGTGTTTCAGCATTATTTTACCATCAGAATTTATCTGTAGTTTTATTTAATATATTTACAGCCATTTTTTATTTTTGGAATTTGAAAACTTTCTCTTGGAAGAGAAACTGCTCATTTAACCCCTCAGCTTTCACTTGATATGTGCATTAACGGATGGTTTCACTCCAAGAAGAAACTAATCCGAAAGGGAATAAATAAACTCCAAAAACAACAGAGGTACTAACCAGGACTTGGAATATCTCGCCATGATTCCAACAGTCAAAGTTGACCACATTTTCCTTTGTCATGTTGGTGAGGACAACCGATCTGTGTCCAGTGAGGATGCACAGGTAGCCCATGATGTAGCCCATTAGCTTAGAATGCTCATTCTCCTGATTTCCACTGCTCTCCAATCGTTCTACAAAACATCATAAAAAAAAATGTTGGTTGTGAATGTAAGCAACCGAAAAACGAGCATTACAGCATAAATAATTAAGTATACTTACCAAACAGCTTAGGAATTTTTTCCCTCGCAGCTGTCATGAAAGTGCTTTCCTGAGCTGCATGAAGCTGATCATCTGTGAAAATAGTGCGAAATGCACCACAGTCGATGAGAATCCAATTTGTAATTTTTTGTGAGAACAAGATCAAGAAGACCTTGATAAAAAGTACCTGTTTTAGGACGCAACACTTTTTGCCGGTGGACAACCTGCGTTCTTTGAATCTCAGCCTGGATCCTCTTCAGCTCGTACAGGATTTTATTTATTTCATTCTGTTTGAGCTTACTTTGAGTCAGGAAGGCGTTTTCAACGTGCTTGAAAAACATAATCACGTTGGTCAAAATGTTTTTCATTGATGAGGGTGCGTAGCCCTTCTGGACCAGGTATGTTGGCCAACTATGGAAAAAGGTAAGCCGTTACAAGCCACTCTTACTTCCAATTCCACCACCACATTTGACATTCCATATTTACATCTATTTCACAACAGAGATTATAATTTTGAATCCATAGATAAGATTTGGGGAGTAATTTGTGCCTGCATAAAAAATATATGTAATAATTCTGGGCCTTGAAAAATATGAAAGAAAAATACTTCCTTATGTTTTACTTTTAAGCACTTTTTGACCTGTCTGTGAAAGGTGCTATATAAAAAGTTTCCTTATTTTCTTTTTTACTTACCCACGCAACTTTTCCATTTGGTTCATGAACCTTAGGTCACTGGAGACGATCTTGGAGGGTAGACCAGCAGCCATATAGAGGCAAAAGCAAAGAGCATGGCTTGAAGACTTCCTTGCATTTTCTCTATCTTTCCTTCCAGGCCCCAGGCGAACCTTGAAAAAGTCGTCAACAGTATTTTCTGCAAAACAAACGTGAAATGGAAAACCATCTATCCATAACCGTCATTCTCCTCTCCCAAATTGTAATAGAAAGGAATGAATAACTTACCATAGAAAAAAGTGCCCTTCTTTCCCTTGTTGACATGCTCACTTTTTTGAACAGATAGAGGTGCTTTGGTCAGGATGGGTGTCTGTCGCTGCATTGCCATCAAACAGTCCATCTTTTTTTCCAGCTGCTGCAATCTGGAATCCAACTTCTCCAAGATGCACATGCAGTCCCTTGACACTGAACCAGTCAAGAGCTGACTATGGCCACTCAAGTGCCCCGATAATTTAAAAGAAGACACAGTCTCACGTGAAGGCGGAGGCATAGACCCACACAGGGCGGTGGGAGGGATTTGGTGACTGGCAGAGGAGTTTTGGGCCCCAGAAACAGGGGTGGAAAACAGCAGCTGATCAGTATTTTGAGGAAGGTCGCTGGAGGAGGACATGCTGTAATCACGATCCTGTCTTTGAGGTGTGGGGGTGGAACATTGGAAGGCAGAATGATTTCCAGTCGCAGGATGGTTGTTGGATGATGAATTGATACTCAAGGCCTCCTCCTCTTCCCTGTACTCTGATCCCTCTGGCTCCTCCCTCAGTTCCTTGGATGCAGCCTCCTCAGTGATTTCTCCAGTAGGCAGAACATATTCCTCTTAAATAGTTTAAAGTTTAAAGCCTTGGGATACAAATTTCAGTCTATATGTGTAATATTTGGTTGTTACACAGAAGTCATTAGAGTTTGAACACGATATGATGATTTAAGCCTCCTTTTCAGTGCCCCTATCAAATCGATATATATCATAACATTAACAGAACTTAAAATTACCATGTTCTGTGGTAACATCCAAGTCCAAGCTGGATACCATGGGCACATCAGGGTTGGACTCACGCAGTTCTGCCAGCATTTTAACTATGACTGCTCTCTTGGCCTGCCTCATGATCGGTTCTCGCTCCTTTCAACAATTTTTTTCATGAAATCAAAAGTGGCATTAGATGGACAAACATGATTTACAACAGATTGTGCAGAAATTGAATCTCCTACCTCTGCTGAACCAATGTTGTGTGCTTTTTGTAAGTGTTTATCAAGGCGGACGAGATTCCCCTTCCCACATATTGTGCATTCCAAGGATTTGCTAGTTCTGTGGTGCGAAATTAACAATAAATGTTGAGGAAATCAGTGCAAATAACAAAAATAAATACAACATGTAAAACTGTATTTATCTTGATCCAACCGTGAATTCCCATATTTCATCAGAAGCTGGAACTCTTCTTTGTTCTGAATGGTGTGGGACACTTTCAGGTGTTGCTTTAAGTTGCTGAAGTTGTGGAAACACAGCCCGCACAGTCGCTCACTCTGTGGATGATTAAAAATAGCACAAATAAAGCTCTGTATTGTCAACAAACCATCATAAAGGGCACTCCCTACTGATATACACTTACCATCCTGCCAACCAGGTAAGGAAGATCTTCTGTTAGGCCTGTGCATTTAGAGTGGGAGAAAGAAGAAAGGCAAATGTTAAAAAATCTTTTAGGACCCAATAGCTTAACATGAAGGCTGAGCAGACACAGTTTGATGATTTAATAAAGCAAAACAAAAGTGAGGACAGTTACTGAGAGTGGTTGAGTCCAAAGCAATCCAAAAAAGTAACAAACAGTCCAAATGAAAAAAGGTGATCCAAACAGAAATCCAAATGGGCACAAAATATCCTCAGAACAGTCTGAGAACCACCTGCTACAATGACATGGACTGTGGAAAACACAGGCAATATACTCACACACACACGGCTAGCAAGCAGGGAGGGAAACACAACACAACGAACAAAGGCAAAACTGAAAAGAAGATAAAAGACAGAACTGAATCCCAAAACACAAACTAAATAATAGATACAGAACAGACTAAATAACAGAACTGGCGGAGAACTAAATTAAACAGCTCAGACAGGCAGAATATGACAAACAGGGTAAAACGGAGCACACATAAACCATAAAACCTTTTTCAGGTGCACTGGCAAAATAACTTTAGAGGTGTGAAGGGATAACAATACCTTCTTGATGCTTACTTGTCAATTGTTTATTGACATGATTTGCCATCTATTTTGTTATTTGAACAGCTTTCCTTTCCTGACATGATTCTTGAACTTTATTTATAACACAGCGCATGCCCAACCTGTTCATCATTGTTTACACTCCCTTACCATCATCATTTTATCAATAGCTTTCAAAAATATTTGCCCCTTCTGTTACCTTCAGCTGTGGAGATCTCCGTTCTTCTTCCCTGCCTTTTCTGGGCCCTGGACATTTTTCTTTCTGGCTGACCTTTCAGAGCTGGTCCAGAAATCTGCTTGTTCCTTCTTTTTCTTTTTAGATGAAGATATCTCTCCCTCAGTTGGTACTTTTTGCTCACAGGGTCCTTTGTTTCCTCAAAATGGAGCTGCTTCCCTCTGTGTTTGAAATGACCCTCTCCATTCCCTTCACAAGTGCAGCATTCACACTTTTCATTTTGATCCCCAAAAAAGCTGGAACCATAGTAACACGTAATCTCCTCCCCAGGTGAGATTGGTCGAATCACTTCAACATAAGCGATATTCTTCTCACTAGCAAGAAACTTGCAGTTTGGTTTACAGTCATGGTTTATGAAAGCTGCAGGCCCAAGCCACAGCTGAGCAGAATGTTTGCGCATTGAATACATCACGCTGAAGTCATTGATTCCTGCCTTCAGAACATTGCTGTCAGCAGGGCTAAACTCTGCTATGCAGCCCAGCAAGACCTCAATACGTTGTCCTGCAAACCAGTGCCTTGTAGAGGTTACCTTTGCTCCATTGGTCTCTGAAGAGTATCTCGCACAGGACTCTATCTTGACACCACTGTCCAACAGGAAGGCACTGAAGTAGCGATAAACATGTTCCCTCAGTAGGTCTTGATGATGGCTTCCCAGAGAATTAAAACAGTCACCAGCCAGTTTTGTCAGCGCCTCAAAAGTCTTGTTGAAGTCATGTGTATTCTCAAATTGCACCAAAGTTTCTTTGAGATTACCCCAATGTTGTATCTCTGGTAGAGGACTGATATTCATTTTATGGGTTCTGAAGCCAAGCAGAGGGTCCAACACCAAAGCAGTTGCCAGGTCATTGGTCTCACACAGTTCCTTCACACTCATTCTGGTACATCTGTCCATTTTTCCCCACAGTCAGCATGCTGGGAATCAACATAAATCTGTTAGATAGATAGAACATAACAGTTTTTTTGCTGTCTCTTTTTGATTTCAATCTATTAACTAAGTCAATGGTAAATTGAAATTTGGAAAATAAATTGACATTCCACATTTACATCTATGTGATAACATTTAAATTTTTAACAGAAAATGCAATAAAAACTACTTTTTACAAGTTCAAAAATGCATAAAACATAACATTGGGATGTTACTCACTGAAATAAGACAACACAAACCAAGTATCAACACTTTTGTATGAGAAAAATATATAAATTACAGAGCTGAGATTTGCTCACCATGTACTCAATGCTCCTGCTGAAGCTTCTACTTCCTGTTGACAAAGGAAGTCCATTTTTTCATCTACAGACATTATATAATAGATTGAAACATGGAAGGAAATAACATTGATTAAATTTAAACATTTAAAGTGGACGTTTTTCTTATGTGTCTTACTCCGCAGCTTACCCCCAACTCCTCCTTTAAAATACTACGTACCGACATGCCAGGGAACACTCTGCCTTGGCATGTCAGCCGTAGTTGATTTAAAAATGATGATGATTGCTATATAACTTGCTTGAATGAATAGGCTATCTACGTTATGGTTTAAAGATTTTTTAATAATTTAATATTGTGAACATTATCAGCATGGTGTGCCTATCATGCTGAAACTGTCGAGATACTATGCAAAAGCTCATTTCATCTCATTAGAGCAGGCTTAAACCTAAATACCTAACATTTAAAAGCTCTCAGAGGCCAGCCTGCGGTTAAAAGTGAAAAGTTATCAAAAAATATAATTCAGTTATGATTTTGACACATATTGTACAGATTCCTAGGAGCCGCCCCCCACGGGATGACTCCAAAATAATCCCAATGGCCAAAAAGGTGACCAAAAACGTCTGCTGGAACAATATCTGCATACCCACCTTGCCAAATATCATGATTCCACTATTCAAACACAGTGTATCAAAATATGGAATCACAAATTTACTCACAGAAATAGTGGCAGGCAATGCCATATGGCCTCAAATGTGCCCATTCTTTCTGTAGAGACCATGTGGGCATCCAAATTTAGGTACATGAAATTAGACCACTGTCTCCCTCTGCCTTTAAAGTGTTAACCTTTAATGTATTTCCAGATTTGCATATTTAGCCCTTTCAGTAGATGAGAATCTGGAAAAATTTGGTCATTGATACCACTTCTTCAAGATTCTATTGGCACTTGGAATCAACCCGTTCCTTCAATCAGTATTTGAAATATCAGCCTTTGAAGTACACCCACAATGATTCAGATTCAGAATGCTGCAGCACATGTTCTGACTGGAACCAGGAAAAGATATCATATTTCTTCTGTTTTAGCTTCTCTGCATTGGCTTCCAGTAAAATCCAGATTAGAATTTAAAATCATTCGTCTCACCTACAAAGCTCTTAATGGTCAGGCACCATTTTATCTTGAAGAGCTCATAGTACCTTACTACCCCACCAGAGCACTGCGCTCCCAGAATGCAGGGTTACTTGTGGTTCCTAGAGTCTCCAAAAGTAGACTAGGAGCCAGAGCGTTCAGCTATGAAGCTCCTCTCCTGTGGAACCAGGTTCCAGTTTGGGTTCAGGAGGCAGACACCATCTCCACATTTAAGAGTAGGCTTAAGACTTTCCTCTTTGATAAAGCTTATAGTTAGGGCTGGCTCAGTTTACTCCTGAACCATCCCTGCTGCTATAGGCCTAGACTGCTGGGGGACTTCCCATGATGCACTGAGCTCCTCTCTCCTCTACTTTACTCTCCTCTACTCTACAGTATGTGATACAGCAACCTTCACGCTTCCTAGGGTACTTGGAATCAGGCTGCTCGGTCTTTAAACTATAGGCCTTCAAAGTGATTCCAGATTTTGAATCTATGGCCCACTTAATAGATGAGAATCTGGAATCCTTTGGTCCCTTAAAAACTCATTGATACTTCTACCTAGAGTGATGCAGACACCTGTCCTCGACACAGGAGTCTTTAGGCTTTTATTGGTACTTGGAATCAGCCTTCTCTCTCCCTCTCTCCTTAACATATAGGCCTTCCAAGTGATTCCATAATTGCATCTATAAACCACTCAAAAGATAAGCATTTGGAATAATTTTGTCCTTTTATAATATTTTTGTAGCTAGAATCATGCCTCCACCCTTTCCCTGACACAGCAGTATATTTCTACTGGTACTTAAATTCAACCCGTTTTATCAATCAGTCATTCAAATTTCAGGCTTTACACCACATAACAGGTTGTAATATCACAACTTTTGGTGGCCCTTGGCTACGTACAGGAAGGGGGATGAAAAACATTTATTTTACACAAATTTTACCTCACAGAAAATTAGGATCCAAAAGTGAACTCATCAGTTTTGCATTAGACTCTTTTATTTAACGAAACCAAATTGAACGAAATCCCATAATATTTTGTGAGTGATTATAGAGATCTTAATAAAACATAAACATCTCAAAATAAAAAATCCCAGCCCTTCTCTCACAGTTTTTGCCCTTCCTGGACATATCCCCTTTCATCCTCTATTTCACTCAGCAATGCTAAAGGTACTTGTATTCATGGAGAATAATCATGATGATGAGGTATAACACAATAATTGCAGCAAGAGATAAAATGATCAGGTCACATGCTCGTCCACATATCACTCCCAATCTAAAAGGGAAACAAAATCACTTTATTGTAATATAGTACAAACATAACTTGATTTATCACCATACGTTTTGAAATAATTGTATATATTTAAAGTAGAAACTGCACTTGCCTATATGGTGCATCTTGGGGCGGTCTTTGTTGTGGCAGGAGCTCAAAGTGGACGGAGGGGACTCCATTTGGCACCTGCCTGTCTATTTCTATTGCATGATCTATCCGTGGGTCAGTTAGATTTAAACAGTTTTAGAAAGTTGAACATCTGTGTGATTAAATGAATTTTAGAACACAAACACAGCAAAAACATTAACACACCTGCCATTGCTGAGTGACTTACTGTAGCCATGTCTGGCTTCCTGTTGACACCTGCATAAAAAGAACTACATCAGTAATTAATAATTATTGGAAACTAGTAGACATTTCTGTTTCTGGACAGAATCTGGATGAACTAGGAATTGGAACACAAATATAATGATACAAAATAAAGCTGAAAGCTTTTTTTTTTCCACTTTCTAGTCTTTTCGACCACGCAAAGCGCTTTTACACTACATCTGCATTCACCAGTCACACACTGAGCCTAAGTGCTCAAACGGAAACTAACATTCACACTCACTCATACACTGGCGGAAGAGCCGCCAGGGGCAAGGACACTTTGACACGCAACCAGGGGGAGCCAGGGATTGAACCGCCAACCTTCCGATTAATGGCCAACCCGCTCTACCTCCTGAGCCACACCCGCCCCGTAAGTGGAAGGTAGATTGAAATTTACATTCAACATTTACATCTATGTCATATATATATTCGTTTACAACAGAAAAAGCAATAAAGTGAGTTTTTAAAAGTAAAAAATGCATGAAAACATGACACTGGGATATTTCTCACTGAAATACAACAATATCAACCAAGTATAAACGCATTTTATTAGAAAAATCGATAAAATGCAGAGCCGACACTTACTCACCATGTGCTCGATGCTGCTGCTGCTACAATTCCAACTTCCTGTTGACAGAGGAAGTCCAAATTTTCATCTACAGGCATTAAGTATAAAATAGATTGAAAGATGGAAGGAAAGATCATTATTTATTAAATTTAAACTTGGAATTTATGTTTTTTTGTGCTTTTCTATTTCCTGTGACATGGGATGTAGACATGTTGATCTATTTATGATTTGAGTATTTTTTTCCTACATGTTAATGATTATGAAATGATCAAATACACTACACCTGCACACTCTGTATGACTTTTCTTTAATAAGTACAATTTTGCATTTAAAGTGGATAATTTCCTATGAATCTATGCACTTCTGATGAAAGGTTTGGTCCAAAAAAATACCACCTACATGCTCCCTGTCCCTCATCATTCTCAGATATTTAAAACACTTCATGAGGTGAAAAATCTTAAACTTTGGTTCTCTGAAATGAGTCACATTTAACCACCAGCCAACTTCAAATTTCCTGAAAGGTGCCCTTCCTCCTCATTGACAAAGGGGCCTACACACATAGGCAAATACTACTATTCTACAGTTGTTATATAGACCTGGAGTGATGCAGCCACCTTTGTTTTATACAGCAACATATTAGCTTCCATTTCAGAATCAGAATCAGAAGGAGCTTTATTGCCAAGTAGTTTTTTACACATACAAGGAATTTGCTTTGGTGTTAAGATGCAGACAGACATACAGCTGAGATAAATAGATGTAGAAATATATAAATATGTAATAAGCAAATGGAAGTTATGAAAGAATAACAGAAGAACAGAGAAAAATAATACAATTTACAATGTAAAAAATAAAAATAATTAAAAATCAAAACAATGGAACAACAACCATTTACAATTAAAAAAAATAGTTGCAATGTAGAATTGGTTCTCTAAATCTGCATTCTGATGAGAATCTGGAATCATTTCATTCCTCAATTCCTCATCATTACTTGCGCCTAGGGAGGTGCAGCCACCTGTATGTGACACAGCATTCTAAAAGCTTCCTCTGTTTGCCTTCAAAGTGATTCCAGATCTGAAACTACAGCTCAATTGATAGTAAATGTAAATGCTCCGTACTTGTATAACGCCTTTCTAGTCTTTTCGACCACTCAAAGCGCTTTTACACTACATCTGCATTCACCAGTCACACATTCATACACTGATCCTAAGTGCTCAAATGGAAACTAACATTCACACTCACTCATACACTGGCGGAATAGCCGCCAGGGGCAATTCGGGGTTCAGTATCTTGCCCAAGGACACTTCGACACGCAACCAGGGGGAGCCAGGGATTGAACCGCTGACCTTCCGATTAACGGCCAACCCGCACTACCTCCCCCAGCCGCCCCTTAATAGTAATAGTATAGTACTACTTAATAGTAGCGAATCTGGAATCAATTTGTCCCTCAATAACTCATTGATGCTTGTACCAAGAATGTTGCAGCCACCTGTATGTGATACGGCAGTCTTCAAGCTTTTATTGGTACCACTACCACCCGTTTTTTCAATCAGTATTTGAAATATCAGCCATTTAAGTGCACCCAACAAATCATCCATATAATGCAATAGATGAGAATCTGGAATCTCACTTGGTCCTTTTAATAACTTATTATTATTTGAACAAAGAGTGATACAGCCACCTGTATGTCAGCCAACGGTCTTCAAGATTCCTCTGGTACTTGGAATCAGGCTGTTCTCTCCATCTGTCTTTAAAATATAGGCCTTCAAAGTGATTCCAGAATGTACTCTATGGCCCATTTAATGGATGAGAATCTGAATCATTTGGTCCCTTAATAAGTCCTTGATAGTTGTACCTAGAGTGATGGAGCCACCTGTCCTTTATAAAGCAGTCAAAGCTTTTATTGATACTTGAAATCAATTAATTTCTTCAATCAGTTTTTGAAATATCAGCCTATGAACTTGAAATCCATATAATGCAATAGATGAGAATCTGGAATCATTTGGTCCCTCAATAACTCATTGATACTTGTGCCTAGAACGATGCAGCAACCTTTATGTTATACAGTAGTCATCAAACTTTTATTGGTACTTGAAATGAACCCATTCCTTCAATCAGTTTTTGAAATATCAGCCTTTGAAGTACACCCAAAGTGTCATCCATCTTTTTTTTCTTTATTAGCTCATCAACGCTTGTGCCTAACGTGATGCATCCATCTGTCCTTGATGCAGCAGTCTACAAGCTTCCATTTGAACTTGGAAGATAGGCAAAGGTCATGATTCCCCAATTAACATCCTGTGTATAATTACATGGAATGAGGAAATTAACCCACAGTCCTGGTGCCAAGCAACTCCAAATCAGAATCAGAATCAGTTTTATTGCCAGGTATGTGTTCACATACGAGGAATTTGACTCAGTACTGTACATTGCTCATGATGTGCTTACTTATACAATAATAAAATAATAATATTACAATAATAATAAAATTAAATTCAGACAAAAACTACAGAGTGGACAACACTAATATACACACTATGAACAAAGCAATATAGACATATTGACAAAGAGTGCAGTAATCAGAGTGCAAAGGATGCAAGAGTAACTATTCTCATTATGTACAAGGTGGATATGATATACAGGTACACATACACATACATGCATACATGTACACAGTGTGATGGAGCATAGTGCAAAGGATGCTGGAAAAATAAATAATACCTATGACCTTATGTCCTGAGGTAGGTGTATTGGTATACAGTATATACAATATGACATAGTATGGGCATAGTATGAACAGCACTGAAATAGAGAATGGTGAATGAATAAATAATAAGTGGAAACCAGTAAACAGGTGCTGATTAGAGACAGAGTTACTGGGTTATTGCACAGGAATTGACACTGTGAGTCAGGAATCAGCTGTTCATCAGAGTGATGGCTTGTGGGAAGAAACTGTTCCCAAGTCTGTTGGTTTTGGCGTACAGTGCTCTTTAGCGCCTACCAGAGGGGAGGAGCTGGAACAGGTTGTGTCCAGGGTGAGATGATGACACAGATGAGACAGTGATGGAGGTGCAGAGAACAGACTGGATGATGGCTGTGTAGAACTGGATAAGCAGGTCCTTAGACAGGTTGAGCTTCCTGAGCTGGCGCAGGAAGTACATCCTCTGCTGGGCCTTCTTGATGATAGTGTCAGTGTTGGGCTCCCACTTCAGGTCCTGGCATATAGTGGATCCCAGAAACCTGAAGGATTCCACAGCAGACACAGGGCTGTTGAGTATGGTTATGGGGGGGCAGAGTGGGGAAGTCCATGGTCATCTCCACAGTTTTGAACGTTTAAGCTCCAGGTTGTTCTGACCGCACCAGAGAGACAGCTGATCAACCTCCCGTCTGTAGGTCGACTCATCACTGTCCCGGATGAGGCGGATGACCGTTGTGTCTTCAGTGAACATAAGGAGTTTGACAGATGGGTCCCCTGAGGTGCAGTTGTTGTAGAGGGAGACGAGCAGTGGGGAGAGCACACACCCCTGGGGGGTGCCAGTGCTGAAAGTCCGGGTGCTGGATGTGATGTTTCCCAGCCTCACCTGCTGACTCCTGTCTGTCAGGAAGTCTGTGATCCACTGACAGGTGGAGGCTGGCACAGTGAGCTGGGTGAGTTTGGTGCTGAGGATGTCCGGGATGATGGTGTTGAACACATGTGCTGAGATGTGACCATACTTTTCTGTGAACATGTGTACATCTCCCCTGAGGGAAATATGATGGCACAATCAATATTCGTAGTATGAAAGTTTGGAATGAGTGACAGTTACCCACACGAAACCAGGTAAGAACAAATGGCCCTAAATGTTGCCCTGACTTTTGCAAACACCATATGGGCATCTCCATTTAGGTACTTGTATTCAGACCAATCTCTCCCTTTGTCTTGAAATTGCAAGCATTTAATGTATTTCCAGATTTGCACATTTAGTCCACTCAACAGATGAGAATTTGCAATTATTTGGTGCCTTACTAACTCATCATTATGTGTACCTAGAGTGATGCAGCCCCATGTAAGTGATACAGTAGTCTTCAAACTTTTACTGTTAAAAGAAATCAACCCTTTCCCTCAATCATTTATTGAATTATCAGCCTTTGTAGTACACCCAAAATGTCATCCATATAATTCAATAGATGAGAATTTGGAATCCTTTGGTCCATTAATAACTCAGCATTACTTTTACCTAGAATGATGCAGCCACCTGTATATGAAAATTCAATTCAATTTATTTATATAGCGCCAAATCACACCAACAGTTATCTCACAGCGCTTTTCTAAAAGAGCAGGTCTAGACCGTACTCTATGATGTTATTTACAGAAGCCCAACAATTCCCACCAAGAGAACACTAGGCGACAAAGGCAAGGAAAAACTTCCTTTTAAGAGGCAGAAATCTCTAGCAGAACCATTTCTCAGGGTGGGCAGCAATCTGCCACGAAAAAGCAATCTACAAGCTTCCAATTGTACTTGGGAGTCAGCCTGCCCTTTCCCTCTGTCTTTAAAATAAAGACCTTCAAAATGATATCAGAACTGCATCTATAGCCCACTCAATAAATGAGAACCTGGAAACATTTGGTCCCTTTATAACGCATCATTACTTCATAGCATCTATTGGTACTTCCAGTCAACCCATTTTCTCAATCAGTCTTAGAAATATTAGCCGTTACATCACTTAACGAGGTGGAAAATCTTTGGTGCCCCCTTGCTCCGTACAAGAAGGGGGATGAAAACCTTTCTTTTACAGTTTTTTTGGCAGCATACAAATCAGCAAATAAAAAAATAAACTTAAGTTTTGCAGTAGAAACTTTAATTAAACAAAACCCAACTGAAATCATCTTGATCAAAAAATCAAGTGACACTAAACGTCTTAAAACATAAACATCTCAAACAAAGTAAAAATCTTAACCCTTACCTCCCCCTTCTTGTCCCTCTTGGCCATATCCCCTTGCATTCTTCATTTTAAAGATTAATGCTAAATATACTTGAACTCATGGAGTATTATCATGACAATGAGGTATGTTAAAATAATTGCAGCGAGACTTAGAATTAGCAGGAACATATCCCATAGGTCACATGGTCGTCCACACATCAGTGCCAATCTAAAGGGGAAACAAAACCACTTTATTGTAATATAGTAAAAACATCACTTGATTCATACTATTTCAAATAATTGCATATAAGAAACTGCACTTGCCTATATGGTGCATGTTGGGGAGGTCCTTGTGGCTGGAGCTCAAAGTGGACGGAGCGGCCCCGCTTTGGCATCTGCATCTCTATTTCTATTGCATTATCTAAACAAGGGTCAGTTAGATTTAAACCGTTTTAGAAAGTTAAACAGCTGTCTGATTAAATGAATTTTAGAAAGCAAACACAAGTACAGCAAATACATTAACATGCCTGCCATTGCTGAGAGACTTCCTGTTGACAAGCCTGATTTCCTGTTGACACCTCTGACTTCCTGTTGACAGCTACATAAAAAGAACCAAATCAGTGATTAATATGTTATTGGAAACTAGTGTCCAAGTAATTGCTGACTTTGATGAACTAGAAATTAGAACACAAAATTAAAAATACAAAATAAAGATGCAAGCTTTTTCTATTTTTCTATTTAATTTTATGAATGAAGTGGAAGATAGATTGAAAATTGGAAATAAAATTTACATTCCACATTTACATCTATGTCATTAATAGGTTCGTTTTCAACAGATAAAGCAATAAAATCACTTTTTAAAAGTATAAAATGCATAAAAACATGACACTTGGATGTTTCTGGTTGAAATACAACAAAATCAACCAAGTATCAACACTGTTTGTTTGGGAAAAATTAAATTGCAGAGATGACACTCACCAGGTGCTCAATACTCCCGGTGCAGCTGCTACTTCCTGTATACAGAGGAAGTCCAAGTTTTCATCAACAGGCATTCATTAAACAATAGATTGAAACATGGAAGGTAAGAACATTATTGTTTAAATTTATACTTGGAATTTTTTTTTCTTTTTCTTTTTTTCTACTTCCTGTGACATAGGAAGTAGAAAATGTTGATCTATTTTTAAGCTACATGTTAACAGTTATGAAAATATTAATTACACAAAACCTGAACACTCTACACAAGTTTTATTTAATTTCTTTAAATGCAATCCAAGCATTTCAAGTGGACCATTTCCCATGAATTTATGTACTTGTGTTTAAGGGCTTGTTCCAAAATGATGCCATCTACATGCTCCTTGTCCCTCCTCACTCTCAGGTTGTAACAACACCTCATGAGGGGAGAGATCTCAATGTTGGTGCCCCGAGTCTTCAAAGATGACCCCTTGTCCACTCAATTATAACTCCAAAACTTCTCCAGCTGTTCAACAAGGCCACACTCTGCCATCACAATAAAGTGGCAGTTAAATCAACATAGATGCACATTACATCTAGCTTGAATGATAAAACTATCTAGGTTGTGGTTTTAATATTTTGTAATAATTTAACAGTGTAATCAATATCTAATAATGGCGTACTTGTGTTGAAACTATAAAGAAACTATGCAAAAGCTAATTTCATTTCAGTCTGAAGGCCGAAAAATTTGACTCAAGAATAATCCAAATGTCCACAAATGTCACCAGAACTCTTGCTGAAACAATGTGTGCATCCCCACTTTATATTTTGATACACTGTTTAATTAATGGAATCATGATATTAGCCAGACAACAAGTTTACCCACAGAAGTGGTGCCAGGAAACGTCAAATGGCCTCAAACATGCCCATTCTTTCTGCAGAGACCATGTGGGCCTCCCTACTCATAGAAGTACCTTTATTTCACATTTCACAGTCCATATTCCAGCTTCCAACCATGATTCCACAATTCATGTCCTTTGTATAAAAACATGGAATGGGAAAGATTTAACCATAGTATTGGTGCCAGGCAACTCAAAATGGGCTGAAATGTGGCCAAACTTATTGCTGTGACCTTGTGTACATCCCCCAATGGCAAATATGATGCCACAATCAACAATCACACACACGGACCCAGGGAAGAACAAATGGCCTTAAACGTGTCCCTGATTTCTGCAGACACCATATGGGCATCCCTATTTAGGTACTTCGAATCAGACTGCTCTCTCCCTCTGTCGTTAAAGTGCTAGCCTTTAATGTATTTCCAGATTTGCAGGGGCGGCTGCGGCTCAGGAGTTAGAGCGGGTTGGGCCTTAATAAGTTCAATCGGTTCAATCCCTGGCTCCCCCTGGTTGCGTGTCGAAGTGTCCTTGGGCAAGATACTGAACCCCGAATTGCCCCTGGTGGCTGTTCCACCAGTGTGTGAATGAGTGTGAATGTTAGTTTCCGTTTGAGCACTTAGGCTCAGTGTATGAATGTGTATGACTGGTGAATGCAGATGTAGTGTAAAAGCACTTTGAGTGGTCGAAAAGACTAGAAAGGCGCTATACAAGTACGGAGCATTTACCTTTTTTAGCCCACTCAATAGTTGAGAATCTGGAATTGTTTGGTCTCTTAATAACTCATCATTACTTTTGCCTAGAGGGACTACTACTTGTATAGCGCCTTTCTAGTCTTTTCGACCACTCAAAACGCTTTTACACTACATCTGCATTCACCAGTATTTGATGAAGCTCTGTAAAAGCTCCAACTGGTACTTGGAATCAGGTTTCTCTCTCTGTCTTTAAAACCTGATTCCAAGTACCAGTTGGATACTCAAGCAGTGGTAGTGTCCAATCAGGCCACCTCTCCTATAAAGCTGCTCCTGCTCCGAGCACCAACCCTTTAAGCCAGCAGACTTCCTGGATGTGGCTCATTGCTCAACTCATTGATACTTGTACCAAGAATGATGCAGCCTCCTGTATGTTATACAGCAGTCTTCAAGATTTCATTGTTACTTGGAATAAACCTCTTCCGTCAGTTATGTTTTGAAATATCAGCCTTTGAATTGCACCCAAAATGTCATCCACATAGTGCAATAGATGAGAATCTGGAATCATTAATTGTGCCTAGAGTGATGCTGCAACCTGTATGTACTTAAGCATTCTAAGAGCTTTCGGTGGTAATTGGTATCAGCTTGCTCTGTCCCTCTTTCTTTAAAACATAGGCCTTCAAAGTGATTCCAGAACTGCATCTATGGCCCACTCGATAAATGAGAATCTGGAAGCATTTTTTGTCTTTATAATGCATCATTACTTTTACCTTGAGTGCTGTAGCCACCTGTCCTTGATACAGCAATCTACCAGCTTCTACTGGTACTTGCAGTCAACACATTGTCTCAATCAGTCTTAATAAATCAGTAAAGTAATAAATCAGCCTTTACCTCACTTAAAGAGGTGAGAAATCTCAAACTTTGAATTCCCCTTGCTCCATACAAGCAGGGGGGTGAAAACATTTATTACAGTTTTTTTTTGCAGCACAGAAATCAGGAATTAAAGACTCCTCAACAACTCAACTTTTGCAGTAGAAACTCTTAAATTAAACAAAGCTCAACTTATCAACAGTCCAGTGACAATGTCTTAAAACATAAACATCCCATACAAAGTAAAAATCTTAACCCTTCCCTCCCTCTTTTTGTCCCTCCTAGCCATTTCTCCCTGCATCCTGCATTTCACTCTGCAATGCTAAATGTACTTGTACTCATGGAGAATCATCATGATAATGAGGAATAGTAAAAAAATTACAGTAAGACTTGTTGTTAGCAGGAAAACGTCCCACAGGTCACATGCTCGTCCACAGATTACTCCAAATCTAAAAGGGGAAAAAAAACACTTTTATTTCAAACATCACTTGATTCATCATCATACTATTTTAAATAATTTTATACCGTATAAATAGAAACCGCACTTGCCTATATGGTGCATATTGAGGAGATTCTTGTGGTGGCTGGAACCCAATGCGGACGGAGGCGCCTCCCTTTGGCATCTGCACGTTCATTTCTATTGCATGATCTATCCATGGGTCAGTTAGATTTAAACAGTTTTAGAAAGATGAACATCTGTGTGATTAAATGATTTTTAGACAGCACACACAAGTACAACAAACACATTAACACACCTGCCATTGTTGAGTGACTTCCTGTAGCCGTGTCTGGCTTCCTTTTGACACCTGCATAAAAAGAATCACATCAGTAATTAATATGTTTTTGGAAACTAGTAGACATTTATTCACACATGTTCAGTAATTGCTGAATCTGGATGAACTAGGAATTATAATACAAATATAATGATACAAAATAAAGCTGCAAGCTTTCTTAAATTTAGTTAAAATTTATGAATTAAGTGGAAGGTAGACTGAAATTTGGAAATAAAATTTACATTCCACATTTACATCTATTTCATTCAAGTGATTGTTTTCAACAGAAAAAGCAATAAAATAACTTTTTAAAAGTAAAAAAATGCATAAAAACATGACACTGTGATGTTTCTCACTGAAATGCAACAAAATCAACCAAGTATCAACACTTTTTATGAGAAAAATCGATAAATTAAAGAGCTGACAATTACCATGTGCACAATGCTGCTGCTGCTACAATTCCTACTTCCTGTTGACAGAGGAAGTCCAAGTTTTCATCTAGAGGCATTCGGTATACAATAGATTGAAACATGGAAGGAAAGATTATTATTCATTAAATTTAAACTTGGAATTTATGTTTTGATTTTTTATTTCCTGTGACATGGGATGTAGACATGTTTATCTATTTACAACATGAAATAAGGATTTTGTGGATTAATTTCCTACATGTTAATGGTTATGAAATTATTAAACACACTACACCTGCACGCTGTATGATTTTCTTTTTAATAATTACAATATTGCTGAAGGAATTTAAAGTGGATAATTTCCGATGAGTCTATGAACTTTTGTTGAAAGGTTTGTTCCAAAATGATACCACCTACATGTTCCCTGTCACTCATCATTCTCAGATAATTACAACACTTCATGAGGTGAAAAATCTTAAACTGTGGTTTTAGGGAATGAGTCACATTTATCTACCAGCCAAATCCAAATAGTCTGAAAGTGTCCCATTCTCAGAGAAAAAGGGACCTACACACATAGGCAAATACTAATATTCTAAGGTCGCTACATAAACTTAGAGTGATGAAGCCACCTGTGTTTGATATAGCAATCTACTAGCTTCCATTTGTTCTCTAAATAGATGAGATAGATGAGAATCTGGAATAATTTGGTCCCTTAATAACTAACCTAGAGTGATGAAGCTTCCACTGGTGCTTGGAATCTCTCTCCATTTCTCTTTAAAATATAGGTCTTCAAAGTTATTCCAGATTTGAGTCTATGTCCCACTTGATAGATGAGAATCTGGAATCATTTGGTCCTTTCATAACTCATCAATGATTGTACCTATATTTATGAAGCCACCTGTTCATGATACCAGAGTCTTCCACCGATTATTTGTACTTGAAATCAACCTGTTCCTTTAATCAGTTTTTGAAGTGGACCCAAACTGTCATCCATATAATGCAATAGATAAGAATCTGGAATCATTTTGTCCCTTCATAACTCATTGATACTTGTACCTACAGTGATGCTGACACATGTCCTTCATACATCAGTCTTCAAACTTTTATTGGTACTTGAAATCAACCCAGTCCTTCACTAAGTTTTTGAAATATCAGCCTTTGAAGTAAATTCCAAAGTGTCATCCATCCTTTACTATTGAGAATTTAGAATTTTTGGTTTCTACAGTAACTTGTGCCCATAATTATACATCCCCCTGTCCTTAATGCAGCAGTCTACAAGCTTCTATTTGAATTTGGATCATTGGCAAAAGTCATAAATCCCATATTAACCTTCTGTGTATGAATACATGGAAGAGGACAAATCAACCCACAGAACTGGTGCAAGGCAACCCCAAATACGCTGAGATTTCAACCCGGCCTGTTTGTTGAGACCATGCATTCATCCCCATAGACAAACATGATGACATAAATCAATAATATGAGTAGGACAGTTGTGAATTAGCAACATTTACCCACACAGACCCAGGTAAGAACCAATGGCCTTAATCGTTGCCCTTATTTCTGCAGACACCATATGGGCATCGACATTTAGGTACTTGGACCCATACCACTCTCTCCCTCTGTCTTTGAAGTGCTAGCCACTACTGTATTTCCAGATTTGCATATTTGGACACTCAAGACTAGAATATGGAATCAATTGGCCCCTTAATAACTCATCATTAATTGTGCCTGGAATGATGCAGCCACCTGTATGTGATAAAGCAGTCTTCAGGCTTGTATGGGTACTTGAAATCTACCCATTACTTCAATCAGTTTTTTAAATATCAGCCTTTGATGTGCTCCCAACATTTCATCCATATAATGCAATAGATGAGAATCTGGTAACATTTGGTTCCTTAATAACTACTCATTACTTTTGCTTAGAGTGAAGCAGCCACCTGTATGTGATAGAGCCCTCCACTTGTGTCATTTGGTTCTTTAATAACTCATCAACACCTGTACTTTAAGTGATGCAGACATCTTTCCTTGATACAGGGGTCTTTGAATTATTATTGGTACTTGAAATCAACCAATTCCTTCAATCAGTTTTTGAAATATCAGCTTATGAAGTACACCCGCAATGTCATCCATAGAATGCAATAGATGAGTATCTGGAATCTTTTGGTCCCTCGATAACTCATTATTACTTGTACCTAAAATGATGCAGGTACCTGTCATTGATACAGCAATCTGCAAGGTTGTATTCCTACAAGTTAATCATAGTGAAATGATTAATTTCACTGCACCCGTCTACTCTATTTGAGTGTAATTCAATGATTTTAAAATGTTTGATATATTCCAGGTATTTAAAATGGACCATTTCCTATGAGTCTTACTCCCCAATTAACCCCCGACACTTTTGTGCCATAAACTTTAAAAAACTACATCCTGACTTGACAGGGCATACTCTGCCTTGGCAGGACAGGAGTAGTTAATTTAACAATGATGATGTTTGCTATATAACTAGCTTGAATGATCTTGCTGTCTCTGTCATGGTGTTAAGAATTTTTATAACTGAATATTTTAAACACTATCAAATAATGGTGTACTTATTGTGAGTGTAACGGTATAGAAATTAAGTAAAACCTCATTTCATCTAATCAAGCAGGAATGACTCTAAAAGCCTAAAGATGAAAACTCCCAGAGGTCTGCCTGCGGAAAAAAAAATCCACAAAATAGAATTCAAGACTTTTTTTGATATATGTTATACAGCTACCTGAGATCATCCGGGAACAGCTCCCACCGTATCTCTAATCCTTTCTGTTTCCAAGTTGTGTCCAGAAATTTGAGGTCAGCAGGTCACCACTAACACAGCACCCAGTATTTCTGGGGCCCATTTCGCCATTCAGTGGGATAGCGACTTGGAAACCTGGCTTCCCACTGATGAATTGTGTCTGTTTTGGTGCCCATTCTTTCCACAGAAGCCATGTGGGCCTCCCTACTTATGGAAATACCTTGATTTCACATTCCACAGTCCATATTCCAGCCTTGGAACATGATTCCAAAATTCATGTCCCGTGTATAAAAACATGGAATGGGATAAATTTACTCACAGCACTGGTGGCAGGCAACTCGAAATGGGCTGAAATGTGATCATACTTTTTTTGTGATCTTGCGTACATCCCACATAGGCAGATATGATGCCACAATCAATATTCTCAGTGTGACGGTTTGGAATGAGTGACATTTACCCACACGGACCCAGATAAGAACAAATGGCCTTCAATTCACTGATTTCAGCAGACACCATACGTTATGGTGGCAGCATGGCTGACAGTGAGTGTCCTGTTTATTTCCTCTTTTTTGCTTGTGATTCTGTTTTCCCCTGGTGTTTTGTTTTTTTCCTGTACTCTGCCTGCCTCCCTGTGTCTCCTCCCCTGAGTGCTCTCTCTCTCTCTCTCTCTCTCCCTCCGCTCCTGAGCCCAGCCAATGACCCGCACCTGCACCTCATCAGCCACTTCCTCTGCCTGCCACACCTGCCAGCAATCAGCCTCATCTCTGACAGTACTTCTACCCCGGTTCTCCAGTCAACTGCTTCTTGATCGTCATTGCTCCTTACCCGGTGCCACTTTACCACTCAAGCTCTGAATATTCTGCGTAATTTTTTTCTTCTCTGTACTCTGTTTTCCTCAGTGTCTAACCCTGTCTGTCTGTCCGTCTCCCCTCCAGGTTCGCTCACCTCCGTCTTCCGTTCCGTCAGCTGGGCTCGCCACCCTCTCCCCTCAGACCTCTTCCACGGCGTCCTCATGGCTCCTCCCCATGCCTCCTAACTTCCTCGGTCCCCTGTGCTCCCAGCTCCTTGTCTCAGTCTCCTCGGCTCCCCATTCTCGTTTCTCCCCAGCATCTGCCTCGCCATCACCTCCACTCCCTCAACCCCTTTTTCCCCCCTCAATAAAGCCTGTTAATCCCAAGTGTTGCATTTGGGTCCACTCTGTCCCCACAACATAACAATCCCCATTTAGGTCCGTGGAATCTGACCACTCTCTAACTCTGTTTTTAAAGTTTTGGCCTTTTTCCAGATTTACATATTTAGCCCACTCAATAGATAAGAGCTTGGAATTATTTGGTGACTTACTAGCTCACCTGTCCTTGATACAGGGGTCTTCCAACTTTTATTACTACTGGAAATCAAACGTTTCATTCAATCAGTTTGTAAAATTTCAGCCGTTGTGTGCACCCAAAATTTCATCCATATAATGCAATAGATTACAATCTGGAATCATTTGCCCCCTAATAACTCATCATTAATTGTGCCTGGAGTGATGCAGCCACCTGTATGTATAAAGCACTCTAAAAGCTTCCACCGGTACTTGGAATCAGCCTTATGTCTTTCCCTCTGTCCTTAAAATATAGGCCTTCAAGGTGATTCCAGAAATGCATCTAAAGCCCACCCACCTTGAGTGCTGCAGTTACTTGTCCTTGATACAGCAAGCTACAAGCTTCTACTGGTACTTGCAGTAAACCAATTTTCTCGATCAGGCTTTAATATATCAGCTTTTGCGTCAATTAAGGAGGAGGAAAATCTCAAACTTCTGTGTCCCCTTGCTCCATAAAGCAGGGGGATGAAAACACTTATTTCAGTTTTTTTACAGCACACAAATCAGGAATTAAAAAACAAATTAATAAACTCAACTTTTGCAGTAGAAACTCTTTAATTAAACAAAACTCAACAAACAAGAAATCAAGTGACACTAAACATCTTAAAAAATAAACATCCCAAACAAAGTAAAAATCTTAACCCTTCCCTCCCTCTTTTTGTCCATCCTGGCCATATTCCCCTGCGTCCTGCATTTCACTCCAAAATGCTAAATGTACTTGTATTCACAGAAAATCTTCATGATAAGGAGGCTTAGTAACATAATTACAGTCAAACCTTCACTTAGCAAGAAAAAGTCCCACATGTCCCATGTCCGTCCACATATTACTCCCAATCTAAAAGGGAAACAAAACCACTCTATTGTAATATATTAAAAACATCACTTGATTCATCATCATACTATTTGAAATAATTATATATAGTACTTGCCTATATGGTGCATCTTGGGGAGATCCTTGTTCTGGCTGGAACTCAAAGTGGATGGAGGGGCCTTCATTTGGCATCTGCATCTCTATTTCTATAGCATGATCTATTCAAGGGTCAGTTAGATTTAAGTGGTTTTAGAAAGTTGAACATCTGTGTGATTAAATTCAATTTAGTAAGCATACACAAGTACAACAAACACATTAACATGCCTGCCATTGCTTAGTAACTTCCTGTCGGCACGCCTGACTTTCTGTTGACTCGCCTGATTTCCTGTTCACACGCCTGACTTCCTGTTGACACCTGCATGAAAAGGACCACATCCGTAATAAACATGTTGGAAACTAGTAGCAATTTTTGTTCAGTAATTGCTGAATCTGGATTAACTATCAATTAGAACACAAGTATGACAATACAAAATAAAGTTTGTTATTTTTTTATCTCATTTTATGAATTAAGTGGAAGATAGATTGAAATTTGGAAATAAAATTTACATTCCATATTTACATCTACGTCATTAATAGGTTTGTTCAATAGAAAAAGCAATAAAATTACATTTTAAAAGTAAACAAAATTGCATAAAAACATGACACTGGGATGTTTCTCACTGAAATAAAACAAAATCAACCAAGTATCAACATTTCTGTGTGAGAAAAATCGATGATTTACAGAGCTGACACTTACCATGTGCTCCATGCTCCTGGTGCAGCCTTTTCTTCCTATTGACAGAGGAAGTCCATGTTTTCCTCTGCAGGCATTCATTATACAATAGATGACAATAGACAAAACATGGAAGGTAAGAACATTATTGATTAAACTTGGAAATTATCTCTTATTTTTATTTATTTCTTCTTCCTGTGACATAGGAAGTAGAATATTTCTATTTTTATGCTACATGTTAATGGTTATGAGAATATTAAATACACAACACCTACACACTCTGAGTTTTATATAATTACTTTACAGAGTTCATTCCAGGCATTCAAGTGGACCATTTCCTATGAATCTATGCACTTGGGTTGAAAGTTTTTTTCCAAAATGACGCCAACTATTTTCGCCTTGTCCCTCCTCACTCTCAGGCAGTTATAACACTTCATGAAAGGAAAGATCTCAATGTTGGTGCCCCCCAGTCTTCCAAGATGACCCCCTTGTCTGCTCATTTATGTCTCCAACTCCAAAAACTCTTAAACAAGGCCACACTCTCCCATGACAAAAATGTGGCAATTAAGTTAATATAGAGGCTAATTATAAATAGCTTGAATGATAAAACTATGTGAGTTGTGTATTTATTAATAATTTAAAACTGTAAACAATATCTAATCATGGCTTGCTTGTTGTGTTGAAAATGTAAAGAAACGATGAAAAAACTAAATTTCAGCCTGAAGGACTAAAAATTTCATCACTGCAAAAGACCTGCCTGCAGTTAAATTTCCATATAGCATCAAATTTCTGCAGACACCATATGGGCATCGCCATTTAGGTACTTGGACCCAGACCACTCTCTCCCTCTTTTCTTTAAAGTGCCAGCCTTTCATGTAACTCCAGATCTGCATATTTAGCCCACTAAATGGATGAGAATCTGGAATCATTTGGTGCCTTACTAACTCATCTTTACATGTACCTACAGTCATGCAGACACCTTTCCTTTATACAGGAGTCTTCCAACTTTTATAACTACTTGAAATAAAACCGTTCCTTCAATAACTTTTTTGAAATATCAGCCTTTGAAGTGGACCCAAAATTCCATCCACGTAATGCAATAGATAGGAATCTGGAATCATTTGGTCCCTCAATAACTCACGGATACTTGCGTCTAGAATTGTGGATACACTTGTATGTGATGCAGCAGTTGTCAAGCTTCTACTGGTACTTTGAATCAACCCGTTCCGTCAGTCAGTTTTAGAAATATTAGCCTTTGAAGAGCACCGAAAATTTCATCCATATAATGCAATACATTCCAATCTGGAATGACTTTGCCCCTTAATAACTCATCATTAATTGTGCCTGGAGTGATGCAGCCACCTGTGTGTGATAAGGCACTCTAATAGCTCCCGCTGGTACTTAGAATCATTTTTCTATCTCCATCTGTCTTTAAAATATAGCCCTTCAAACTGATTCCAGATTTGAATCTATGGTCCACTAAATACTTGAGAATCTGGAATCATTTGGCCCCTTAATAACTCATCATTATTTGAGACTAGAGTGATGCAGCCACCTGTATGTGGTAAAGCACTCTAATAGCTCCCACCGGTACATGGAATGAGGTTTCTCTCTCTTTCCGTCTTTGCAATATTGGCCTTCAAAGTCATTCCAGATTTGCATTTATGCGCAATCAATAGATGAGAATCTGGAATGATTTCTTCCCTTAATAACTCATCATTAATTGTGACTAGAGCGATGCAGCCACCTGTATGTGGTAAGGCACTCTTAAACCTCCCACTGGTACATGGAATGAGGTTTCTCTCTCTTTCTGTCTTTGCAGAATTGGCCTTCAAAGTCATTCCAGATTTGCATCTATGGTGCACTCAAAAGATGAGAATCTGGAATGATTTGGTCCCTTAATAACTCCTTGATGCTTGTACCTACAGTGATGCAAACACCTGTCCTTGATACCAGAGTCTTCCACCTTTTATTGACACTTGAAATCAACCCGTTCCTTCAACCAGTTGTTGAAATATCAGCCTCTGAAGTGAACCCAAAATGGCATCCATATAATGCAAAAGATGAGAATCTGGAATCATTTTGTGCCTCAATAACTCATTGACACTTTTACCTAGAATGATGCAGACACCTGTATGTGAAACAGCAGTCTTCAAGCTTTAAGCGGTACTTGAAATCAACCCGTTCTTTCAATTAGTTCTTGATATATCAGCTTTTGAATTGCACCCAAAATGTCATCCATATAATGCAAAACAGGAGAATCTGAAATCATTTGGTCCCGCAATAACTCATTGATTCTTGTAGCTGGAATGATGCAGCAACCTGAATGTGATCCAGCAGGCTTCAAGCTTTTATTGGCAATTGAAATGAACTCCTTCCTTCAACCAGTTATTGACATATCAGCTTTTGAAGTGCACCCAAAGTGTAGTCGATCCTTTGGACTTGAGAATATAGAATGTTTTGGTTTCTTTATTAGCTCATCATCACTTGTGCTACTTGAAACACAGGCAAAGGTCACAAATCCCATTTTCACATCCTGTTCATGAATACATGGACCGGAAGAAATTAACCCACAGTACTGGTGCAAGGCAACTCCAAATGGGCAGAGACGTGACCATACCTTTTGGTTGTGACCATGCATACATCCCGCATAGGTAAATACGGTGCCACAATAAATCTTCTCAGTATGAAAGTTTGTAATGATTGACAGTTAGCCACACAGACCCAGGTAAGAACAAATGGCATTAATCGTTGCCCTGATTTCTGCAGACACCATATGGGCATCGCCATTTAGGTACTTGGACCCAGACCACTCTCTCCCTCTTTCTTTAAAGTGCCAGCCTTTCATGTAACTCCAGATCTGCATATTTAGCCCACTAAATGGATGAGAATCTGGAATCATTTGGTGCCTTACTAACTCATCATTACATGTACCTACAGTCATGCAGACACCTGTCCTTTATACAGGAGTCTTCCAACTTTTATAACTACTTGAAATAAAACCGTTCCTTCAATAACTTTTTTGAAATATCAGCCTTTGAAGTGGACCCAAAATTCCATCCACGTAATGCAATAGATAGGAATCTGGAATCATTTGGTCCCTCAATAACTCACGGATACTTGCGTCTAGAATTGTGGATACACTTGTATGTGATGCAGCAGTTGTCAAGCTTCTACTGGTACTTTGAATCAACCCGTTCCGTCAGTCAGTTTTAGAAATATTAGCCTTTGAAGAGCACCGAAAATTTCATCCATATAATGCAATACA
>NW_024041150.1:45725355-45762239 GCF_014851395.1 Micropterus salmoides | reverse complement strand
AACATACTTTTATAGGAGAGCCTTTCCCGATCTTATTTAACTTTATTTTATCCCTTTTATTTTATTGTATTTTACTAATTTTATATTAATTTTTCATGCTCTTATCTTGTTTTTTTGTATTATTCGTTACACTTGTTAAAGCACTTTGTAACTTCTTTTTGAAAAGTGCTCTACAAATAAGGATTATTATTATTATTATTATTTTACCAATAAAAACTTAATAACTTTTCAATGTGTGAAGACAAGCCAGGTCACAAAATATTCTTTTTTATTTCTTCTTATGATGGTATTTAGCAGTAGAACAGACCTGAAATGCGTTGCCTGCCCTACAACAATACAATATCTTTTTGATGCTTACTTAAAAGTTTTTTATTGACATGCTTTGCCTTCTGTTTTGATATATTTAGACAGCTTTCCTTTCCTGACATGATTCTTGAACTTAATTTCTAACACATTGCATGTCAAACAAGTTAATCTTTTATTTCACTTCCATTCAATTGTTTTATCAGTACCTTTCAGAAACATTTTCCCCTTCTAGACCTCTTTTCTGCCTCTTCTGGGCCTTAGACACTCTTCTTTCTAGCTGTCCTTTCAGAGCTGGTCTGCTTTATCATTCTTTAAATTAAATTAATTGAAAAATCCAGAATGAGGGGCAAAGGCAGACACCTACCACAATAACTTTGGGCAGCATCTAAGTAGCTGTAAAAGTATAAAATGTTGAATATAGATATTCTTTTCATATTTCAATCTATGAACTAATTGGTAGGTAGATTGAAATTTGGAAATAAAATTGACATTCCACATTTACATCTATGTCATAACATTTTCGTTTTTAACAGAAAATGCAATACAAAATACATTTTAAGTTTGAAAATGCATAAAAAACATGGCACTGGGATGTAACTCACTGACAAAGACAAAATCAACCAAGTATCAACCCTTTTGCAGAAAGAAATGTATAAATCACAGACACTCACCATGTGCTCAATGCTCCTGCTGAAGTCACTATTTCCTGTTGAAAGAGGAAGTCCAAGTTTCCATCTACATGTATTCATTATACAACAGATTGAAACATGGAATGTAAGGACAGTATTGATTAAATTTAAACTTGGACTTTTGGTTTTCTTTTTTCTACTTCCTGTGAGAAAGGAAGTACATAATTTGGATCTATTTACAACATGAAATAAGGATTTGTGTTATTTTCTACGTGTTAATGGTAATGGAAATATTAAATACACTACATCTGCACACTCTGTATGACTTTTGTGTAATTACTTTACAGTGTTGCATTCATTCCAGGCATTTAAAGTGGACCATTTCCAATGAAACTATCGATTCATTTTGGAAAGTTTGTTCCACCAACAGGCTCCTTGTTCATCATCACTTTCAGGTAGTTACAACACTTAATGAGGTGAAAAATCTCAATTGTGATTTTTGATGGAATTAATCACACCATCTAACTCCAAATTGCCTGAAAGGTGCCCATCCTCCTCATTGCAGGGCCTACACACACACACACACACAAACACACACTTACTATAAACAAGCTTCGATTGGCACTTGGAATATCCTGCTCTCTCCCTCTGTCTTAAAAATATCAGCCTTTAAAGTGATGCCAGAATTTTCATTGACTCAATAGATACAAATTTGGAATAATTTTGTCCATTAGTAACTCATCATTGCTTATTCCAGTAGTGATGAGGCCAACTGACTTTTATCAATTGTGATGCAGCTACCAGTCTTCAATACAGTAATCTACAAGCTTCTATAGGTGAGTCAACCCACCCTCTCCTTACATTGTTTACATACTAGCCTTTGAAGTACTTCCAGATGCTCATTTATGGCTATTCTCAAAAATAACAATCCTAAGAACTGTGGGTCTTGACAACACATTACATTTACTCAGAACAATCAAAACAACTTTCAAATTAAAAAACATACTCAAAAAAGGAGGCAGACACAAGCATGTAAATTGGTCTTAGAAACATTTACTTTGAACAATTCTGCTGAGATATTTTTAATAATTTTGGTAAATAAGTATAATCAAAAGTAAAAGAGTGTGTGTGCGCATCTGTGTGAGACTGCAAGTGTGTCTAGATAGACTGGCAACATTAAGACACAACTATAAGGAAATTATACATTTACAGACAAAAGTAATAAATCAGAACGTCAGCATTCCTTCTCATTTTAAAGATGAACATATGAATTAAACCTTATATTTTTAATATAATACCCATCCAGGGTTAATCTCCTCCTAGGGACACTATTTTTGTCTCCCGGGTAAAGGGACATTCACAAACCCAAACACCTCCTCTGATGGCGTTCGTGGCACCAACTGGGTCTGGGTCACCTGCTTCATGGGTTTTTGAGCATATGCCAGGGTCCTGCCTGGCTAGGGCTTCTGCACCTCCTCCGCTTGGGTTTGTGGCATCTGGTCTTCTGGTGTTTAAGACACCAACTCTGGTGTCTCCTGGAACATAAGATTCAGAACACATTCTGGGTCCAGTCCCACTGGGGTTTGTGCATCCTTCTCCTCTTGTATTTGTAGCAGCCAGTCGGGAGTCTGCTGTACGGGGCTCAGGGGTGCTGGCACATTCCCTGGGACCTGCTCAATTTGGGGCACTGACACACAATCTGTGGTCTTGGCAGTGAGGGGCTCAGGCTCGCTACTTGGTTCCTCCAGAGCCGTCTGTGCTGCAAGGAACATGGTGCTCTGCTCAGTCAGGTGTGCAGGTAGGTTCTGTGGGTTAGCAAGGGGTGCTTGCCCAGGCAGGGCATTGGAAAGATTTGCTTGTAAGAGACAATCATCAGCAATTGTTCGGCGCAACTTCTCATCACCACAAGAAAACTTTGAAGGTGTGCAGACAAGTATTTTTGAGACTTCTTCCATTGAGAAATCCAATTGCCTCTTGGACTTGAGAAGTTGAGCTGGTGGAAGGCTGTCCTGTGATGGTGCGGGAACCTCACAACTGGAGGAGATTCTAATCCCGCTACTTGACTGGAAAGGCCTTCCACATCTTTTACGCATGATCCTTAACTCTTCAGATGACAGTGAAGAGACGGACTCGTGGTCATCAAAGATTGGCTCCTCATCCTCTGTGCTCGCCTTTGGTGTGTCTTCTAATGACATATCAGTGTTGTTTTCATCCTCCTCAGAGGTGTTCACAATGGTCATCTTTAACGCCTTTGGTCTCGGCAACCTTGTCTCATATCCCGTGACTTTGTCTGGTAGAGCCACATATAATCTCTCTGCCGTGCTGGGTCTGTGGCACGTCACTTTTGCCAACTGTTTTCTCTCCTTCTCAGAGAGGTATTGGTTGGCCTGGAAAGCCCAAGAAATAAAAAGTTACCAATTACAACTTTAAAAACCATCCTATGGCCAGATCCTATCTTGCATTAAGTACTTACTTGAGTAGAGACACTGCTCCGGATCTTGTTAAAACTGATTGTGCCCTTCATTCCACAGTCCACCCAAGCGAGACGAAGGAAGTGCCTGGCCTTACCAATCTGTTTTCCAAGTATTGTGTGGAAAACATAATCACTGGCCTGACCTTGAGGACAGCACTTGCAGTTGACGAGGTTTTCCAGCCACCTAAATTCCTCCTCATTTAGGTTGAATGCAGCCTGACCAAATGACTGCATGGTTTTGTGGTCATCAACCTTGGGAAATGAAATTCAGAAAATCATAATTTGTCTGAGTGGATGCACTTAAATTATACAAAACAAATCACCAATAACTGTTGACTATTAACTGGGATATGAGGCCACACATCACATCTAAAAGCTTCCATTGGTACTCAGACTCAACATGCACTCTCGATTTGTCTTAAATATATCAGCCTTCAAAGTGATTCCAGAATTGCATCTATGGCCCACTCAGTAGATGAGAATTTGGAATCATCTGGTCCTTTAGTAACTCAACACTGCATTAAAGTACAGTGATGCAGCCACCTGTCTTTTATATAGTAAACTACAAGCTTCCATTGGTACCTAGAATCAAACCATTCTCTCAGTTGTTGAAATACCAGACTTTGAAGTACAACCAAAATGTCATTCATTTAATGCAATAGATGACAAATTGGTCCCATAAAAAAATATTACTTGTACTTAAAGTGATACAGCTACTTGTGTGTCATACAGCAATCTTCCAGCTTGTGTTGGTGTTTGGAATCGGCCTAGTTCCTCAATCAGTTTTTGAAATATCAGCCGTTGAACACTCAAAATGTCATCCATATGATGCAATAGATGCAGAGCTTGTAGCCCATATGAATATGGGAAACTTGCTTTAAAAAAATTACTGTGTTAAATTAAATAATGCACTGTTAATTACAAGGATACAATGATATTTTCTTTGAATTTCAAAATACATTTTCACCTACTATGCCCTCAATAAACAAGGAATTCCTGTGTGTCTAGGTCAAGTGTGTAATTTTTAGTTAACAAGTTTACATGCTGAAATAGCCAGCCAACAAAAAAAATTATTTGTGCTTTTGAGTGACATGTTTACAACCCAAATTCCACCCCCCAGACAGAAGTATTTCAGCATTATTTTACCATCAGAATTTATCTGTAGTTTAATTTAAAATGTTTACAGCCATTTTTATTTTTGAAATTTGAAAACTTTGTCTTGGAAGAGAAACTGCTCATTTAACCCCTCAGCTTTCACTTGATATGTGCATTAACGGATTGGTTTCACTCCAAGAAGAAACTAATCCGGAAGGGAATAAATAAACTCCAAAAACAACAGAGGTACTAACCAGGACTTGGAATATCTCGCCATGATTCCAACAGTCAAAGTTGACCACATTTTCCTTTGTCATGTTGGTGAGGACAACCGATCTGTGTCCAGTGAGGATGCGCAGGTAGCCCATTATGTAGCCCATTAGCTTAGAATGCTCATTCTCCTGATTTCCACTGCTCTCCAATCGTTCTATAAAAAAACCTCAAAAAAAAAGTTGGTTGTGAATGTAAGCAACCAAAAAACGAGCATTACAGCATAAGTAATTAAGTCTACTAACCAAACAGTTTAGGAATTTTTTCCCTTGCAGCTGTCATGAAAGTGTTTTCCTGAGCTGCATGAAGCTGATCATCTGTGAAAATAGTGCGAAATGCACCACAGTCGATGAGAATCCAATTTGTAATTTTATAAGAGAACAAGATCAAGAAGACCTTGATAAAAAGTACCTGTTTTACGACACAACACTTTTTGCGGGTGGACAACCAGCGTTCTTTGAATCTCAGCCTGGATCCTCTTCAGCTCGTATAGGATTTTATTTATTTCATTCTGTTTGAGCTTGCTTTGAGTCAGGAAGGAGTTTTCAATATGCTTGAAAAACATAATCACGTTGGTCAACATGTTTTTCATTGATGAGGGTGCGTAGCCCTTCTGGACCAGGTATGTTGGCCAACTATGGAAAAAGGTAAGCCATTACAAGCCACTCTTACTTCCAATTCCACCACCACATTTGAAATTCCATATTTACATCTATTTCACAACATCAGAGATCATAATTTTAAATCCATATTTAAGATTAAAAATAAATTATATTATATATAATAAAAATATATAATAATTCTGGGCCTAGAAAAATATGAAAGAAAAATACTTCCTTATGTTTTATTTTGTTCTATTTTTTTTTTTACTGTTAAGCACTTTTTTACCCCTGTTGTCTGTGAAAGGTGCTATATAAAAAAGTTTCCTTATTTTCTTTTTTACTTACCCACGCAACTTGTCCATTTGGTTCAGGAATCTTAGGTCACTGGAGACGATCTTGGAGGGTAGACCAGCAGCCATATAGAGGCAAAAGCAAAGAGCATGGCTTGAAGACTTCCTTGCATTTTCTCTATCTTTCCTTCCAGGCCCCACGCGAAACTTGAAGAAGTCGTCAACAGTATTTTCTGCAAAACAAACAAAGGAAAACCATCTATCTATAACCGTCATTCTCCTCTCCCAAATTGTAATAGCAAGGAATGAATAACTTACCATAGAAAAAAGTGCCCTTCTGTCCCTTGTTGACATGCTCACTTTTTTGAACAGATTGAGGTGCTTTACGCGGAGTGGGTGTCTGTCGCTGCATTGCCATCAAACAGTCCATCTTTTTTTCCAGCTTCTGCAATCTGGAATCCAACTTCTCCAGGATGCACATGCAGTCCCTTGACATTGAACCAGTCAAGAGCTGACTATGGCCACTCAAGTGCCCCGATAGTTTAAAAGAAGACACAGTCTCACATGAAGGCGGAGGCATAGACCCACACAGGGCGGTGGAAGGGATTTGGTGACTGGCAGAGGAATTTTGGGCCCCAGAAACAGGGGTGGAAAACAGCAGCTGATCAGTATTTTGAGGAAGGTCGCTGGAGGAGGACATGCTGTAATCATGATCCTGTCTTTGAGGTGTGGGGGTGGAACATTGGAAGGCAGAATGATTTCCAGTCAGAGGATGATTGTTGGAGGATGAATTGATACTCAAGGTCTCCTCCTCTTCCCTGTACTCCGATCCCTCTGGCTCCTCCCTCAGTTCCTTGGATGCAGCCTCCTCAGTGATTTCTCCAGTAGGCAGAACATATTCCTCTAAAATAGTTTAAAGTTTAAAGTTTAAACCCTTGGGTTCCAAATTTCAGTCTATATGTGAAATATTTGGTTGTTACACAGAAGTCATTAAAGTTTGAACACGATATGATGATTTAAGCCTCTTTTCAGTGCCCCTATCACATCGATATATATCATAACATTAACAGAACTTAAAATTACCATGTTCCGTGGTAACACCCAAGTCCAAGCTGGATACCATTGGCACATCAGGGTTGGACTCACGCAGTTCTGCCAGCATTTTAACTATGACTGCTCTCTTGGCCTGCCTCATGATCGGTTCTCGCTCCTTTCAACAATTTTTTTCATGACATCAAAAGTGGCATTAGATGGAAAAACATGATTTACAACAGATTTTGCAGACTTTATTTTCACAAATTGAATCTCCTACCTCTGCTGAACCAATGTTGTGTGCTGTTTGTAAGTGTTTATCAAGGCGGACGAGATTCCCCTTCCCACATATTGGGCATTCCAAGGATTTGCTAGTTCTATGGTGGGAAATTAAAAATAAATGTTCAAGAAATTAGTGCAAATAACAAAAATAAATACAACATGTAAAACTGTATTTATCTTGATCCAACCGTGAATTCCCATATTTCATCAGAAGCTGGAACTCTTCTTTGTTCTGAATGGTGTGGGACACTTTCAGGTGTTGCTTTAAGTTGCTGAAGTTGTGGAAACACAGCCCGCACAGTCGCTCACTCTGTGGATGATTAAAAATAGCACAAATGAAGCTTTGTATCGTCAACAAACCATCATAAAGGGCACTCCCTACTGATATACACTTACCATCCTGCCAACCAGGTAATGAAGATCTTCTGTTAGGCCTGTGCATTTAGAGTGGGAGAAAGAAGAAAGACAAATGTTAAAAAATCTTAACACTGTCATAGCACGTGATGCATGGAGGAGGTTTTAGGACCCAATAGCTTGACATGAAGGCTGAGCAGACACAGTTGGATGATTTAATAAAGCAAAACAAAAGTGAGGACAGTTACTGAGAGTGGTTGAGTCCAAAGCAATCCAAAAAAGTAGCAAACAGTCCAAATGAAAAAAGGTGATCCAAACAGAAATCCAAATGGGCACAAAATATCCTCAGAACAGTCTGAGAACCACCTGCTACAATGACATGGACTGTGGGAAACACAGGCAATATACTCACACACACAGGGCTAACAGCAGGAAGAGAGTCAACAGGTGAAAGACATGAGGGGCTAGTCAGAAAGAGGAACAAGCTAGACATAAACTAATACACAATAAACCAGGAAGTAAAGAATGCAACAACATACCAGGACAAAACCTAAAATGCACAAAAATAATTTTAATGGTAATCGTTATACCAAAGAATTAGAATACAGAGGCAGGGAGTGAAACACAACACAACGAACAAAGGCAAAACTGAAAAGAAGATAAAAGACAGAACTGAAACCCAAAACACAAATTAAATAATAGATACAGAACTGACTAAATAACAGAACTGGTGGAGAACTAAATTAAACAGCTCAGACAAACAGGGTAAAACGGAGCACACATAAACCATAAAAACTTTTTCATGTGCACTGCCAAAATAACTTTAGAGGTGTGAAGGGATAACAATACCTTCTTGATGCTTACTTGTCAATTGTTTATTGACATGATTTGCCATCTATTTTGTTATTTGAACAGCTTTCCTTTCCTGACATGATTCTTGAACTTTATTTATAACAAATGTAAATGTTCGGTACTTGTATAGCGCCTTTCTAGTCTTTTCGACCACTCAAAGCGCTTTTACACTACATCTGCATTCACCAGTCATACACATTCATACACTGAGCCTAAGTGCTCAAATGGAAACAAGCATTCACACTCACTCATACACGCCAGGGGGTTCAGTATCTTGCCCAAGGACACTTCGACACGCAACCGGGGGGAGCCAGGGATTGAACCGCCGACCTTCCGATAAACGGCCAACCCGCTCTACCTCCTGAGCCGCAGCCGCCCAACAACACAGCACATGCCCAACCTGTTCATCATTGTTTACACTCCCTAACCATCATTATTTTATCAATAGCTTTCAAAAATATTTGCCCCTTCTGTTACCTTCAGCTGTGGAGATCTCCGTTCTTCTTCCCTGCCTTTTCTGGGCCCTGGACATTTTTCTTTCTGGCTGACCTTTCAGAGCTGGTCTAGAAATCTGCTTGTTCCTTCTTTTTCTTTTTAGATGAAGATATCTCTCCCTCAGTTGGTACTTTTTGCTCACAGGGTCCTTTGTTTCCTCAAAATGGAGCTGCTTCCCTCTGTGTTTGAAATGACCCTCTCCATTCTCTTCACAAGTGCAGCATTCACACTTTTCATTTTGATCCCCAAAAAAGCTGGAACCATAGTAACACGTAATCTCCTCCCCAGGTGAGATTGGTCGAATCACTTCAACATAAGCGATATTCTTCTCACTAGCAAGAAACTTGCAGTTTGGTTTACAGTCATGGTTTATGAAAGCTGCAGGCCCAAGCCACAGCTGAGCAGAACCTTTGCGCATTGAATACATCACGCTAAAGTCATTGATTCCTGCCTTCAGAACATTGCTGTCAGCAGGGCTAAACTCTGCTATGCAGCCCAGCAAGACCTCAATACGTTGTCCTGCAAACCAGTGCCTTGTAGAGGTTACCTTTGCTCCATTTGTCTCTGAAGAGTATCTCGCACAGGACTCTATCTTGACACCACTGTCGAACAGGAAGGCACTGAAGTAGCGATAAACATGTTCCCTAAGTAGGTCTTGATGATGGCTTCCCAGAGAATTAAAACAGTCACCAGCCAGTTTTGTCAGCGCCTCAAAAGTCTTGTTGAAGTCATGTGTATTCTCAAATTGCACCAAAGTTTCTTTGAGATTACCCCAATGTTGTATCTCTGGTAGAGGACTGATATTCATTTTATGGGTTCTGAAGCCAAGCAGAGGGTCCAACACCAAAGCAGTTGCCAGGTCATTGGTCTCACACAATTCCTTCACACTCATTCTGGTACATCTGTCCATGTTACCCCACAGTCAGCATGCTGGGAATCAACATAAATCTGTTAGATAGATAGAACATCACAGTTTTTTGCTGTGTCTTTTCAATCTATAAACTAAGTCAATGGTAAATTGAAATTTGGAAAATAAATTGACATTCCACATTTACATCTATGTGATAACATTTAAATTTTTAACAGAAAATGCAATAAAAACTACTTTTTACAAGTTCAAAAATGCATAAAACATAACATTGGGATGTTATTCACTGAAATAAGACAACACAAACCAAGTATCAACACTTTTGTATGAGAAAAATATATAAATTAGCTGAGCTGAGATTTGCTCACCATGTGCTCAATGCTCCTGCTGAATTCTACTTCCTGTTGACAAAGGAAGTCCATTTTTTCATCTACAGACATTATACAATAGATTGAAACATGGAAGGAAATAACATTGATTAAATTTAAACATTTAAAGTGGACATTTTTCTTATGTGTCTTACTCTGCAGCTTACCCCCAACTCCTTTATGCCTTAAAATACTATGTACCGACATGCCAGGGAACACTCTGCCTTGGCATGTCAGCCGTAGTTGATTTAAAAATGATGATGTTTGCTACATAACTTGCTTGAATGAATAGGCTATCTACGTTATGGTTTAAAGATTTTTTAATAATTTAATATTGTGAACACTATCTACATGGTGTGCCTATCGTGCTTTAACTGTCGAGAAACTATGCAAAAGCTCATTTCATCTCATTAGAGCAGGCTTAAACCTAAATACCTAACATTTAAAAGCTCTCAGAGGCCAGCCTGCGGTTAAAAGTGAAAAGTTATCAAAAAATATAATTCAGTTATGATTTTGACACATATTGTACAGATTCCTAGGAGCTGCCCCCCACTGGATGACTCCAAAATAATCCCAATGGCCAAAAAGGTGACCAAAACATCTGCTGAAACAATATCTGCATACCCACCTTGGCAAATATCATGATTCCACTATTCAAACACAGTGTATCAAAATATGGAATCACAAATTTACTCACAGAAATGGTGACAGGTAATGCCATATGGCCTCAAATGTGCCCATTCTTTCTGTAGAGACCATGTGGGCATCCAAATTTAGGTACATGCAATTAGACCACTCTCTCCATCTGCCTTTAAAGTGTTAACCTTTAATGTATTTCCAGATTTGCATATTTAGCCCTTTCAGTAGATGAGGATCTGGAAAAATTTGGTCCCTTCATAACTCATTGATACCACTTCTTCAATCTTCTATTGGCACTTGGAATCAACCCATTCCTTCAATCAGTATTTGAAATATCAGCCTTTGAAGTACACCCAGAATGATTCAGATTCAGAATGCTGCAGCACATGTTCTGACTGGAACCAGGAAAAGAGATCATATTTCTTCTGTTTTAGCTTCTCTGCATTGGCTTCCAGTAACATCCAGATTAGAATTTAAAATCATTCGTCTCACCTACAAAGCTCTTAATGGTCAGGCACCATTTTATCTTGAAGAGCTCATAGTACCTTACTACCGCCACCAGAGCACTGCGCTCCCAGAATGCAGGGTTACTTGTGGTTACTTGTGGTTCCTAGAGTCTCCAAAAGTAGACTAGGAGCCAGAGCGTTCAGCTATCAAGTTCCTCTCCTGTGGAACCAGGTTCCAGTTTGGGTTCAGAAGACAGACACCATCTCCACATTTAAGAGTAGGCTTAAGACTTTCCTCTTTGATAAAGCTTATAGTTACAGTCCTGAACCATCCCTTAGTTATGCTGCTATAGGACTAGACTGCCGGGGGACTTCCCATGATGCACTGAGCTCCTCTCTCCTCTACTTTACTCTCCTCTACTCTACAGTATGTGATACAGCAACCTTCACGCTTCCTAGGGTACTTGGAATCAGGCTGCTCTGTCTTTAAACTATAGGCCTTCAAAGTGATTCCAGATTTGAATCTATGGTCCACTTAATAGATGAGAATCTGGAATCATTTGGTCCCTTAATAACTCATTGATACTTCTACCTAGAGTGATGCAGACACCTGTCCTCGACACAGGAGTCTTTAGGCTTTTATTGGTACTTGAATCAGCCTTCTCTCTCCCTCTCTCCTTAACATATAGGCCTTCCAAGTGATTCCATAATTGCATCTATAAACCACTCAAAAGATAAGCATTTGGAATAATTTTGTCCTTTTATAACTCATCATTTATGTAGCTTGAATCATGACTCCACCCTTTCCCTGACACAGCAGTATATTTCTACTGGTACTTAAATTCAACCCGTTTTATCAATCAGTCATTCAAATTTCAGGCTTTACACCACATAACAGGTTGTAATATCACAACTTTTGGTGGCCCTTGGCTATGTACAGGAAGGGGGATGAAAAACATTTATTTTACACAAATTTTACCTCACAGAAAATTAGGATCCAAAAGTGAACTCATCAGTTTTGCGTTAGACTCTTTTATTTAACGAAACCAAATTGAACGAAATCCCATAATATTTTTTGAGTGATTATAGACATCTTAATAAAACATAAACATCTCAAAGTAAAAAATCTCAGCCCTTCTCTCACACTTTTTGCCCTTCCTGGACATATCCCCTTTCATCCTCTATTTCACTCAGCAATGCTAAAGGTACTTGTATTCATGGAGAATAATCATGATGATGAGGTATAACACAATAATTGCAGCAAGAGATAAAATGATCAGGAACGCATCCCACAGGTCACATGCTCGTCCACATATCACTCCCAATCTAAAAGGGAAACAAAATCACTTTATTGTAATATAGTACAAACATAACTTGATTTATCATCATATGTTTTGAAATAATTGTATATATTTAAAGTAGAAACTGCACTTGCCTATATGGTGCATCTTGGGGAGGTCTTTGTTGTGGCAGGAGCTCAAAGTGGACGGAGGGGACTCCATTTGGCACCTGCATCTCTATTTCTATTGCATGATCTATCCGTGGGTCAATTAGATTTAAACAGTTTTAGAAAGTTGAACATCTGTGTGATTAAATGAATTTTAGAACACACACACAGCAAAAAAATTAACACACCTGCCATTGCTGAGTGACTTCCTGTAGCCATGTCTGGCTTCCTGTTGACACCTGCATAAAAAGAACTACATCATTAATTAATATGTTATTGGAAACTAGTAGACATTTCTGTTTCTGGACAGAATCTGGATGAACTAGGAATTAGAACACAAATATAATGATACAAAATAAAGCTGAAAGCTTTTACTAATTTTTTTTTCACTTTATGAATTAAGTGGAAGGTAGATTGAAATTTACATTCAACATTTACATCTATGTCATATATATATATTCGTTTACAACAGAAAAAGCAATAAAGTGACTTTTTAAAAGTAAAAAATGCATGAAAACATGACACTGGGATATTTCTCACTGAAATACAACAATATCAACCAAGTATAAACGCCTTTTATTAGAAAAATCGATAAAATGCAGAGCCGACTCACCATGTGCTCAATGCTGCTGCGGACAATTCCTACTTCCTGTTGACAGAGGAAGTCCAAATTTTCATCTACAGGCATTCAGTATACAATAGATTGAAACATGGAAGGAAAGATCATTATTTATTAAATTTAAACTTGGAATTTATGTTTTCTTTTCTATTTTTGTGACATGGGATGTAGACATGTTGATCTATTTATAACGATTTGAGTAAATTTTCCTACATCTTAATGATTATGAAATGATCAAATACACTACACCTGCACACTCTGTATGACTTTTCTTTAATAAGTACAATGTTGCATTTAAAGTGGATAATTTCCTATGAATCTATGCACTTCTAATGAAAGGTTTGGTCCAAAAAAATGCCACCTACATGTTCCCTGTCCCTCATCACTGTCAGATAATTACAACACTTCATGAGGTGAAAAATCTTAAACTTTGGTTCTCTGAAATGAGTCACATTTAACCACCAGCCAACTCCAAATTGCCTGAAAGGTGCCCTTCCTCCTCATTAACAAAGGGGCCTACACACATAGGCAAATACTACTATTCTACAGTTGTTACATAGACCTGGAGTGATGCAGCCACCTTTGTTTTATACAGCAACATATTAGCTTCCATTTCAGAATCAGAATCAGAAGGAGCTTTATTGCCAAGTAGTTTTTTACACATACAAGGAATTTGCTTTGGTGATAAGATGCTACACACAGACAGACATACAGCTGAGAAAAATAGATGTAGAAATATATAAATATGTAATAAGCAAATGGAAGTTATGAAAGAATAACAGAAGAACAGAGAAAAATAATACAATTGACAATGTAAATGTAAAAAATAATAAAAATAAAAACAATGGAACAACAACCATTTACAATTAAAAACAAATATGTGCGATGTAGAATTTGTTCTCTAAATCTGCATTCTGATGAGAATCTGGAATCATTTCATCCCTCAATACCTCATCATTACTTGCGCCTAGGGAGGTGCAGCCACCTGTATGTGACACAGCATTCTAAAAGCTTCCTCTGAATGTTGGAATCACCCTGCTCTCTCTGTCTGTCTTTTGCATATATGCCTTCAAAGTGATTCCAGATCTGAATCTACAGCTCAATTGATAGTAGAGAATCTGGAATCATTTGGTCCCTCAATAACTCATTGATGCTTGTACCAAGAATGTTGCAGCCATCTGTATGTGATACGGCAGTCTTCAAGATTTTATTGGTACTACTACTACCCGTTTTTTCAATCAGTATTTGAAATATCAGCCATTTAAGTGCACCCAACAAATCATCCATATAATGCAATAGATGAGAATCTGGAATCACTTGGTCCTTTTAATAACTCATTATTATTTGAACAAAGAGTGATACAGCCACCTGTATGTAAGCCAGCGGTCTTCAAGATTCCTCTGGTACTTGGAATCAGGCTGTTCTCTCCATCTGTCTTTAAAATATAGGCCTTCAAAGTGATTCCAGAATGTACTCTATGGCCCACTTAATGGATGAGAATCTGAATCATTTGGTCCCTTAATAAGTCCTTGATAGTTTTACCTAGAGTGATGGAGCCACCTGTCCTTTATAAAGCAGTCAAAGCTTTTATTGATACTTGAAATCAATGAATTCCTTCAATCAGTTTTTGAAATATCAGCCTATGAACTTGACATCCATAAAATGCAATAGATGAGAATCTGGAATCATTTGGTCCCTCAATAACTCATTGATACTTGTGCCTAGAACGATGCAGCAACCTTTGTTATACAGTATTCATGAAACTTTTATTGGTACTTGAAATGAACCCATTCCTTCAATCAGTTTTTGAAATATCAGCCTTTGAAGTACACCCAAAGTGTCATCCATCTTTTGCAATTGAGAAAAAAAATTTTTTTCTTTATTAGCTCATCAACGCTTGTGCCTAAAGTGATGCATCCACCTGTCCTTGATGCAGCAGTCTACAAGCTTCCATTTGAACTTGTAAGATAGGCAAAGGTCATGATTCCCCAATTAACATCCTGTGTATAAATACATGGAATGAGGAAATTAACCCACAGTACTGGTGCCAAGCAACTCCAAATCAGAATCAGAATCAGTTTTATTGCCAGGTATGTGTACACATACAAGGAATTTGAATTATTGTACATTGTACATTGTATTGTACATTGCTCATGATGTGCTTACTTATACAATAATAAAATAATAATAATATAATAATAAAATAAAATCAGACACAAACTACAGAGTGGACAAAACTAATACACACACTATGAACAAAACAATATAGACATATTGACAAATAGTGCAATTATCAGAGTGCAAAGGATGCAAGAGTAACTATTCTCATTATATACAAGGTGGATATGATATACTGGTACACATACACATACATGCATACATGTACACATGTACACAGTGTGATGGAGCATAGTGCAAAGAATGCTGGTAAAATAAATAAGACCTATGACCTTATGACCTGAGGTAGGTGTATTGGTATACAGTATATACAATATGACATAGTATGGACATAGTATGAACAGCACTGAAATAGAGAATGGTGAATGAATAAATAATAAGTGGAAACCAGTAAACAGGTGCTGATTAGAGACAGAGTTACTGGGTTATTGCACAGGAATTGTTCCTGACACTGTGAGTCAGAAATCAGCTGTTCATCAGAGTGATGGCTTGTGGGAAGAAACTGTTCCCAAGTCTGTTGGTTTGGTTTGGTCTTTTTTGCTAACAGAGGGGAGGAGCTGGAACAGGTTGTGTCCAGGGTGAGATGATGACACAGACGAGACAGTGATGGAGGTGCAGACAATAGACTGGATGATGGCTGCGTAGAACTGGATCAGCAGCTCCTTAGACAGGTTGAGCTTCCTGAGCTGACACAGGAAGCACATCCTCTGCTGGGCCTTCTTGATGATAGTGTCAGTGTTGGGCTCCCACTTCAGGTCCTGGCATATAGTGGATCCCAGAAACCTGAAGTATTCCACAGCAGACACAGGGCTGTTGAGTATGGTAATGGGGGGCAGAGTGGGGAAGTCCACGGTCATCTCCACAGTTTTGAACGTGTTAAGCTCCAGGTTGTTCTGACCGCACCAGAGAGCCAGCTGATCAACCTCCCGTCTGTAGTCCGACTCATCACCGTCCCGGATGAGGCCGAAGACCGTTGTGTCATCAGCAAACTTCAGGAGTTTGATAGATGGGTCTCCTGAGGTGCAGTCGTTGGTGTAGAGGGAGAAGAGCAGTGGGGAGAGCACACACCCCTGGGGGGCGCCAGTGCTGAAAGTCCGGGTGCTGGAAGTGATGTTTCCCAGCCTCACCTGCTGACTCCTGTCAGTCAGGAAGTCTGTGATCCACTGACAGGTGGAGGCTGGCACAGTGAGCTGGGTGATTTTGGTGCTGAGGATGTCTGGGATGATGGTGTTGAACACATGGGCTGAGATGTGACCATACTTTTCTGTGAACATGTGTACATCTCCCTTGAGGGAAATATGATGGCAAAATCAATATTCGATTTCCAGATTTGCACATTTAGCCCACTCAACAGATGAGAATTTGCAATTGTTTGGTGCCTTACTAACTCATCATTATGTGTACCTAGAGTGATGCAGCCCCATGTATGTGATACAGTAGTCTTCAAACTTTTACTGTTAATAGAAATCAACCCTTTCCCTCAATCATTTATTGAATTATCAGCCTTTGTAGTACACCCAAAATGTCATCCATATAATTCAATAGATGAGAATTTGGAATCCTTTGGTCCATTAATAACTCAGCATTACTTTTACCTAGAATGATGCAGCCACTTGTATATGAAAACTCAATTCAATTTCAATTCAATTTATTTATATAGCGCCAAATCACAACAACAGTTATCTCACAGCGCTTTTCTAAAAGAACAGGTCTAGACCGTACTCTGTGATGTTATTTACAGAAGCTCAACAATTCCCACCAAGAGCAGCACTAGGCGACAATGGCAAGGAAAAACTTCCTTTTAAGAGGCAGAAACCTCAAGCAGAACCATGGCTCAGGGTGGGCAGCAATCTGCCTCGAAAAAGCAATCTACAAGCTTCCAATTGTACTTGGGAGTCAGCCTGCCCTCTCCCTCTGTCTTTAAAATAAAGACCTTCAAAATGATTCCAGAACTGCATCTATAGCCCACTCAATAAATGAGAACCTGGAAATGTTTGGTCCCTTTATAACGCATCATTACTTCATAGCATCTATTGGTACTTCCAGTCAACCCATTTTCTCAATCAGTCTTTGAAATATTAGCCATTACATCACTTAACGAGGTGGAAAATCTTTGGTGCCCCCTTGCTCCGTACAAGAAGGGAGATGAAAACCTTTCTTTTACAGTTTTTTTGGCAGCATACAAATCAGCAAATAAAAAAATAAACTCAAGTTTTGCAGTAGAAACTCTTTAATTAAACAAAACCCAACTGAAATCATCTTGGTCAAAAAATCAAGTGACACTAAACGTCTTAAAACATAAACATCCCAAACAAAGTAAAAATCTTAACCCTTACCTCCCCCTTTTTGTCCCTCTTGGCCATATCCCCTTGCATTCTTCATTTTAAAGATTAATGCTAAATATACTTGAACTCATGGAGTATTATCATGACAATGAGGTATACTAAAATAATTGCAGCGAGACTTAGAATTAGCAGGAACATATCCCATAGGTCACATGGTCGTCCACACATCAGTGCCAATCTAAAGGGGAAACAAAACCACTTTATTATAATATAGTAAAAACATCACTTGATTCACTATTATACTATTTCAAATAATTGTATATAAGAAACTGCACTTGCCTATATGGTGCATGTTGGGGAGGTCCTTGTGGCTGGAGCTCAAAGTGGACGGAGCGGCCCCGCTTTGGCATCTGCATCTCTATTTCTATTGCATTATCTACACAAGGGTCAGTTAGATTTAAACAGTTTAGAAAGTTTAACATCTGTCTGATTAAATGAATTTTAGAAAGCACACACAAGTACAGCAAACACATTAACATGCCTGCCATTGCTGAGAGACTTCCTGTTGACAAGCCTGATTTCCTGTTGACACCTCTGACTTCCTGTTGACAGCTACATAAAAAGAACCAAATCAGTGATTAATATGTTATTGGAAACTAGTGTCCAAGTAATTGCTGACTTTGATGAACTAGAAATTAGAACACAAAATTAAAAATACAAAATAAAGATGCAAGCTTTTTCTATTTTTCTATTTAATTTTACGAATGAAGTGGAAGATAGATTGAAAATTGGAAATAAAATTTACATTCCACATTTACATCTATGTCATTAATAGGTTCGTTTTCAACAGATAAAGCAATAAAATCACTTTTTAAAAGTATAAAATGCATAAAAACATGACACTTGGATGTTTCTGGTTGAAATACAACAAAATCAACCAAGTTTCAACACTGTTTGTTTGGGAAAAATCATTGAAATGCAGAGATGACACTCACCAGGTGCTCAATGCTCCCGGTGCAGCTGCTACTTCCTGTATACAGAGGAAGTCCAAGTTTTCATCTACAGGCATTCATTAAACAATAGATTGAAACATGGAAGGTAAGAACATTATTAATTAAATTTATACTTGGAAATTTTCTTTTCTTTTTCTTTTTTTCTACTTCCTGTGACATAGGAAGTAGAAAATGTTGGTCTATTTTTAAGCTACATGTTAACGGTTATGAAAATATTAATTACATGAAACCTGAACACTCTACACAAGTTTTATTTAATTTCTTTAAATGCAATCCAAGCATTTCAAGTGGACCATTTCCTATGAATCTATGTACTTGTGTTTAAGGGCTTGTTCCAAAATGATGCCATCTACATGCTCCTTGTCCCTCCTCACTCTCAGGTTGTAACAACACCTCATGAGGGGAGAGACCTCAATGTTGGTGCCCCGAGTCTTCAAAGATGACCCCTTGTCCACTCAATTATAACTCCAAAACATCTCCAGCTGTTCAACAAGGCCACACTCTGCCATCACAATAAAGTGGCAGTTAAATCAACATAGATGCACATTACATCTAGCTTGAATGATAAAACTATCTAGGTTGTGGTTTTAATATTTTGTAATAATTTAACAGTGTAATCAATATCTAATAATGGCGTACTTGTGTTGAAACTAAAAAGAAACTATGCAAAAGCTAATTTCATTTCAGTCTGAAGGCCCAAAAATTTGACTCAAGAATAATCCAAATGTCCACAAATGTCACCAGAACTCTTGCTGAAACAATGTGTGCATCTCCACTTTGGCTAATATCATGATTCCATTAATTAAACAGTGTATCAAAATATAGACAACAAGTTTACCCACAGAAGTGGTGCCAGGAAACGTCAAATGGCCTCAAACATGCCCATTCTTTCTGCAGAGACCATGTGGGCCTCCCTACTCATAGAAGTACCTTTATTTCACATTCCACAGTCCATATTCCAGCTTCCGACCATGATTCCACAATTCATGTCCTTTGTATAAAAACATGGAATGGGATAGATTTAACCATAGTATTGGTGCCAGGCAACTCAAAATGGGCTGAAATGTGACCAAACTTATTGCTGTGACCTTGTGTACATCCCCCAATGGCAAATATGATGCCACAATCAATAATCACACACACAGACCCAGGGAAGAACAAATGGCCTTAAACGTGTCCCTGATTTCTGCAGACACCATATGGGCATCCCTATTTAGGTACTTCGAATCAGACTGCTCTCTCCCTCTGTCGTTAAAGTGCTAGCCTTTAATGTATTTCCAGATTTGCAGGGGCGGCTGCGGCTCAGGAGTTAGAGCGGGTTGGGCGGTAGGGTCCCCCTGGTTGCGTATCGAAGTGTCCTTGGGCAAGATACTGAACCCCGAATTGCCCCTGGTGGCTGTTCCACCAGTGTGTGAATGAGTGTGAATGTTAGTTTCCGTATGAGCACTTAGGCTCAGTGTATGAATGTGTGTGACTTGTGAAGGCAGATGTAGTGTAAAAGCGCTTTGAGTGGTCGAAAAGACTAGAAAGGCGCTATACAAGTACGGAGCATTTACGTTTTTTAGCCCACTCAATAGTTGAGAATCTGGAATTGTTTGGTCCCTTAATAACTCATCATTACTTTTGCCTAGAGGGATGCAAATGTTCCGTACTTGTATAGCGCCTTTCTAGTCTTTTCGACCACTCAAAACGCTTTTACACTACATCTGCATTCACCAGTATTTGATGTAGCTCTGTAAAAGCTCCAACTGGTACTTGGAATCAGATTTCTCTCTCTGTCTTTAAAATATAGCCCCAGATTTGAATCTATTGCCCTCTCAATAGATGAGTATCTGGAATCATTTGTACCCTCAATAACTCATTGATACTTGTACCAAGAATGATGCAGCCACCTATATGTTATACAGCAGTCTTCAAGATTTCATTGTTACTTGGAATAAACCTCTTCCGTCAGTTATGTTTTGAAATATCAGCCTTTGAATTGCACCCAAAATGTCATCCACAACACATTGTCTCGATCAGTCTTAATAAATCAGTAAAGTAATAAATCAGCCTTTACCTCACTTAAAGAGGTGAGAAATCTCAAACTTTGAATTCCCCTTGCTCCATACAAGCAGGGGGATGAAAACATTTATTTCAGTTTTTTTGCAGCACAGAAATCAGGAATTAAAAACTCCTCAACAATTCAACTTTTGCAGTAGAAACTCTTAAATTAAACAAAGCTCAACTTATCAACAGTCCAGTGACAATGTCTTAAAACATAAACATCCCATACAAAGTAAAAATCTTAACCCTTCCCTCCCTCTTTTTGTCCCTCCTAGCCATTCCCCCCTGCATCCTGCATTTCACTCTGCAATGCTAAATGTACTTGTACTCATGGAGAATCATCATGATAATGAGGAATAGTAAAAGAATTACAGTAAGACTTGTTATTAGCAGGAAAACGTCCCACAGGTCACATGCTCGTCCACAGATTACTCCAAATCTAAAAGGGAAAAAAACCCACTTTATTGTATAATATATTACAAACATCACTCGATTCATCATCATACTATTTTAAATAATTTTATACCGTATAAATAGAAACTGCACTTGCCTATATGGTGCATATTGAGGAGATTCTTGTGGTGGCTGGAACCCAATGCGGACGGAAGCGCCTCCCTTTGGCATCTGCACGTTCATTTCTATTGCATGATCTATCCATGGTTCAGTTAGATTTAAACAGTTTTAGAAAGATGAACATCTGTGTGATTAAATGATTTTTAGACAGCACACACAAGTACAACAAACACATTAACACACCTGCCATTGTTGAGTGACTTCCTGTAGCCGTGTCTGGCTTCCTATTGACACCAAAAGAATCACATCAGTAATTAATATGTTTTTGGAAACTAGTAGACATTTATTCACACATGTTCAGTAATTGCTTAATCTGGATGAACTAGGAATTATAGCACAAATGTAATGATACAAAATAAAGCTGCAAGCTTTCTTAAATTTAGTTAAATTTTATGAATTAAGTGGAAGGTAGACTGAAATTTGGAAATAAAATTTACATTCCACATTTACATCTATGTCATTCAAGTGATTGTTTACAACAGAAAAAGCAATAAAATAACTTTTTAAAAGTAAAAAAATGCATAAAAAAATGACACTGTGATGTTTCTCACTGAAATGCAACAAAATCAACCAAGTATCAACACTTTTTATGAGAAAAATCGATAAATTAAAGAGCTGACACTTACCATGTGCACAATGCTGCTGCTGCTACAATTCCTACTTCCTGTTGACAGAGGAAGTCCAAGTTTTCATCTAGAGTCATTCAGTATACAATAGATTGAAACATGGAAGGAAAGATTATTATTCATTAAATTTAAACTTGGAATTTATGTTTTGATTTTTGATTTCCTGTGACATGGGATGTAGACATGTTTATCTATTTACAACATGAAATAAGGATTTTGTGGATTAATTTCCTACATGTTAATGGTTATGAAATTATTAAACACACTACACCTGCACGCTGTATGATTTTCTTTTTAATAATTACAATGTTGCTGAAGGAATTTAAAGTGGATAATTTCCGATGAATCTATGAACGTTTGTTGAAAGGTTTGTTCCAAAACGATACCACCTACATGTTCCCTGTCCCTCATCATTCTCAGATAATTACAACACTTCATGAGGTGAAAAATCTTAAACTGTGGTTTTAGGGAATGAGTCACATTTATCTACCAGCCAACTCCAAATAGTCTGAAAGTGTCCCATTCTCAGAGAAAAGGGGACCTACACACATAGGCAAATACTAATATTCTAAGGTCGCTACATAAACCTAGAGTGATGAAGCCACCTGTGTTTGATATAGCAATCTACTAGCTTCCATTTGTTCTCTAAATAGATGAGATAGATGAGAATCTGGAATAATTTGGTCCCTTAATAACTAACCTAGAGTGATGAAGCTTCCACTGGTGCTTGGAATCTCTCTCCATTTCTCTTTAAAATATAGGTCTTCAAAGTTATTCCAGATTGAGTCTATGTCCCACTTGATAGATGAGAATCTGGAATCATTTGGTCCTTTCATAACTCATCAATGATTGTACCTATATTTATGAAGCCACCTGTCCATGATACAGGAGTCTTCCACCGATTATTTGTACTTGAAATCAACCCGTTCCTTTAATCAGTTTTTGAAGTGGACCCAAACTGTCATCCATATAATGCAATAGATAAGAATCTGGAATCATTTTGTCCCTTGATAACTCATTGATACTTGTACCTACAGTGATGCTGACACATGTCCTTCATACATCAGTCTTCAAACTTTTATTGGTACTTGAAATCAACCCAGTAATTCACTAAGTTTTTGAAATATCAGCCTTTGAAGTAAATTCCAAAGTGTCATCCATCCTTTACTATTGAGAATTTAGAATTTTTGGTTTCTACAGTAACTTGTGTCCATAATTATACATCCACCTGTCCTTAATGCAGCAGTCTACAAGCTTCTATTTGAATTTGGATCATTGGCAAAAGTCATAAATCCCATATTAACCTTCTGTGTTTGAATGCATGGAATGGGACAAATCAACCCACAGAACTGGTGCAAGGCAACCCCAAATACGCTGAGATTTCACTATGCCTGTTTGTTGAGACCATGCATTCATCCCCATAGACAAACATGATGACATAAATCAATAATCTGAGTAGGACAGTTGTGAATTAGCGACATTTACCCACACAGACCCAGGTAAGAACCAATGGCCTTAATCGTTGCCCTGATTTCTGCAGACACCATATGGGCATCGACATTTAGGTACTTGGACCCAGACCACTCTCTCCCTCTTTCTTTGAAGTGCTAGCCACTACTGTATTTCCAGATTTGCATATCAAGACTAGAATATGGAATCATTTGGCCCCTTAATAACTCATCATTAATTGTGCCTGGAATGATGCAGCCACCTGTATGTGATAAAGCAGTCTACAGGCTTGTATGGGTACTTGTAATCTACCCATTCCTTCAATTAGTTTTTGAAATATCAGCCTTTGATGTGCTCCCAACATTTCATCCATATAATGCAATAGATGAGAATCTGGTAACATTTGGTTCCTTAATAACTACTCATTACTTTTGCTTAGAGTGAAGCAGCCACCTGTATGTGATAGAGCCCTCCACTTGTATCATTTGGTTCCTTAATAACTCATCAACACCTGTACTTTAAGTGATGCAGAAACCTTTCCTTGATACAGGGGTCTTTGAATTATTATTGGTACTTGAAACCAGGAAAAGAGATCACATTTCTCCTGTTTTAGCTTCTTTGCATTGGCTTCCAGTAAAATCCAGAATAGAATTTAAAATCATTCTTCTTACCTACAAAGCTCTTAATGGTCAGGCACCATCTTATCTTAAAGAGCTCATAGTACCTTACTACCCCACCAGAGCACTGCGCTCCCAGAATGCAGGGTTACTTGTGGTTCCTAGAGTCTCCAAAAGTAGACTAGGAGCCAGAGCGTTCAGCTCTCAAGCTCCTCTCCTGTGGAACCAGGTTCCAGTTTGGGTTCAGGAGGCAGACACCATCTCCACATTTAAGAGTAGGCTTAAGACTTTCCTCTTTGATAAAGCTTATAGTTAGGGCTGGCTCAGGTAGTCCTGAACCATCCCTTAGTTATGCTGCTATAGGCCTAGACTGCCGGGGGATTTCCCATGATGCACTGAGCTCCTCTCTCCTCTACTTTCTCTCCCTCTGTATGCAACCTTATCCCATTATTGCATGTTACTAACACAACTTCTCCCCTTTCTGGTAGTCTTGTGCTTTCTCGTCCCTCTCCTCTCTCCTCCTATCACTTCCTGCAGGTTTTCTGGCTCTGGAGCTGTGGAGTCTGGATCTGTGGCTGCGGGTCGCCTGCTGCCCCCGTGTTCCTGCTCGACACCCTCTACTGCAACGACTATTGTTGCTAGTCTTATTGTTATTATTGTTATTATAATCATTAACATTATGATGGTTACCATTAACACTATTATAAATATCTGTACCATTTTTCATTTAGTTTATAGCAACATTACCTTCGCTGTCTGTACCTCTGTGTGTATATTGTGTAGGCTGCCTCCCTCCCCTCTCTCTCTCCTTACATCCCTCTCTCTCTCTCTCTCTTTCTCTCTCTCTCTCTTTCACTCTCTTTCTCTCTCTCTCTCTCTTTCACTCTCTTTCTCTCTCTCTTTCTCTCTCTCTCTCTCTCTCTCACCCCAACTGGTCGAGGCAGATGGCCGCCCACCCTGAGCCATGGTTCTGCTCGAGGTTTCTGCCTCTTAAAAGGAAGTTTTTCCTTGCCTCTGTCGCCTAGTGCTTGCTCTTGGTGGGAACTGTTGGGCTTCTGTAAATATCATCACAGAGTACGGTCTAGACCTGCTCTTTTATGAAAAGCGCTGTGAGATAACTGTTGTTGTGATTTGGCGCTATATAAATAAAATTGAATTGAATTGAATTGAATTGAAATCAACCAATTCCTTCAATCAGTTTTTGAAATATCAGCTTATGAAGTACACCCGCAATGTCATCCATAGAATGCAATAGATGAGTATCTGGAATCTTTTGGTCCCTCGATAACTCATTGTTACTTGTACCTAGAATGATGCAGGTACCTGTCATTGATACAGCAATCTGCAAGGTTATATTCCTACAAGTTAATCATAGTGAAATGATTAATTTCACTGCACCCATCTACTCTATTTGAGTGTAATTCAATGATTTAAAATGTTTGATATATTCCAGGTATTTAAAATGGACCATTTCCTATGAGTCTTACTCCCCAATTAACCCCCGACTCTTTTGTGCCATAAACTTTAAAAAACTACATCCTGACTTGACAGGGCATACTCTGCCTTGGCAGGACAGGAGTAGTTAATTTAACAATGATGATGTTTGCTATATAACTAGCTTGAATGATCTTGCTGTCTCTGTCATGGTGTTAAGAATTTTTATAACTGAATATTTTAAACACTATCAAATAATGGTGTGCTTATTGTGAGTGTAACGGTATAGAAACTAAGTAAAACCTCATTTCATCTAATCAAGCAGGAATGACTCTAAAAGCCTAAAGATGAAAACTCCCAGAGGTCTGCCTGTGGGAAAAAAAATCCACAAAATAGAATTCAAGACTTTTTTTGATATATGTTATACAGCTACCTGAGATCATCCGGGAACAGCTACCCGCCGTATCTCTAATCCTTTCTGTTTCCAAGTTGTGTCCAGAAATTTGAGGTCAGCAGGTCACCACTAACACAGCACCCAGTGTTTCTGGGGCCCATTTCGCCATACAGTGGGATAGCGACTTGGAAACCTGGCTTCCCACTGATGAATTGTGTCTGTTTTGGTCACACTCACCCCCAGGAAGGACCCCAAAATATGTTCTAAAGTCAGGAGGGTCGCCTGCCTTAAGAGATTGTAATTGAGAACAATAGATGTAAATATGGAAGGAAGTTATTCCTTCTCAAAACCTGAAGAAATCGAGCAAGGAGGAAAGTGAGGCCACCGTTGCGTTCGTCTGACCGAGGGCTCTCAGGTGAATCCATGTCTCTAACCCCAAGAGTTGTAAAATTTGTTCCAGAACAGCGCCACCTATGTCATATATATATATATATATATATATATATATATATATATGTATATATATATTTATGTTGTATCATATATGTGACATATGTGATACAACTCTTTGAGAGCTTTTCAACAGTGTTAGTCCCTAATCTCTCACTGCTTCTCTTAAACCTTGCCCCCCCTAACTCCTTAAAGGAAGGGGCGACAGCTTTGGTTGAAAGATGCCGCGGCTCAGCTCATTGAGACCTTTCCGATGATGCCTTACACGTGGCTCTGTGAGGAAATATGACCAATGTGTTCATATCAGTGAGCGGGGCGCCTTCAAGTCAATAAGTCCTACAGCCTTGCCTAGTCAGATATCTGTCTGAGGTCAAAAAATAGAATTCAGGAAATCCTCAGGATGACTCCTGCATAATCTATATGGCCAAAAATTTGACTGTAACTTCTGCTGAAATGATATGTTCATCCCCACTATGGTTAATATCATGATTCCACTAATCAAACACTGAATCAAAATATGGACTCACACAAGTTCACCCACAGAAGTGGTGCCAGGCAACGTCAGATGGCCTCAAATGTGCCCATTCTTTCCACAGAAGCCATGTGGGCCTCCCTACTTATGGAGATACCTTGATTTCACATTCCACAGTCCACATTCCAGCTTTGGAACATGATTCCAAAATTCATGTCCCGTGTATAAAAACATGGAATGGGATAAATTTACTCACAGCACTGGTGGCAGGCAACTCGAAATGGTCTGAAATGTGATCATACTTTTTTTTGTGATCTTGCGTACATCCCACATAGGCAGATATGATGCCACAATCAATATTCTCAGTGTGACGGTTTGGAATGAGTGACATTTACCCACACGGACCCAGATAAGAACAAATGGCCTTAAATGCCCTGATTTCAGCAGACACCATATGGGCATCCCTGTTATGGTGGCAGCCTGGCTGACAGTGAGTGTCCTGTTTATTTCCCCTTTTTTGCTTGTGATTCTGTTTTCCCCTGGTGTTTTGTTTTTTCCTGTACTCTGCCTGCCTCCCTGTGTCTCCTCCCCTGAGTGTGCTCTCCCTCTCTCTCTCCCTCCGCTCCTGAGCCCAGCCAACGACCCGCACCTGCAACTCATCAGCCACCTCCTCTGCCTGCCATACCTGCCAGCAATCAGCCTCATCTCTGACAGTACTTCTACCTCGGTTCTCCAGTCAACCGCTGCTTGATCGTCATTGCTCCTTACCCGGTGCCATTTTACCACTCAAGCTCTGAATATTCTGCGTTATTTTTCTTTCTCTGTACTCTGTTTTCCCCAGTGTCTAACCCTGTCTGTCTGTTCATCCCCCCTCCAGGTTCGCTCACCTCCGTCCTCAGCTGGGCTCGCCACCCTCTCCCCTCAGACCTCTTCCACGGCGTCCTCCCGGCTCCTCCCCGTGCCTCCTAACTTCCTTGGTCCCCTGTGCTCCCAGCTCCCTTGTCTCAGTCAGCTCGGCTCCCCATTCTCGTTTCTCCCCAGCATCTGCCTCACCATCACCTCCACTCCCTCAACCCCTTTTTCCCCCCTCAATAAAGCCTGTTCATCCCAAGTGTTTCATTTGGGTCCACTCTGTCCCCACAACATAACAATCCCCATTTAGGTCCGTGGAATCTGACCACTCTCTACCTCTGTCTTTAAAGTTTTGGCTTTTTTCCAGATTTACATATTTAGCCCACTCAATAGATGAGAGCTTGGAATTATTTGGTGCCTTACTAGCTCACCTGTCCTTGATACAGGGGTCTTCCAACTTTTATTACTACTGGAAATCAAACGTTTCATTCAATCAGTTTGTAAAATTTCAGCCATTGTGTGCACCCAAAATTTCATCCATATAATGCAATAGATTACAATCTGGAATCATTTGGCCCCTCAATAACTCATCATTAATTGTGCCTGGAGTGATGCAGCCACCTGTATGTGATAAAGCACTCTAAAAGCTTCCACCGGTACTTGGAATCAGCCTTATCTCTTTCCCTCTGTCTATAGGCCTTCAAGGTGATTCCAGAAATGCATCTAAAGCCCACCCACCTTGAGTGTTGCAGTTACTGCAGGGGCGGCTGTGGCTCAGGAGGTAGAGCGGGTTGGCCGTTAATCGGAAGGTCGGCGGTTCAATCCCTGGCTCCCCCCTGGTTGCGTGTCGAAGTGTCCTTGGGCAAGATACTGTACTGCCCCTGGCGGCTATTCCGCCAGTGTATGAATGCTAGTTTCTGTTTGAGCACTTAGGCTCAGTGTATGAATGTGTATGACTGGTGAATGCAGATGTAGTGTAAAAGCGCTTTGAGTGGTCGAAAAGACTAGAAAGGCGCTATACAAGTACGGAGCATTTACATTTTACAGCAAGCTACAAGCTTCTACTGGTACTTGCAGTAAACCAATTTTCTCAATCAGTCTTTAATATATCAGCTTTTGCGTCAATTAAGGAGGAGGAAAATCTCAAACTTCTGTGTCCCCTTCCATAAAGCAGGGGGATGAAAACATTTATTTCAGTTTTTTACAGCACACAAATCAGGAATTAAAAAACAAATTAATAAACTCAACTTTTGCAGTAGAAACTCTTTAATTAAACAAAACTCAACAAACAAGAAATCAAGTGACACTAAACATCTTAAAAAATAAATATCCCAAACAAAGTAAAAATCTTAACCCTTCCCTCCCTCTTTTTGTCCATCCTGGCTATATCCCCTGCATCCTGCATTTCACTCCAAAATGCTAAATGTACTTGTATTCACGGAAAATCTTCATGATAAGGAGGCTTAGTAACATAATTACAGTGAAACCTTCAATTAGCAAGAAAAAGTCCCACATGTCCCATGCTCGTCCACATATTACTCCCAATCTAAAAGGGAAACAAAACCACTCTATTGTAATATATTAAAAACATCACTTGATTCATCATCATACTATTTGAAATATATAGTACTTGCCTATATGGTGCATCTTGGGGAGATCCTTGTTCTGGCTGGAACTCAAAGTGGATGGAGGGGCCTTCATTTGGCATCTGCATCTCTATTTCTATAGCATGATCTATTCAAGGGTCAGTTAGATTTAAGTGGTTTTAGAAAGTTGAACATCTGTGTGATTAAATTCAATTTAGTAAGCATACACAAGTACAACAAACACATTAACATGCCTGCCATTGCTTAGTGACTTCCTGTCGGCACGCCTGACTTTCTGTTGACTCGCCTGATTTCCTGTTCACACGCCTGACTTCCTGTTGACACCTGCATGAAAAGGACCACATCCGTAATAAACATGTTGGAAACTAGTAGCAATTTTTGTTCAGTAATTGCTGAATCTGGATAAACTATCAGTTAGAACACAAGTATAACAATACAAAATAAAGTTTGTTATTTTTTTATCTCATTTTATGAATTAAGTGGAAGATAGATTGAAATTTGGAAATAAAATTTACATTCCACATTTACATCTACGTCATTAATAGGTTTGTTCAATAGAAAAAGCAATAAAATTACATTTTACAAGTAAACAAAATTGCATAAAAACATGACACTGGGATGTTTCTCACTGAAATAAAACAAAATCAACCAAGTATCAACATTTTCTGTGTGAGAAAAATCGATGATTACAGAGCTGACACTTACCATGTGCTCCATGCTCCTGGTGCAGCCTTTTCTTCCTGTTGACAGAGGAATTCCATGTTTTCCTCTACAGGTATTCATTATACAATAGATTGAAACATGGAAGGTAAGAACATTATTGATTAAACTTGGAAATTATCTCTTATTTTTATTTATTTCTTCTTCCTGTGACATAGGAAGTAGAATATTTCTATTTTTATGCTACATGTTAATGGTTATGAGAATATTAAATACACAACACCTACACACTCTGAGTTTTATTTAATTATTTTACAGTGTTCATTCCAGGCATTCAAGTGGACCATTTCCTATGAATCTATGCACTTGGGTTGAAAGTTTTTTTTCCAAAATGAGGCCAACTATTTTCGCCTTGTCCCTCCTCACTCTCAGGCAGTTATAACACTTCATGAAAGGAAAGATCTCAATGTTGGTGCCCCCCAGTCTTCCAAGATGACCCCCTTGGCAAGGCCACACTCTCCCATGACAAAAATGTGGCAATTAAGTTAATATAGAGGCTGATTATAAATAGCTTGAATGATAAAACTATGTGAGTTGTGTATTTATTAATAATTTTAAACTGTAAACAATATCTAATCATGGCTTGCTTGTTGTGTTGAAAATGTAAAGAAACTATGCAAAAACTAATTAAATTTCAGCCTGAAGGCCTAAAAATTTCATCACTGCAAAAGACCTGCCTGCAGTTAAATGTCCATATAGCATCAATTGTCTGCAGACACCATATGGGCATCGCCATTTAGGTACTTGGACCCAGACCACTCTCTCCCTCTGTCTTTAAAGTGCTAGCCTTTCATGTAACTCCAGATTTGCATATTTAGCCTACTAAATGGATGAGAATCTGGAATCATTTGGTGCCTTACTAACTCATCATTACATGTACCTACAGTCATGCAGACACCTGTCCTTTATACAGGAGTATTCCAACTTTTATAACTACTTGAAATAAAACCGTTCCTTCAATAACTTTTTTGAAATATCAGCCTTTGAAGAGCACTGAAAATTTCATCTATATAATGCAATACATTCAAATCTGGAATCACTTTGCCCCTAAATAACTCATCATTATTTGAGACTAGAGTGATGCAGCCACCTGTATGTGGTAAAGCACTCTAATAGCTCCCACCGGTACATGGAATGAGGTTTCTCTCTCTTTCCGTCTTTGCAATATTGGCCTTCAAAGTCATTCCAGATTTGCATCTATGCGCAATCAATAGATGAGAATCTGGAATGATTTCTTCCCTTAATAACTCATCATTAATTGTGACTAGAGTGATGCAGCCACCTGTATGTGGTAAGGCACTCTTAAACCTCCCACTGGTACATGGAATGAGGTTTCTCTCTCTTTCCGTCTTTGCAGAATTGGCCTTCAAAGTCATTCCAGATTTGAATCTATGGTCCACTAAATAATTGAGAATCTGGAATCATTTGGCCCTTTAATAACTCATCATTATTTGAGACTACAGTCATGCAGACACCTGTCCTTTATACAGGAGTCTTCCAACTTTTATAACTACTTGAAATAAAACCGTTCCTTCAATAACCCAAAATTCCATCCACGTAATGCAATAGATAGGAATCTGGAATCATTTGGTCCCTCAATAACTCACGGATACTTGCGTCTAGAATTGTGGATACACTTGTATGTGATACAGCAGTTGTCAAGCTTCTACTGGTACTTTGAATCAACCCGTTCCGTCAATCAGTTTTAGAAATAGTAGCCTTTGAAGAGCACCGAAAATTTCATCCATATAATGCAATACATTCAAATCTGGAATTACTTTGCCTCTTAATAACTCATCATTAATTGTGCCTGGAGTGATGCAGCCACCTGTATGTGATAAGGCACTCTAATAGCTCCCACTGGTACCTAGAATCATTTTTCTATCTCCATCTGTCTTTAAAATATAGCCCTTCAAACTGATTCCAGATTTGAATCTATGGTCCACTAAATAGTTGAGAATCTGGAATCATTTGGCCCCTTAATAACTCATCATTATTTGAGACTAGAGTGATGCAGCCACCTGTATGTAGTAAAGCACTCTAATAGCTCCCACCGGTACATGGAATGAGGTTTCTCTCTCTTTGCGTCTTTGCAATATTGGCCTTCGAAGTCATTCCAGATTTGCATTTATGCGCAATCAATAGATGAGAATCTGGAATGATTTCTTCCCTTAATAACTCATCATTAATTTGACTAGAGCGATGATGCCACCTGTATGTGGTAAGGCACTCTTAAACCCCCCTGGTACATGGAATGAGGTTTCTCTCTTCTTCGCAGAATTGGCCTTCAAAGTCATTCCAGATTTGAATCTATGGTCCACTAAATAGTTGAGAATCTGGAATCATTTGGCCCTTAATAACTCATCATTTTGAGACTAGAGTGATGCAGCCACCTGTATGTAGTAAAGCACTCTAATAGCTCCCACCGGTACATGGAATGAGGTTTCTCTCTCTTTCCGTCTTTGCAATATTGGCCTTCAAAGTCATTCCAGATTTGCATTCATGCGCAATCAATAGATGAGAATCTGGAATGATTTCTTCCTTAATAACTCATCATTAATGTGACTAGAGCGATGCAGCCACCTGTATGTGGTAAGGCACTCTTAAACCTCCCACTGGTACATGGAATGAGGTTCTCTCTCTTTTTGCCTTTGCAGAATTGGCCTTCAAAGTCATTCCAGATTTGCATCTATGGGTGCACTCAAAAGATGAGAATCTGGAATGATTTGGTTCCTTAATAACTCCTTGATGCTTGTACCTACAGTGATGCAAACACCTGTCCTTGATGCCGGAGTCTTCCACCTTTTATTGACACTTGAAATCAACCCGTTCCTTCAACCAGTTGTTGAAATATCAGCCTCTGAAGTGAACCCAAAATGGCATCCATATAATGCAAAAGATGAGAATCTGGAATCATTTTGTGCCTCAATAACTCATTGACACTTTTACCTAGAATGATGCAGCAACCTGAATGTGATCCAGCAGGCTTCAAGCTTTTATTGGCAATTGAAATGAACTCCTTCCTTCAATCAGTTATTGACATATCACTTTTGAAGTGCACCCAAAGTGTAGTCGATCCTTTGGACTTGAGAATATAGAATGTTTTGGTTCTTTATCTCTCATCACTTGTGCTACTTGAAACACAGGCAAAGGTCACAAATCCCTTTTCACATCCTGTTCATGAATACATGGAACGGAAGAAATTAACCCACAGTACTGGTGCAAGGCAACTCCAAATGGGCAGAGACGTGACCATACCTTTTGGTTGTGACCACGCATACATCCCGCATAGGTAAATACGGTGCCACAATAAATTTTCTCACTATGAAACTTTGTAATGGGTGACAGTTACCCACACAGACCCAGGTAAGAACATATGGCATTAATCATTGCCCTGATTTCTGCAGACACCATATGGGCATCGCCATTTAGGTACTTGGACCCAGACCACTCTCTCCCTCTGTCTTTAAAGTGCTAGCCTTTCATGTAACTCCAGATTTGCATATTTAGCCCACTAAATGGATGAGAATCTGGAATCATTTGGTGCCTTACTAACTCATCATTACATGTACCTACAGTCATGCAGACACCTGTCCTTTATACAGGAGTCTTCCAACTTTTATAACTACTTGAAATAAAACCGTTCCTTCAATAACTTTTTTGAAATATCAGCCTTTGAAGTGGACCCAAAATAGATAGGAATCTGGAATCATTTGGTCCCTCAATAACTCACGGATACTTGCGTCTAGAATTGTGGATACACTTGTATGTGATACAGCAGTTGTCAAGCTTCTACTGGTACTTTGAATCAACCCGTTCCGTCAATCAGTTTTAGAAATATTAGCCTTTGAAGAGCACCGAAAATTTCATCCATATATGCAATACATTCAAATCTGGAATCACTTTGCCCCTTAATAACTCATCATTAATTGTGCCTGGAGTGATGCAGCCACCTGTATGATAAGGCACTCTAATAGCTCCCACTGGTACTTAGAATCATTTTTCTATCTCCATCTGTCTTTAAATATAGCCCTTCAATCATTCCAGATTTGAATCTATGGTCCACTAAGTTGAGAATCTGGAATCATTTGGCCCCTTAATAACTCATCATTATTTGAGACTAGAGTGATGCAGCCACCTGTATGTGGTAAAGCACTCTAATAGCTCCCACCGGTACATGGAAGAGGTTTCTCTCTCTTTCCGTCTTTGCAGAATTGGCCTTCAAAGTCTTCCAGATTTGAATCTATGGTCCACTAAATAGTTGAGAATCTGGAATCATTTGGCCCCTTAATAACTCATCATTATTTGAGACTAGAGTGATGCAGCCACCGTATGTAGTAAAGCACTCTAATAGCTCCCACCGGTACTGGAATGAGGTTTCTCTCTCTTTGCGTCTTTGCAATATTGGCCTTCAAAGTCATTCCAGATTTGCATTTATGCGCAATCAAAAGATGAGAATCTGGAATGATTTCTTCCCTTAATAACTCATCATTAATTGTGACTAGAGCGATGCAGCCACCTGTATGTGGTAAGGCACTCTTAAACCTCCCACCGGTACATGGAATGAGGTTTCTCTCTCTTTCTGTCTTTGCAGAATTGGCCTTCAAAGTCATTCCAGATTTGCATCTATGGTGCACTCAAAAGATGAGAATCTGGAATGATTTCTTCCCTTAAACTCATCATTAATTGTGACTAGAGCGATGCAGCCACCTGTATGTGGTAAGGCACTCTTAAACCTCCCACTGTACATGGAATGAGGTTTCTCTCTCTTTCTGTCTTTGCAGAATTGGCCTTCAAAGTCATTCCAGATTTTCATCTATGCCCAATTAATAGATGAGAATCTGGAATGATTTCTTCCCTTAATAACTCATCATTAATTGTGACTAGAGCGATGCAGCCCTGTATGTGGTAAGGCACTCTTAAACTCCCACTGGTACATGGAATGAGGTTTCTCTCTCTTCTGTCTTTGCAGAATTGGCCTTCAAAGTCATTCCAGATTTGCATCTATGGTGCACTCAAAAGATGAGAATCTGGAATGATTTGGTTCCTTAATAACTCCTTGATGCTTGTACCTACAGTGATGCAAACACCGTCCTGATACCGGAGTCTTCCACCTTTTATTGACACTTGAAATCAACCCGTTCCTTCAACCAGTTGTTGAAATATCAGCCTCTGAAGTGAACCCAAAACGGCATCCATATAATGCAAAAGATGAGAATCTGGAATCATTTTGTGCCTCAATAACTCATTGACACTTTTACCTAGAATGATGCAGACACCTGTATGTGAAACAGCAGTCTTCAAGCTTTAAGCGGTACTTGAAATCAACCCGTTCTTGCAATTAGTTCTTGATATATCAGCTTTTGAATTGCACCCAAATGTCATCCATATAATGCAAAACAGGAGAATCTGAAATCATTTGGTCCTCAATAACTCATTGATTCTTGTAGCTAGAATGATGCAGCAACCTGAATGTGATCCGCAGGCTTCAAGCTTTATTGGCAATTGAAATGAACTCCTTCCTTCAATCAGTTATTGACATATCAGCTTTTGAAGTGCACCCAAAGTGTATTCGATCCTTTGGACTTGAGAATATAGAATGTTTTGGTTTCTTTATTAGCTCATCATCACTTGTGCTACTTGAAACACAGGCAAAGGTCACAAATCCCCTTTTCCATCCTGTTCATGAATACATGGAACGGAAGAAATTAACCCACAGTACTGGTGCAAGGCAACTCCAAATGGGCAGAGACGTGACCATACCTTTTGGTTGTGACAATGCATGCATCCCGCATAGGTAAATACGGTGCCACAATTTTCTCAGTATGAAAGTTTGTAATGAGTGACAGTTAGCCACACAGACCCAGGTAAGACAAATGGCATTAATCGTTGCCCTGATTCTGCAGACACCATATGGGCATCGCCATTTAGGTACTTGGACCCAGACCACTCTCTCCCTCTGTCTTTAAAGTGCTAGCCTTTCATGTAACTCCAGATTTGCATATTTAGCCCACTAAATGGATGAGAATCTGGAATCATTTGGTGCCTTACTAACTCATCATTACATGTACCTACAGTCATGCAGACACCTGTCCTTTATACAGGAGTCTTCCAACTTTTTAACTACTTGAAATAAACCGTTCCTTCAATAACTTTTTTGAAATATCAGCCTTTGAAGTGGACCCAAAATAGATAGGAATCTGGAATCATTTGGTCCCTCAATAACTCACGGATACTTGCGTCTAGAATTGTGGATACACTTGTATGTGATACAGCATTGTCAAGCTTCTACTGGTACTTTGAATCAACCCTTCCGTCAATCAGTTTTTAGAAATTAGCCTTTGAAGAGCACCGAAAATTTCATCCATATAATGCAATACATTCAAATCTGGAATCACTTTGCCCCTTAATAACTCATCATTAATTGTGCCTGGAGTGATGCAGCCACCTGTATGTGATAAGGCACTCTAATAGCTCCCACTGGTACTTAGAATCATTTTCTATCTCCATCTGTCTTTAAAATATAGCCCTTCAAACTCATTCCAGATTTGAATCTATGGTCCACTAAATAGTTGAGAATCTGGAATCATTTGGCCCCTTAATAACTCATCATTATTTGAGACTGAGTGATGCAGCCACCTGTATGTGGTAAGCACTCTAATAGCTCCCACCGTACATGGAATGAGGTTTTCTCTCTCTTTCCGTCTTGTGCAGAATTGGCCTTCAAAGTCATTCCAGATTTGCATCTATGGTGCACTCAATAGAAGAATCTGGAATGATTTCTTCCCTTAATAACTCATCATTATTGTGACTAGAGCGATGAGCCACCTGTGGTAAGCACTCTTAAACTCCCACTGGTACATGGAATGAGGTTTCTCTCTCTTTCCGTCTTTGCAGAATTGGCCTTCAAAGTCATTCCAGATTGATCTATGGTCACAATAGTTGAGATCTGGAATCATTGGCCCCTTAATAACTCATCATTTTTAGACTAAGTGATGCAGCCACCTGTATGTAGTAAGCACTCTAATATCCCACCGGTACATGGAATGAGGTTCTCTCTCTTTGCGTCTTTGCAATATTGGCCTTCAAATCATTCCAGAT
>NW_024041150.1:45613052-45724855 GCF_014851395.1 Micropterus salmoides | reverse complement strand
ATCAGGAAGTGAAACAAGGCTTGCTAGTCTGAGGGGAGAGTCTTTTGCTTTCCACTGAGCACATCTTGTGGGGAGCACTCTACCTCTTTTGCAGGGTGACAGCCAGATGTGAGTGTCCCGTCCTCCAGTGATGGGCTGAGCGAGACTTTGTGAAACACTGAAACGTTTGAAGCAATTGTGCTGTGATGGGGACTGCAATAAAAATGTGTTTAATAAAACACATCTGTGTGTTGTTACATAAGTAATCACTCATGTAGCTGACGCTTTTCAGTCAGTGTCTGCTCAGGGACACATGTATCACAGTGGGAATCGAAACCACGTCTCTCACACTAAAGACATATGTCTTAACCACTATCCTATCCACTTTCACAACCAGAATACTTTATTGATCTACGACGGTGAATTCTTTGTTGCAGATACTCGCAAGGCATAAATGGAATAGAAATAATAGGTTGTGAAGTTAGTATACAAATCTAAGAATATAGTAATAAATGTGGATATCTACAGTATTACACAGTAGCTCATTAACAGAGGTGTAATGATAATTAGCAGGAAAGATACAGTGGTATCAGACAATAAGTATTTGACCCCTTGCTGATTTGCAGGTTTGCCCACTTACAAAGAATGCAACAATCTACAATTTAATCATATGTACATTCTAACAGTGAAAGACAGAATCCCAAAGAAAATTCCAGAAAATCACATCATATGAATTTATAAAATTGATAACCATCTGATGAGGAAAAACAAGTATATGACCCCCTACCAAACAGCAAGTATTCTGGCTCCTACAAGCCAGTTAGTCTTTCTTTAAGACACAGCCCCAATCCCAACCAATTATCTACATCAAATACACCTGCCTCACCTCGTTACCTGTATAAAAGACACCTGTCAACACCCAAACAACCAGCATCCAACATCACCACCATGGGCAAGACCAAAGAGCTTTCTACGGACATCAGGGACAAGATTGTTGATCTGCACAAGGCTGGGATGGGCTACAAGAGAATCGGAAAGCAACTTGGAGAGAAAAGATCAACTGTCGGTGCAGTTATCAGGAAATGGAAGAAGCACCACACCACCGCCAACCTCCCTCCGTCTGGGCCTCCACACAAGATCTCGCCTCGTGGGGTGTCCCTGATCATGCGAACGGTGAGGAATCATCCCAAAACCACAAGGGGGGAACTGATGAATCAACTGAAGGCAGCTGGGACCACAGTTACAAAAGAAACGGTTGGTAACACACTACTCCGTCATGGATTGAAATCCTGCAGCGCACGCAAGGTCCCCCTGCTCAAGAAGAAACATGTACAGGCCCGCATGAAGTTCGCCATTCACCACCTGGACGACTCAGAAGAGGCCTGGAAGAAGGTGATGTGGTCAGATGAGACCAAATAGAACTTTTTGGCCTCAACTCGTCGTGTTTGGAGGGCAAAGAACACCGAGTACAACCCAAAGAACACCATCCCCACCGTCAAGCATGGTGGTGGCAACATCATGCTTTGGGGGTGCTTTTCAGCCAAGGGGACGGGACAACTCCATCGTATTGAGGGGAGGATGGACGGGGCCATGTATCGTGGAATTCTGGACCAACATCTCCTTCCCTCAGTGAGAGAGCTGAAGATGGGTCGAGGATGGGTGTTTCAGCACGACAACGACCCTAAGCACACCGCCAAAGCAACAAAAGAGTGGCTGAAGAAGAAGCACATCAAGGTTCTGGAGTGGCCTAGCCAGTCTCCAGACCTGAATCCAATTGAAAATCTTTGGAGGGAGCTTAAAATTCGAGTTGCCAGGCGACAACCTCGGAACCTGAATGATTTGGAGGCTGTCTGCAGGGAGGAGTGGGCCAACATCCCTGCCGAAATGTGCACAAACCTTGTCACCAACTATAAAAACCGTTTGACATCTGTGCTGGCCAATAATGGCTTTTCTACAAAATATTAACATGTTGTTTGTCCAGGGGGTCAAATACTTGTTTTTCCTCATCAGATGGTTATCAATTTTTATAAATTCATATGATGTGATTTTCTGGAATTTTCTTTGGGATTCTGTCTTTCACTGTTAGAATGTACATATGATTAAAATTATAGATCGTTGCATTCTTTGTAAGTGGGCAAACCTGCGAAATCAGCAAGGGGTCAAATACTTATTTCCCCCACTGTACAGGCCCTAGTGTTATAATTATTAATAATGAGTGCTGGCAGTGATGAGGTGTAATGGATTAAATATCCGTAACTGAGTAAAGTTGAAGTTGTTTCAAGAATGATAAATGAAAAGTGGAACAATGTCTCACATTTGTTATTTGTCAAGAATTTATTCAGAAATATTCAGCTGTTTTGAGGCTGAGTCTGTTTTTTTATTTTCATAATTGACATCCCCAGCCTTGGAAATGTTTGGTCACATGGAACATTTGTTGCTGTCAAAGAGTATTTTTTGGCCTGCAGGTGCGGATATACTACAGCAGGTCGCTCCAATAAATCCTTGGAACAAATCTGTCAAATTAGAGGCTGATGTGTTTGTCACATCCCTGGATACAGGGATCCGGAAATACTCCCTCCTTCCTGCTGCATTACTGTGCTACAGGACTTTGTGTAACCCTGCAAAGTAGGCTTATATTTAATCTCAACTTAATTACATGCGAGGCAAATGTAATTTTGGATCTTGCAACTAATGTCCTTTGTTTGTTTTTAAAGGTGGACCAGGCCAGCCACTGTTTTCTATTGTTTTATCTTTGTTTCTTAATTTGTTTTCCAGTCCAGTGTTAAGGTGTCTGTTGCTCGGTTTAGTGCCCCGCTGGGACTGGAATTGATGTTCCATACTGGGCCTCTACTGGGGTTCATAGTTTGGATGGTGGTTTAAATACAGGTTGCTCTCCTCTCTCTGTACATCCACAGCTTGACTCTGTACAAGGCTGCGTCCGTGTCTGTGGTGAGACTGCACCGGGGGAGATTCTGTAGTGTGTGTTTACTCAACACTCACACTGCATGGTATTTTGTAGTGAATAGTTTAGATGTTAAGTGGATAGTGCATGTACTTCTTTGCATTGGGTCTGCTGTCTCCCTCTTCTGTCTCCCACAGTCGCTGATCGGGGTGGTGTGTACGAGCCGACCTGACCTTCCTACCCTGAGGAGAATAACTCCAACCAATTTAGTGTCAGGCTAATTTTACTCATGCCGTTTAACAATATACTTTGTAATAAAATCTACTCACTTTTGTACAATGTATTCGTCTTTGTAATTGTTCCTGTTCGGGGTAAATCAGAGTTCGCGACACACAATCTTATACCAAGGGTTTTAAAGGGTTCCTCCTGCCCTTACCAGGAGGTGGCGTTGTCAGGTCCAAAAAGGTATTCTTTCTACTCTATTAGTGACCGTAATGTAGGATAATCTATTGGAAGTCAGGAGGAACATCACGACAACTGAAAGAGACGCCACGACAACAGCAGTTCACCAAAGTCATCAAAAAGGTTTGTTGTCTTGGTCCAACCAAGTTTCAGTTAAAAACATGTAACTAAGATGATCATAAAATCCTTGATTACATTTTTTCCTGCCAAATATGTTCAATGAAGATAAATTTAGTGTGTTAAAAACATTATCTGGCCACTTTTTGCGACAGGCTGCGGCTGACGAGGAATCAATACTAAACTTGCAGGATATTTGAGTGCTTCCTGTTTCTTAACACATTCACCAGGCTTTTTCTGTCACCTATCAAGACAGGGATGGAGAAGACTACCAGCACACTGGGCCCGGGTTTGTCCTGGGAAGAGTCATGAGTGCTATTTTCCTTGTAGCCTGGACCCAGCACATATCAGACAGAGCTCACTGGACTTTTTATCAAGGTTAAGGCTGAGTGCAGTTGCAGGTTAGCTGGAGGTGTGGACCCAAATGTCCAAACAAATGGGGTAAATTCAAGAAGGCAGAGTTATCCAATGATGAGGGAAACAGAGAGGCGGGACAGAATACTCAAGCAACAAGGAAGCAACAGGGACTTAATTGGAGTTGGTGCGTGTTCGCATGAAAAGGGTGTGTTCAGCCCTGCAGGCAGAGTTTTTTCGCAACGGTGCATGCTCCGTATTTCTCCAGGAGAACGCACGTTGATTGTGTCAGATGATGACTGTAAAGACACGTTAATGGCTAAATCGGATGACAAAGCCAGGGAGGCTTCTTGGCATTGCATGGAGTAAATTTGTAGCCTAATTATCTTCACAGTGTTCTTTTTGTAGTTAAAATCTCTATTATGTATTTATGGGCTCTTCTTTTATGTATAATATTAAGATGTAAAGATGAAACTGCACATAAGGTCCATTGTAATAGAAAAAAAAGGAGCCAGCAGAGAGGGGAATAATCCAGACAGAATTTAATTTCCAAGATTAATCTACAAGTAAAAAACTTGAATATTCTCTGACATTATAGTCACACATTTATGAGAGAAACTTCACTTTGCAAGTCTGCAACATCACACATGCGTGTCTGTCGTGTAGTAGGCTATGCAGTGGAAAATTATTCAAATTAATAATTAATAAAATTATGTTAGACTTTGCAATTGGATTTAGCAGTGAGGAAATACTCCTGAGTTTATCGCACAATCACGATCATGCACCTTAGACACTTTGCCGTGGATTGGACATATTCAGAAGAAAACACTAGAGTGATTTTTGATTTTTTGTGACTTTAATTTCAGGGAATTTCCAATTTATGTTCTTGTCACTTTCATCTAGGATATGTTTTTCTCACCCTGGATCTGTATGTTTTGGACACGTAAAATAATCTAAATATGTGAAAACACTCAGGAGAATTCAATTATAGACAGATGGGCTACATCTAAGAAACTGTCCCGTTAATTAATTAAGGTCTCCTCTCTAAAATCACAGAGGCTGCAGGGCTCGCTGTCTGAACGTGATGCTGTTGTGTTCAGGACTTCATTGCAGCCACAGTGGAACAAATCAGGAGGAAATCTAAACATGTTTTATGAAGCGGTGTGTATTAATATCCTACTTCTCATCATTAACACAGATTACAGATGTGGTGGGTAGTCCAAACTGAAATCCTGCTTCGTGGTACAGGCCCCTGATGTCCAAACCAACAATACTCTCTTTTTCTCTGTAGAAAGGAGACACACAGACTCACACAGCACAAACGCAACATCCATCAGAGACTATGTTGTTATTTTTCTCACCATTCTGTGAGCTTTGTATCGACGTCCACAATGTTTTAAAATGTTTTAAACTGAATCAGCGCTCAACAGTTACAACTAAAGCATCTAGCTGTGATAAATGAGTAGGCCTACTATCAGGGGCGGACTGGGACTGAAGAAGTGGCCTTTTATGGATCAGATTATGCTTAAGACCTTCAAGAAACTTTACCTTTGATTGTTACTGCGTCTGTATAGTAATGTTTCCCTGATCACAGATATCTGAGCACTGCTGGCAGTAAACAGAACCTGTGTGAAGCCTCTCATGTTCAGATATTAAGAATATGTAAGAACAAACATGCTTGGACAAAATAACAAGAAAATCCTACCCTGTAACTGAAAACACATTAAATAACACAATTCAGGGAGTATTAATTCCAATGCACCAGTTTCTTCTTCTTTCAAGATGCAAGTGACTCAGTCTTTAAATAAAGCTGATTTCCAGGAAGTCAGGTTGATTCCCAGAATGTGTGAGTTTGTTTTAAACCACCAGATGTCAGCAGAGTTACTCTGCAGCCAGCAGGTCGACAGACAGACTCATCTCATGTCTCCATGAGAGAGATGAGGGTTCAGGGCTCAGACTTCATGAGGGAGCTCGGACTACAGCCGCTGCCCCATTCATGTTGAAAAGAGCAGTTGAGGTGAACTGATCACAATGATCAGAGATGAACCAGAGTTTAGTTGCACAGTGAAAACTCGTTACTGACTCCTGCAGGACATCTGTGTCACTGCAACAACAAAAACAGAAGTAAGAGAGAAACCCAGGAAGGTTTGATCCAAACTTCTTCTCTCTAATGAATCTGTCTCTCAGTGATCTCAGATCAGCCCAACTTCATGTTAATCCTGCAGCGCTGTCATTTCCTGCATGTAAACACTTTGTGTAGGGCCCCATGTCTCCTCCATGTCAAAAAAAAAGACTGAATGAAGGAGAGAAAACCAAACAGTCACTTCCCTCTACAAAGAAGGAGGAGAGTTTAACTGGACTGACTGAGTGGTGGTGCAATGGGACATCTTTTCTGCTCTGTAAGTAAAATCAGCCAAAACTGAAATAACTCTAAACTGTTATTATTCACACGTTAGACTTTATTGATCACCACAGGGGAAAGTATCAATAAACTAGAGCCTAAATAGACAAAGATGCAGCAAACTGACTAATGTGGTGATCAAACACATTCATTGTTCAACAGTTTAAATAACTTTTGCATCATTTTAGAATTTACCTGAAAAGAGTAAAAACCTGACAATAAATAAAAAGTCTTTGGCACCGCAGCAGGTGCAGCAACCATTATGAGGCTACAGAAATGAAATGACCAAGCCTACATCTCAAAGAGCAGAATAGACGATCACCAGAGTGGACATCACAGAGCCTGCAACGTATTTTTTCCCCTTTATTCAAACAGACGTTTTTAAATACTTACTTTAAAAATGAAGCAGAATTCATCAATATTTAACTTTTCTTCCACTAAAGTGTTTCAGAAATGTTATTCTTATAGATATTATATAAATACTATTGAGACATCTAATATCCACAAACAAACAGTACGTTCATTTAGGGTTGGAGGATTTTGCTGTATTTTTGGAGCAGGAAGTTTTTCAGTTCTCTGTCTGGTCTGGTTTTATGTTAAATCTCTGGTTTCTCTTCAGTGCTGATCTCTCTGCTGAGCTGCAGGACCAGCGGAGGTGAGTGAACTCTGACACTCAAAGCTGTTCGCAAAATGCTTTCTGGTAAAAAGTCAAATAAAATATGTTCTGTAAAGAGTTTGAACACAAACACAGAGCAGCTCTGCAGCTTTTGGACAAATAAACACCTGTAGTCAGTCTGGATTCTGGATTACGCCGTTTGCTTGCGGGAGGAGCTCGGAGTAAACTACTTTTATTAAATTAGCTTTTACTTTAGTTTTTGGGATTATAATGTTGATTTATTTTCACTGGAGCTTCTCGGCAGCAATTTTCTGTGCATATCCGCTTCCACTGTTGTTGTTGAGTGTCGGTTGGACACTGTAGTACTACTGTCCGGCGATGAAATCCCACAAGGAAATCGTTGTGAGGATTAAATTTGCGTTTGGTCTGAATGCAGCTCAACAATGCAATTTAACGGCCGAAACAGGACAGACACTGAGACTTCGTCGCAGACACAGCTGTGGGACGTCGGGTGCTGAAAGCTGCTGGACTTCATCAATTCCTCCCTAAATTCAAACTAAATTCTGTTCAACAATAGAATTGAAATAAAGGATAAGTTGATGGTATTTTCATTACTTACCAACAAAGTGTCAAGCTTTTAATGTGACACATAAAATGTAACTTATCCCCTCCAGCCTCTCTGACTGTGAGTCCCAGCAGCTCTCAGCTGTTTGAAGGACAGTTTGTCTCTCTGAGCTGTGAGGACGACGACAGCTCTGCTGGATGGACGCTGAGGAGGAACACAACCACAGAAACCAGGACTCAGTGTGGAGCTGGCTGGGGAAGATCAGCTGGTTCTTCCTGTAACATCGGCTACATCGACCCAGTGGACAGTGGAGTTTACTGGTGTGAGTCCAGAGAGGGAGCAACCAGTAACACCATCAACATCACTGTCACTGGTAAGATCAGACTGTGGAGTTAGTGTTGATGAAGCTGTGTGTAAATGATGAAATGCTGTAGTTTGTCTCTGTGTTGAGGTGGACCAGTGATCCTGCAGAGTCCTGTCCTCCCTGTGATGGAGGGACATGATGTCACTCTGCACTGTAAAACAAAGACCTCTCCCTCCAACCTCCCAGCTGGTTTCTATAAAGATGGCTCCCTCATCAGGACTGAGCCTACAGGTCACATGACCATCCACCATGTTAACAAGTCTGATGAAGGCCTCTACAAGTGTAACATCAGCGGTCGTGGAGAGTCTCCATCCAGCTGGATCTCTGTCACAGGTGAGGAGGTTTCCTTTGATTTCAGGACCGACTGTCTGACTCTCTGATTTGTCTTCTTGCTCATCTTGTTCATCTTTTTCTTCTTTGTGATTGTGATCAGTCTCCTCATCCTGGAACTTGTGGTCGTCTTTGTCCGACGCGTATTCGTCATTGTACCAGTTGTCTTCGTGCTCCCCGAGGTCTTGGACACTCATGGCTTTTTCGGTTGTGTTGCTGGAGCGTTTTTGGGGATGATTACTGCTAAACTCTTGTACGATCAATCGGGACGTGTTCTTTTTCTTTTTATTATTACTAGGCTTATTTTCTTTGGACCTCTTGCTGAGGGTAATAACAATAGTCATGTAAAGGGACTTAATTTGTCACATATGTTTTTGATGGTGGGGGAAACCGGAGCACCCGGAGGAAACCCACGCAGACACGGGGAGAACATGCAAACTCCACACAGAAAGGTGGTGACCGGGGTTTGAACCCGGGCCACCGTGCTATCCACTGAGCCACCGTGGCGCTGTGTGTGTATTTGTCATTACTCATTACGCAGTATGTGCATTCCCTGCGGTTGTTGTTTTGTTTTGTTTGTTTGGCTTGATTTGGTATCTGTTTCAGAAGAGGTACGTTTTGACTTCAGGACAGCGCTCGGGGAGCCAAAGTCATAAGGTTTTGTTTCAAAGCGTCTCTTTTACCCGATCTGAACAGTGCACAGAGACTGAATATCCCGCAAGTTGTCGGACAGATGGGGAAGACAGGGGTGTCCCTATTTGACCCAGTTTGTTTAAAGACAAGGGAGAGAGGGAAGCCGGAGTCATTTTGACCCGCTCGAGGCAGCGGGAGGGTCCAAAGACATGTTGCTTTATCTCTATTTACTTTTCTCTCACTTTATAGGTGAGTGTTGGAAGAGAGATGAAAGTCTCATTAACCTGCTGTATTAACCAGATATACACAACATATATTTCATAACTTTTCTGATTGCTTTGCTCTGATAGAAAGCACGTCCTGTTTTAATCATCTTGTAAAAATGAGCTAACCCTCGCAGACACAGCTCTTTACTACTGTGCTCTAGAAACACAGTGATACAAAGTGTAGAAGAGGCTGAACACAGATATCTGACTACTCTTCAAAGAGGAGGGAAGTGGTATTCAAACCACAGCTTCATATCAGATGGATTCTGCTAAATCCTGGTTTATCAGCTGCTAATGAAACACTGTGGGAGGATTCACATGAAAATTGGTAACACATCAGATCTGACCTTCAACATGTCAAACAGATATATTAAGCATTTAGCTAAATTAAAAGTTTTGAGACAAATCATGTGACCTGACATTTGCCAGGTCAGTGGGTCACTGTTCAGTAAAGACTACAGTTCAATGTTTTTGACCATAAACTTCCAATTCTGAGCAGTTATAAGCTGCTCTAACAACAACAAAAACATCTCCAAATGAAATGAATTTCACTTTAATCTCCATATGATCCTTAAGTTTGCATACAGAGAGGCATGCAGACGCTGTTCCGACCAGCGACCCAAGTCCCTTTAATATGAAACAAATCCATACACAAAGTTTGCCTCCAGCCTCAGCTCCCTCTTCATCACAGCGGTCTGGTACAACGTCTGCATGACTGCTGACACCTCACCAATCTGCCTTGATCTCAGTCTCCATTTTATGCTCCATTTTACCCTCATTGTTGAACAAAACCCTTAAACTCACCTGGGGCAACATCTCACCCCCAACTCGGAGAGAGCAATAAAACGTTTTCCAGCAGAGAACCATGACTTCAGACTTGGAGGTGCTGACTCTCATCTTGACCACTTCACACTCAGCGAAGCAGTAGCTGCTAACTGTCACGATTTTTGCGGGAAGCTCACGTTTTGCATTGCCATTCCCCATTTTTCTCCCAGGGTCACAAGTCTCCCGGTTTATGTCCTTTTCATTGCATTTATTGCAGTTTTTGGAGCTATACATGTATGCATTAGCTGTTTCTGGCCGGAAAAGAAGCTGCAACCAGTAGTTAGTTCAGGCTAAGGAGCTAATGCTATATGCTACTCTGCTACAGCTTTAATCATATACAACGACTGTCGTGAGCTATTGCATAAAACTGAACTTCACAGGAGGGAAACAAGCTTCCGAATCATCCGCCTAACTCTAATAACAAGCTAATTTCACACAATAACATCTTACTTGCTAGCCAGTCACTTAACTCAAGTGTTACAACTGCGGACTCGCTTGTCCGTGGTTCACTGTCTGAAGCTGCTCCTCTTTGTGAGGTTTACTGCTCTGCATTAAAAACTTTGTCCATAACATCAGCTGGTTAGCTCGCTAGGAAGCTCGCTCACTGAGGAGCCGCCAGTGAATCAACTCAGACAACAAACCCCTTATCATGACGACAAAGAAGAAGAGTTCTATTCTTCTTCTTTATTATTATTATTATTATTTATTACAAAAAATAGTAGGGGGATGGGGCTTTGGTGGTAATTAGAGTCTTGGATGTGTCAAAGATTACCAACTAAATTGATTTGATTGCATTAGTATTTATTATGTAGTATTAGATTTACAGTTTTACACCCTCTGGACACCTTTGTGGCAAAAATATAAATAAATAAAAAACTGGTGGTCACATGGCTCCTTAATATGTCAAAATACAAAAATACAAGAATTTCATGCATCGGCCTACAATGGGAAAAGGTTGAATGTAGTAGAATACAGTAAAAATGTCAACTATAACTATTTTTCTTCTATATTGCTTACATTACAGAATGCATGGTTTTATACTGTCATGGAAGTGAAATCAAAAAGTGTGGTTTGAATGGAAGTGAATGAGGCCTTTTTTGCCACAAAGGTCTCCAGAGGGAGCATCTCGCAAATCTCTAAAAAAAAATAAACTGGCATTTAAAGGGTTAAAATCCTGACAATGATTGAATATTTGGTCTTTTTAATGGGGAATAAGATGCTTAAGTGATTTATGGAAAAAAAGCAGACAAAAATACTAGTGCCATTAAATACATTTCTTGGTAATCTTTGACATATCCAAGACTCAGAGCCCTATCCCCTACTGTTTATTTTAATGAAAATAATAATAATAAAAAATTGTAATAAATAATTAATAATTCAAATAATTAAACTGGCATTTAAAGGGTTAAAATAATGAAAATTATTAAATGTTTGGTAGTTTTGAGCAGGAGAGAAGTTGTTTAAGTAATAACTAAAAGAATATTGACGTATAATAATTTTATAGTAATTTTATGTGCATGTATATTTTTGCCATGAAGGTGTCCAGAGGGAGTATTCGGGGGGATGCGTGGGATTTCCCCCCTTCTGGTTTCTATATCCCTGCCTCTGCTGAATAACTTTCATCTCCGGTGGGGACAAAATTTATCCCGTAGTTCCGTAGTTTTGTTGGGGTTAAATAAATTTTAAAATGCGCTACTTAAGCTCTGATCCAGCAGCCTAAAAAACCTTCCCTTTCACACGTGAACTAGCACTTTTATTTTGAAAGTTGCCTACATTACCATTCAACAGTTTGGGGTCACTTAGAAATGTCCTTGTTTTCAAAAGAAAAGTTTTTGTCCATTAAAATAACATTAGATTGATCAGAAATAAAGTTTCCCTTGATGGCATCGGCCTGGCCTCCAGCAACACTGTGAGTTATGTTTGATCAGGACATGTCGTTTAAGTCTCACATTAAGCAAATTTCTTTTTTCACCTACGTAATATTGCAAAAATCAGGAACATCTTGTCTAAAAAATTAAGCAGAAAAACTAGTCCATGCATTTGTTACTTCTAGGCTGGATTACTGCAATTCCTTATTATCAGGCTGCTTGAAAAAGTCCATTAAGACTCTTCAAGAATCCAGAATCCAGAATGCTGCAGCACGTGTTCTGACAGGAACCAGGAAAAGAGATCACATTTCTCCTGTTTTAGCTTCTTTGCATTGGCTTCCAGTAAAATCTTATCTTAAAGAGCTCATAGTACCTTACTACCCCACCAGAGCACTGCGCTCCCAGAATGCAGGGTTACTTGTGGTTCCTAGAGTCTCCAAAAGTAGACTAGGAGCCAGAGCGTTCAGCTATCAAGCTCCTCTCCTGTGGAACCAGGTTCCAGTTTGGGTTCAGGAGGCAGACACCATCTCCACATTTAAGAGTAGGCTTAAGACTTTCCTCTTTGATAAAGCTTATAGTTAGGGCTGGCTCAGGTGAGTCCTGAACCATCCCTTAGTTATGCTGCTATAGCCCTAGACTGCCGGGGGATTTCCCATGATGCACTGAGCTCCTCTCTCCTCTACTTTCTCTCCCTCTGTATGCAACCTCATCCCATTATTGCATGTTACTAACACAACTTCTCCCCTTTCTGGTAGTCTTGTGCTTTCTCGTCTCTCTCCTCTCTCCTCCTATCACTTCCTGCAGGTTTTCTGGCTCTGGAGCTGTGGAGTCTGGATCTGTGGTTGCGGGTCACCTGCTGCCCCCGTGCTCCTGCTCGACACCCTCTGCTGCAACGACTATTGTTGCTAGTCTTATTGTTATTATTGTTATTATAATCATTAACATTACGATTGTTATCATTTAAACTACTATAAATATCTGTAGCATTTTTCATTTAGTCTATAGCAACATTACCTTCACTGTCTGTACCTCTGTGTGTATTTTGTGTAGGCTGCCTCCCTCCCCTCTCTCTCTCCTTACATCCCTCTCTTTTTTTCTCTGTTCCTCTCCTGCCCTCTCTCTCTCTCTCTCTCTCCTTCACCCCCAACCGGTCGAGGCAGATGGCCGCCCACCCTGAGTCATGGTTCTGCTCGAGGTTTCTGCCTCTTAAAAGGAAGTTTTTCCTTGCCTCTGTCGCCTAGTGCTGCTCTTGGTGGGAACTGTTGGGTTTCTGTAAATAAAATCACAGTGTCACGGTCTAGACCAGCTCTTTTATAAAAAGCGCAGCATGTTCATCTTTAGAAACTGTGATTTGAAATAAAATTGAATTGAATTGAAATACAGTGTAGACATTGTAAATGTTGTAAATGACTCTTGAACAGTTGATGGAATATCTACAAAGGCATACAGACAACTAAACCATTGGTTGCAATTCGCAACCTCACTGCCAGATGACATTAAAACCTACACACTGAACCTTTACATGAAGTCAGTTTAAACCACTAGATGTCAGCAGAGTTAGTCTCCAGCCAACAGGATGACTCAGCTCATGGCCCCATTCTTTTAATCCAGTAATGTGTTACATCAGCATGTTCATCTTTAGAAACAGGATCCTCCAGCATAACTGCGCCAATATGAGAAGAGAGCCTTTAGGCTAATTTAATAAGAAGGTGCTCAGAAATGTGAACAGAGCCTTATTCTAATGTTGCAAAACCTGTGCATTTCCTCTGAAATGACTTAATACAAAGAACTGATTAAAATGGATTTCTTCCTTTAGATGTTTTCCAGGCACGTTCAACTGGTAGGAGACGAACACTACGGGATTATATGTCTCTAATATGGTATGGGAATACTTTTGGATCCCCCAGGAAATGCATACATTTAGCTGAACAAATTATTTCCCCTTTCAGAATAAACACATGCATCTGTTCCAAGAGGACTTTGGTTACATTACCAGAGTGTGATTAGGTGTTCTTCCCTCAGTACTGTATCTCATTGTCCTCTGTGCAAAACTCAATACTAAAAGTGATAGTAAAGGGCACGTGATGTTGCATAATTTTGCAGCCCAGGTCCAGATGGTAAATGTTAAACAGGACTCACACTGATCATTAAACATCAGAGATGAACCACAGTTTAGTTCAATAGTATGAAGCTGCAGTACCGAAGGCTGCAGTCGACGTGCATATAATCAATAACTTAGGTTTAGGCACACACTGGTGGTGGTTGTGGTAAGGATAATTGGCTTCGGGGGACTGTAAAGAGTAACATAGCTAGCCAGTCAGCTAGCTGGCAGTATCAAAGTAAACAAGGGTCCTGGAATTGCTGTTCCGGTCCTTGGATTGCGGTCCTGAAACTGCAGCCTCCGGTACTCCAGCTACATGCTACTCGTTCAGTTGCACCGTGAACGCTCGTTACTGACTCCTGCAGCACATCTGTGTCACTGCAACAACAAAACAGAAGTAAGAAACCCAGTAAGGTTTGATCTAAACTTTTACAAAATGTTTTTGTACATTTTAAAAAGTGAAATCTTCAGATAGGAACTTTCTTGTTTCTAATGAATCTGTCTCTCAGTGATCTCAGATTAGCCCGCCTTCATGTTCAGCCTGCAGCGCTGTCACTTCCTGCATGTGATTAAACTCTTTGTGTGGGGCCCCGTGTCTCCTCATGAGCTCTTGAATAAAGAAGCAAAATCAGACTGGACTGTTGATTTCATATTACCAAGTGGTGCAATGGGACGGACATATTTTCTGCTCTGTAAGTACAATCTGCCAAAACTGAAATAACTGTAAACTGTTATTATTCACTCATGAGACATTTTTAATCACCACAGAAAAGCAGCAATAAACCGGAGCCTAAAGAGACTAAGAAGCAGCAAACTGACTAATGTGGTGATCAAACAGTTATTCATTGTTCAACAATTTAAATAGCTGTTTACTTTAGAATTAAGGAAAAATCTCAACAATTAAACAATAAAGACAATAGATAAAAAGTCTATGGAGACCGCAACGGGTGCAACAACCATTTTGAGAAATGAAATAAACTGCTATGTCTCAAAGAACTTAAAGCAGAATAGACTTTATTTAATCTGAGACAGACAGAATGAAAATCATCATGTCTTTAAATAGTTACTTTAATATTATTTAATACCCACAAACACAGTATATTAATTTAGGATTGGAAGATTGTATTTTATTTTTGGAGCAGGAAGTTTTTCAGTTCTCTGTCTGGTCTGTTTGTATGTTAAATCTCTGGTTTCTCTTCAGTGCTGATCTCTCTGCTGAGCTGCAGGACCAGCGGAGGTGAGTGAACTCTGACAGTCAAAAGCTGTTCGCACAACGCTTTCTGGTAAAAAGTCATACAAAATGTGTGTTCTGTAAAGAGTTTGAACACAACACAAAAATACCACAAACACACGCTGAGAATGTTTTAACATACATTCACTTAATTAAACATTATTATTAACAGCCACCACACAACAAAAGAGACCAAAACAAAGGACAAGATGACCAAGATGCAAGCTCAATCAGATTGGAAGATTTAAAGACCTTCTTCTTGTAGGATTCTGGCAGTGTAGACACTCATCACTACGTTAAATAGTAAGTTCGAAGTAATAATACACAGCAGGGGTCGGCAAATAAGTTTGGCATCAGAGCAATTTTTCAACCATTATAACGGTGATAATATAAGATATAATATTTGAAAACATTGTTATGGTGTTCGGTTAGCTCAGTTGGGAAAGCGCAGAACTCTCTCTGAAAAGGATGTGTCCAACCCCATGTCAGGACAAATGTTTTTTCTCTCTTGACAAATTGATTCTGCAGCAACTGTTTCTGACATTAGGGCATGTTTTTTATTTTTATTTCCCCAGTATCTCCAGACAGAGGAAATTTAGGGGAATCACGTTTTCTAACGGTTCCTTCAGAAGTGTGTCAAGCAGGCTACAGACTCTTTTAATATCGTTCAGAATCTTTCAAAGTAAAAGCAAAATAAAGAAAGCATTACAGCAAACTAGCTTATTACGCTTTTATTTTGAAGGTAAAACCACTAAAGAGGAAGTCTTTATGTGAGTAACTGTTGCTGTCATTACTGAGATCTATTTCAGCACCGCTATCAAAGTATTTATATTTATATTTTTTGCTCTCATCAAAGCACCATAATCTGGCAGCAGGACAGATATTATTGCTAGAGGGCAGTTTTGTCGATAGTCCATAATCACAGACAGAATTAAAGCTGCAAGCAGCGTTGGGCGGGCCCTCGCACTTATAAGCGCGTCCGCGCGTGAGCCGGCCGAGTTGCATATTCTGGAGCTCTGCCGGTGCGGCTGTGAATTTGTTACGCGGTTCCGACGCCGCATGAAGGTGCTATATGTCACTTCCTGTGTCCCCTATGTGGAGCTACATAGCACTTGCCGCTATGAATATAAATCGGTATTGACGTGTAGATGTCTGCGGGGTGGGAGAGTTATCAAGCACGTAAAGTTTGTTTCAGATGTGAGCATGTACACTGAAGTTACAACAACTTCCTGTGTCATGGCGAAGAGTTGATCTTTGACGCCACGGACACACTGTCAGGTTCAGACACCTATAATATATCAGACAAGGAAGAAAGACAAGAGAGTTAATGGCTTTTTACTCGCGAGGAGAACGGACAGAGATGTACTCAGTTACAAACTCCAACCGCTCTGAGTACATCTCTTCCGTTTCCTCTCTTTTTATTATATTCAGGGTTCCCTAGTTACATGCATGTTGCTGCCCTAAGGGGAAAGGGGGTGCAGCAGCAACATGAAACGTGACATATATTATTGTACAGTACTGTTCCAGGAACTATGTACATTAAGCTCAGTCGCCTCTCAGGGCCAGAAATCGGTTCCTGTTATTTTGTTGTTGTCCGCTCCATGTGTCATGTCCTTCAGTCACACCATCCGCTGTAGACTTCCTGTCAGCACATTTCTGCAGACAGACTTACACTTGCATTAGTACACGTCTTGATATATATATATATATATATATATCGTTTCAGACTGCATTGGCGAGAGTAAATATGAGATAACTTATATACATACTGGTTCCAACACACACCCATTGACAAAAACTCCCACATAGCACAACTTTTCATCGTCAATGCCTTTAGAAGGCGCAGCAGAGATTTGAGGTCGGTCGGACTAAATCCCTAGGAGGAGTTTGTTAAAGTACGAAGTGTGTAAATCATCCAAAAATGGCCGTAAAATTCAAAATGGCCGACTTCCTGTTGGGTTTAGGGCATCGCTTCAAGAGGCTTTTTCGTACGTCTGGACAAGATACATGTGCCACAAAAATTTCCTACATGTAGGTGAAACGTGTGGGGGGGGGCTGCTTTGTTAAATGTCACTTTCTGTTGCCAGCAGGTGGCGCTATGACTGTGGGTGAATGTCGGCATGTACATGTGTTTAGGGCGGGACTCTCATCCTAGATGTACAGTTTGGTGCAGATGTGAGCATGTACATTGAAGTTACAACAACTTCCTGTTTCATGGCGAATCATCGCTACAGACACGCCCATTGACGAAAACTGCCACAAAAATGGCCGTAAAATTCTAAATGGCCTTCCTGTTGAGTTTAGGGTATGGGTTCTTGAGGCTTTTTTGTGCGTGTTGATATGATACATGTCCCCAGAAAATTGTAGGTTGAACGTGAACGAGGGGCTAATTTTTTCAAATTTTCTAGGTGATGCTAGCGAGTCATTTTGCCACGCCCATGCACAAAACCCATAAAATACAAAATCTTTCAACACTTCTGACATGTGTGCAAAAATTGGTGAGTTTTCGAAATTGAGCTTACTTACTGCAGAAAAAGAAAAAAGAACAAATTATCTCTTCAGTTTTAATAGGGAACTCGCACGGTTTGTGCTCGGGCCCTAATTAATGTGTTTCCCTTGTCAATATTTGTATAAACTTTATTGAATGTGTGGTTTATAATGGACTGTGGTGCAGAAACAGTGACAGTGTTTCACATTTTTGGCTTACATTTTCCATATTGTCAGTGGCCAAGTCACAATAACATCTGGTTTTACTAAATAATTAAGTAAATATAATTTCTTAATATAATTATCTAAAGGAAACTTATTTCTTGTATCCTTCTCTCTGCCTTTTGGGCTGTGTCACCCATCGTAGCTGTCCTACGCTCTTTGACAGGGTAGGGGGCAGTGGTAGACTGGACAGATGGTTGTAATTCACAACCCTCACCACTAGATGCCACTAAAACTTACACACTGAACCTTTAAAGAACTTAACTGGTGCATAGTGTGTATTTGACCAATGGAATTTGTCCCTTCATGTATGTTAAAGTTCAGATCCAAGAATCCAATTATTTCATTCACAGCTGGTTTCTATAAAGATGGCTCCCTCATCAGGACTGAGCCTACAGGTCACATGACCATCCACCATGTTAACAAGTCTGATGAAGGCCTCTACAAGTGTGACATCATGAATTCAACATGTTTCACGACAGCAGAGATGATTCATAATGTGACAACATTTCTAACTTTGCAATTTGCAAAGAAACAAGTGGGAAATCTGTCAGAGTTCAACCCACCGTTTGATTTTAACTCTACCTAAACCAGATGGACAGAGATTATGAATTCACTTCTGGTTGTCTTCTGTTAGTGTTGTGTCATAAGACCTAATCATGTGTATGACGTGGGAGGAACGGGTTGTCTCAGTGAGTGATTCGTTAATTTTCACACATGCGTGACGGATTTTGGACTCTTACGTTCACTCGTCACAGAACAGCTGCATGAGCTCCGTCAGCACAGGAAACAGAACTGATTAGTTCACGACTTTCAACTGTGGGTCTGTTTGAGGGCTGCAGCACCGCAATAACCAGCCTAGTTCAAATTAACGAAATTAACGAAACAACTCGAAAAAAGATTAGTTCATTTTAATGAACAAGATTTTAATGAACGAGTCTGTCAAAAGAGTCGAACTTGCCATCACTACTTTCTGTTGGCATGTTGTTGAATGAAGTATCCATTTATTTGATTTTCTGTGTCTTTAATTATAATTTGATGTTCATTTTAGAGAAACCCCCCACTTTAAGTCCTCCTTCAACCACCTCGCCTCCTGGTTCCTCCTCCTCATCCTCACCACCACTACTTCTGAGTCCTCCTCTCGTCCTCTCTCTGTGTTATCATCTGCTGTTCTATCATTCTTTGTTCTGGTTCTCCTGTGTGAACTGGTTCTACTGGTTCTACTGGTGAGACGATGCATGCATATGAAACCTAAAGGTTAGACACAGTTTTTTATGTTTGCACATTTAATGTCACATTTTACTGTTGACAAGTTACAAACTGTCTCTTTAAGTCAGACGTCCATTTGGATTCTCATTAATCACATTGCTGTTGTTAATAAAACAATCTCACCACAGGGTCCATTTAGTGAGCTGTGGAGCTTTTGATCAAATCACATGACCTTCCCTGATTTAAATTTCTGCTCCTTTTGGTTCATTCAGCTGCTGAAGAAGAAGCTGGCGATGATGACATCACAGAGGACATCACATACAGTGATGTCAAAATATCGCGTGACCTACAGCAGCCAATCAGATGCAGCAGAGGTAATGATGTTTTATTGATTTTGTTTTTCGGGGACAGTGACTTTGTGTTCTTGTTCTTATGTCTTTGTGAGGACCAGTTTGAGTTTTAGACCTTGTTTGCATAAATTAGTACTTTGCATAAACTTGTTTTGTTTTGTGTCATATTTGATACATTCGAAATTGATTGCAATTGCAATGTATTTCTCACAACACGTTTAAACATCCTCCTGCTTGTGGAGAGGATGGCAATGATTAGGAAGTGAACCTTGGCAACATCCAACTATTCGATCATTTTTATACAACAGCAATACAAATTTCTCAATTTCTACTCTAAACATACCTCATGACGTCAATCTTAAACCTTTTTTATTTTACTTCAATAATCAAAATTGTATGTCGCTTAATGAATGCATAATGAATGAAATGCAATACCGTATACCTTATAAATGGCTGTATCTAATTTTACTATAAAATAGGTTTTGAAATATAGCGACCAGTGTAGTCCGGTCCACTATATTTAGCGCCCCTAGTGGCAGTGACTGGTCTGTGTTAGTAACTATTTTGGTTATGGTCTCTGGGTAAGTGTGACAACATTTTTCACTGTATTCAGAATTTTTACAATTGATTTAAGGAGAAAATAATCAACAGATTGATCCATAATGAAACTTTTTATTTTATTTATTTATTATTATTTATTAATTATTTCTGAGACAAAATAATTCAACCTCAACCAAGTACATTAATGCATGAGTAATAATAATCTACTGTATATAATAATAATAATAATGATAATAATAATAATAATAATAATAATAATAATAATAATAATAATAATATTATAAAAGTCATTGGGGACAGAGTACTTTTACTTTTAATAGTACATTTTTCTGATTATTTAGTTCAATTCAGTTTAGTGTCCTTTATTGGCATGAATATTTCAGTCAAACAATGTTGCCAAGGAAGTTTCAAAATCAAAAAGTTTACATTTGAATATGACATGACAAGATTAATCCAATCAAGACTGTTCAATTTAGCAGCACAAAAAATAACAAATACAGATAGAACGTAAATTAAAAATAAAAGTGAACAAGATGTAACCTGCCATGCAGCCAACGTTAAGAGCCACAGTCACTCGCTGTCCCTCAGCTTGTGACACAGGGACACATACTTGGTGGCAAGGTTTGCCGGATGTCCTCCTAGGACTATTCTTATTTCTAATTTATTGTTATCTTCAAGTTCTTTGAAATCCGGTATTAATAGATTTCTCAATTTCTCAAAATATTGCACTTTTATGCCTCTATATTTATCACATTTCAGGAGAAAATTTGTCTCTAGCCGTGTTTCCATAAAGGTTTTTTTATGCGCATTTTGAAGTATCGCATTAGAAAAGGTTGATGGAAAAGGCAAAAAAGATTTTACGCTCGCTTAAGGTGGTTTTTGCCTTTGTCGAAAAATAGTTAATGCGCTAAATGGGAGATGGAAACACTTTTGCCGAATAAGTTCTGACGTTATGAACTTGTAACTCACGTCTGATCAGCTGTTTCTGCTGTCGGCGCCGGATATCCCCATAACGTGCGGAGAAATGGCTGGAAGCAGTTTGCCTGCTTGAAACACATTCGTGAGGACCTCTCTCCATTTTTCTAAGATCAGTGACTGGTTTTGTTTCTGGTTTGGAGACCATACGTCTTGTTTATTACAGCCACGTGTAACGTCAACTACTGATGTAACTCCGCTTGCCGAACCCTGGTTTATTGGCTCCAAACCAGCTGATGGAAACTCACATATTTCGCATATACTGTTTTTATTTTCTTTTTTGCGACATTTCAAAAGTATCTTAAAATTCGCATGACAATTATACTGAAACATGGCTTCTGTCTCCACCTCACGTGTTGTACAGTGCTCACATACTCTATATTCTTTAGGTAACCAGCAGTGTTTATGTTTATTATTATTATTTAAACTGCAGGGTCACTGAGGCTGTATTTGGTAAGAACCCGCCTCTCTGACAGCAGAGAGATGTTCAGCCATTTCATAATCTCTGTTTAGGGCCAGATAACATATAGTTTGTTGTTTTTTTTGTCTCTTCCTCCCAAACTCCCAAGTATTTTTGCTTTTAGTGATCATTTGGTTTACTCTAATCTGTGTTGTAAAGCAGTGCCGGCTTGATAAAGGTTTGTGTGACATGTTTCAGGATTTTTTAGTCTCAGGACTAGCTGGCATAAGGGACTGTTTTTTGGGGGTTCAGCTCTTGGGTTTTTGAAGAGAGTCTTAGGGACTTGATCTGAGGTGCATCAGAATGTTTTGCGCTCGTTTTTGGGTTATCTGTTATCAGTGGAAACCGCCCTAATTCTGCTCTACATGCATTTGTCTTTGAATGCGTCGGGTGTTTCTACACATGGGGTGGCGACGGTGCAGTGGATAAGACATGTGCCTTCAGTGTGAGAGTCCCGGGTTCAAATCTCACTGACACACCCACCAATCTATATACTTAACCCCTAGTTGCTCCAGAGGCGTGCGACCTCTGACATGTAAGCAATAGTTGCTTTGGATAAAAGTGTCAGTTAAATCTGCATGTAGGGTCTCAATGGGATTCTTCTCCCATCTGTTGTAGTTTTTTATATATTATACTGGATCTGAATACTTCCTCCAGCCTATTGCACAAAATGTTACTGTTTGTGCAATAGGCTGTTTATGTTTTTGTTTATAAATGTCTCAACTATTTAATAGCGGCGTTATGTAATTACTGATTTCTTGACAGAGCACTGGTGTCCTGCAGTTTGTGTTAAATCGAATTGGGATGGTTACTTGAAACTAAGTGAATATGGCTCAGCCCCACCTAGAATATGTTTCACCAGCTGCCACTGAGTCTCATTTATATTCCTGAGTTGCTGCAGATCAGTGATTTTCTCTCTTAATTAAGTTCATGAAGTTTGTTTCTGCAAAAGCACAAAAGGAGAAAAAAAGTCACAACTTGTTCGTGTTTATATTTAAGAGACACCAATATTTTACATGTATCTTAATATTTCAATCAGAATATTGACTCACATTTAGAATTCACTTTAAAAAGTTAATTTAGCAGTTTGTGTGACGTCCTGACATCAAGTTCAAGGTAATTTATTGTTATTTGTCAACATACTGAGTATTCAAGTGAACAAAAGGGTTTCTCACAGTCCAAGGTGCTAAAAACAAAATAGTCAACTTGTTCTGCATGTGCTTAACATGTTGACTCTTATCTTGATAAAAGCCAGCAGCTCTGGGGCCGTTGCGTTTTCCGACTCAGATAAATCAGCTTCACTTGTGTTTGGTCTATTTTCAGCTTTCACAGCAGCAGCAGTGTGAACAAGAAAGAAATCAAATGTAAAATGTACTTCAGTATAATCGGTCTGGATTCTGCTATGTCCTGATATTTGCTGCCATGCTGATACATTTTCTATGGTGTCCTATTCTAATACTGTACAAAATAATATTATTATTGATTATAATAGGAACATAATAAGCTGAATACTTTTTGTATGATGACTACTGCAGTAGCAGCAGTAACTATACTAACAGCACTGTTATCAGCTGTGTGTATTTTATTTTCAGAGAGTGATCCAGCTGCAGTCTGCTCAGCAGTGACAGGACCAGAAGACATCAGTAATGGACAAATAGTGCTGAAAGACGTCAAATCAAACAGCACGAGGGTACAGCTGCTCTTTGTTTCCGTCATGAACCAACACTTGAAAAATCTGTTAGAGAAGAATACAGGAGAGTTTTTGTTGTTTTCACAGTCCAAAGAAATGTAGGATGTACTTTAGTTGTTGTAGACACATGGTGATACCTACTGTTGTGGTTCCTGGCAGCAGTATGTTTGCATGTTCCACTAGAGATAACAGAAGGTGGTGAGGGATCAAGCCTGACAGCAGGACAGGATCATTTAATTATACAGCACTTTTAAAAAGGCTTTATAAAATGGAGATCCCTCACTGGCTTCCCACTACTATGAAACTGATGAGGTTTGTTGAAATACATGACCAAGCCAGAGAGAGACATCTGTCAAACATCTGATCTCTGCAGTTGTATTCAGGAACTTTACCCCTGCAACATCTGTGTGCTATTTTAAAGCACCTTTTTACCCTGAATCAAGTCTGACAGGCAGAACTTCACCCACTTTATTGATTTATATGGTAACTTTGAACTGTCATGTTCTAGATCATTCATTTCGATTGTTGTTGAAAGTTAGAAATGAAAGTGTACTCAAATTTTTTTTGGCACAGCCACCTTAATAAAATTGATTACCACCCCAGTGGTGAGGGACATTTGATAAGATGCTATATACTGTATATAATATGTATCGCCTGGGTTTGAGTTAAAAGGTGAACAGCAGCATACAAGTGTTCTCATATTAGGTGGTGACAGCCTCTGATGGTTAGTATAAGAGAGGCCTCCGATTCGTCCATGTGCATGGCTGTCATGTTTCTACAATTGTGAGTGGTTAAGGGGCGGGGCTAACGGTCAGCCTGCTGCAGGGAGTGTGTTTCTGTAGCGTTAGCGACCAGCTGCAGAAGAAAGAAAAGTGTAATTTAATTAATAAACAGAGACAGTCAGTAGCCTGGCTAATATATAAGTTTGTCACACTGCTACACAGTTTTTGTGTTTTGTACTGTGTGTTCAGAGCTATTAGTCTGCAGATAGCAATAGGTTAACGTTACTTTGAATCGCTGTCCAACAGGCTCTCTATTGAGCCGCATAACAAACAGGTGGAGGCCCAGAACAGTCGGATCATAACGTTTATTAAACTCCACGCCCATAAATCTGTTGGGCATGCCGTCGAGACAGTGGCTGATTGTCAGAAATATCTATTATACTAGTATATTTCAACGTGCTCCCCATCTCCTTACAGTAGCCTACACATGGTGCGATATACAAAGATTCTGTAGTGGGAGCATTATTTGATAGGGGATATTAGTCGATCAGAATACGCTACCCCTGAAATGATGTTATAATATGCTTAAAAACCAGAAGATGTCAAAATACTGTGAGTTATACCTTTATGGGATTGGAAATGGGAACACATAAGGTAGCATTTTTCGATAGTGCAGAGCGGCTCGACAGACTCTGCTAGATTTGTGTATGGCTGTATGAAATGTGCCGAGCCACTCTTTCCGTTTGGATATCAGGATCTCTATGGAAAGCGGCGCTGAGAAAGAATCTGGATCCCTAAAACTTTGTATGTGCGCGTCGCTGTTGACTTCAGTGGTGTTGAGCTCACTGCTGAGGCTCCTTTGTTCTGAGCCTGGTTTGTGGTTTGTGGTACTATAACTGTCAATGTCACTGTCAATGCACTCCCCCCCCCCCCCTCTCTCTCTCTCTCTCTCGTTAAGTGTTTTGTGGAGCCAGGCTGTTTGTTGACACAGTAGCAAGAGAGAGTATTGCAGTTTTACTGGTATCTGTGTTTTGAAATGGTTTGTACGCCACCAATTTTTACATATAAATATGACACTGGTCATATCTGTGGTTCAAAAAATGGGATTTTTCAGGAATAACTATCTTGTTATCAGCAAGAATAACACCGAACTAATGAAATGGCATGGTAATAAATAATTACACAACTCTATACAGACACATATTATATATTTCAATTAAATTGTTATGATATAGTCTAATATGAAAGAAAAATATATTTGTCTTTCTATATATCTTGAGTAGGCTTGTCCCCAGTAAATGTTTTGTTCTTTGCAGTCAGTGCACTCCTAAAAGCAATATTTGTCTTTTTAAGGAAAAGGAAAACTTGTGCATTTGAAGAACAATTACACATGATAACACATTAAACAGGATTTTTATGGAAATCAAAATTTTAACTGAACTGGTTTTAGTCTATGGACATTAGACAATTAGTAACATTAACTGTAAAATAAGAAACCAAAGTATATCAGTCTGTGATTCCTTAATTCATATTTTTACATAGTTTTCAACTAATCTATACTGCAGAATAGAATTCCTAAAATCCAGTCATGGTTTTTGGTTTTAGTGCGCCACCCCAGGATTTCCACTGGCCCCATCTGGCCCTAGGAATATTTTCTAGGGGCGCCACTGCTCTGTGGTCATCCAGTTTACTGTTTTTTCAAAACACTTCAGCTGAACGTGGCTCTACACATGTTTCAGTGCAGGATTGTTAATTAAAAAATTAAAATTTACATTAATAAATTATAAATGTGCAGATTTACATATCTCTGGACATTGTGCTCACATACAATATATCTAAATATGTGGAAATTGTTTTCCTGTTGTGTTTTACTCAAAAATTATTGTTGATTTATTTGTTTTAATGTAAGAGAAGACAGACTCAGCAGACCAAAGATACTTGATTGTGCATCTGCATCTTTTGTTATACCTCAAACAACAGCAGCAACTTCCTCATGTTGATTCCTATGAACTGGGTTCTGACCTGACGCTGGTGGTTTCTCACTATAGTGTGGTCAGTTTTAACTGATGTGTCTATTTTCTGCCTTGTGCTGAAATGTGTGAACTTGTTTTCCCAGAAGCGAGAAGCTTTGTGGTACTTTCCAGTTATTTTTGGTCTTTTCAGCTGTCAACGCACTGCTGCCATTTATAATACCTACAAACATTTTTTCCTACATGTATTATTACATGTTTTGCAGTACTAGTAGTGCAAGCAGCAATAAATATATTAAATGGGCTATATGTAAGGTTTTTCAATGAAATTAATCAAATTTTCATTGTCTTATAGTCAACGGGCTCAAAACTCAATTAGAAATAAAGCACACGCCTGTTTTCTCCATTGCTTGCATCAGACACTATTGTGCTTTTAATGTGTTGTCTCCAGGTCGAGTTCGGCTCTTTGCACGCTCCCGAGCCACTCTCGCACCACAGCGACAACACGGCAGCTAACGCCTAGTGATGGCAAGTTCGAGTCTTTTGACAGAGTCGTTCATTCGAATTTCGTTCATTAAAATGAACTAATCTTTTTTTCAGTCATTCCATTTCGTTCATTTGAACTAGGCTGGTTATGGCGGCGCTGCAGCCCTCTAGTGCTGTTCTCAAACACGGAAGGCTGCCTAGCTTACTTTATTTGACAAAGTATAATGCACAAATTCACCTCTTGATTACTGAATCTCATCATTATATAAACCCCCCTGGGCCCACAACCAAATTAAAACCATGTTAAAACCACAGAAATATGTAATCACCACTACTCCGGCTAAATCCTTCCATTTTCACAATCTTTCCTGAGTAGTATACAACCAGACCAGCCACATAAAGGCTTATGTATAAACACACTCTTATTAAAATTCAACCAATTTAATAATAATCTGGATCAAGCCACCAAGAACTCCAGCACAGAGAAAGGAACACCTTCACCAGCCAGGAGCTGTGAAACAACAGCACGGCTCTGTTGGTAAATAAAAAGGAAAAGTTACGTTGCGTTCTGTGGCGGACCCGGATCAGCTGTTAGCTGTTTACAGAGCTAACGCTAACTTTGCTACATGGCTGTATTTTAATGTTTTAATAACCGGGTCTGTTTGTTTTGGAGAGGAGACTACTTCTGAGGTACAGGTGAAACAAAATAGAAAAATTAGCAAATCGTGCAAAAGTTCATTTATTTCAGTAATTCAACTTAAAAGGTGAAACAAATATATTATATAGACTCATTACATGCAAAGTGAGATATTTCAAGCCTTTATTTTATATAATTTTGATGATTATGGCTTACAGCTTATGAAAACCCCAAATTCAAAATAGAATATTGTGAAAAGGTTCAGTATTGTAGACTCAAAGTGTCGCACTCTAATCAGCTAATTAATCCAAAACACCTGCGAAGGGTTCCTGAGCCTTTAATTGGTCTCTCAGTCTGGTTCAGTGGAATTCACAATCATGGAGAAGACTGCTGACCTGACAGTTGTGCAGAAAACCATCATTGACACCCTCCACAAGGAGGGAAAGCCTCAAAAGGTAATTGAAAAAGAAGTTGGATGTTTTCAAAGTGCTGTATCGAGGCACATTAACAGAAAGTTAAGTGGAAGGGAAAAGTGTGGAAGAAAAAGGTGCACACAGCAGAGATGACCGTAGCCTGGAGAGGATTGTCAGGAAAAGGCCATTCAAATGTGTGGGGAGCTTCACAAGGACTGAGGCTGGAGTTACTGCATCAGAGCCACCACTCACAGACGGGTCCTGGACACGGGCTTCAAATGTCGTATTCCTCTTTTCAAGCCGCTCCTGAACAACAAACAACGTCAGAAGCTTCTTACCTGAGCTAAAGAAAAAAAGAACTGGTCTGTTTCTCAGTGGTCCAAAGTCCTCTTTTCTGATGAGAGCAAATTTTGCATCTCATTTGGAAACCAAGGTCCCAGAGTCTGGAGGAAGAATGGAGAGGCACACAATCCAAGATGCTTGAAGTCCAGTGTGAAGTTTCCACAGTCTGTGTTGGTTTGGGGAGCCACGTCATCTGCTGGTGTTGGTCCACTGTGCTTTATTAAGTCCAGAGTCAGCGCAGCCGTCTACCAGGACATTTTAGAGCACTTCAAGCTTCCTTCAGCAGACGAGCTTTATGGAGATGGTGACTTCATTTTCCAGCAGGACTTGGCACCTGCCCACACTGCCAAAAGTACCAAAACCTGGTTCAATGACCATGGGATTACTGTGCTTGATTGGCCAGCAAACTCGCCTGACCTGAACCCCACAGAGACTCTATGGGGCATTGCCAAGAGAAAGATGAAAGACATGAGACCGAACAATGCAGAAGAGCTGAAGGCCGCTATTGAAGCATCCTGGTCTTCCATAACACCTCAGCAGTGCCACAGGCTGATAGCATCCATGCCACGCCGCACTGAGGCAGTAATTCATGCAAGGGTCCCAAACCAAGTACTGAGTACATATGCATGATTATACTTTTCAGAGGGCTGACATTTCTGTATTTAAAATTTTCTTTTTCTATTGACTTCATGTAATTTTTTCTGAGATTTTGAATTTGGGGTTTTCATAAACTGTACACAATAATCATCGAAATTATATCAAATGAAGGCTTGAAATATCTCACTTTGCATGTAATGAGTCTATATATATATTAGTTTCACCTTTTAAGTTGAATTACTGAAATAAATGAACTTTTGCATAATATGCTAATTTTTCGAGTTTCACCTGTAATTCGGCTCCAGGTAGATCCCTGTCAGGGCTCTGACGTGGACCCAGAACAACTCTCATCAGCTGTTAGCTGTAAACACTAGCAGGACTAAAGTTACGGTGCGGCTGTGTTAAAACTATAACTTAGCACAACATCGCTGCGCTGTAATAACGTAATGCTTTATAAAATGTCACATAATTAACAAAATAGCTATATAATGTCAGTCCAGTGACATTAGTGAGAGCCGACCTGCCTCTCATTCTCCGGCGCTGGCAGTCACTCAGCCTGCCGAGTGAACGAAAGACTGAGTAAGACCCATGTGAGCGCTGAACGAGTCGTTCATTCCTGCTCCACAGTAGCTGTCACGTGACAAATGAACGACTCAAACAGACTCACAGTTGAGAGTCGTGAACTAATCAGTTCTGTTTCCTGTGCTCACGGAGCTCATGCAGCTGCCGTGTGACGAGTGAACTTAAGAGTCCAAGATCCTTCACGCATGCGTGAAAATGAACGAATCACTCACTGAGACAAGCCGTTCCTCCTGAGTCATACACACGATTAGGTCTTATGAACGAAACGTTCTTTGAAGGACACACTACGCCGACTCACAGCAAAACACAGGCTCTACGTAAAGATACAAAATAACAATAAAGGTTAAGACAAAACAGTGACAGGTACAGGGGCCGTGTGTTTTTAGAATTAGAGTAGGGATTATTGTTAGTCATATTTATTACTGACACAACCCTGTACGCAGGATAAGCGGTTGATTAATAGACCTACTGAGTCGGACTGTCACTTTACGATCACAGGTCCATCAGGAACCTAAACAGTATTATTTTCATCTTCCGTTATTGTCACAGGCATTTAGTCCCGTCAGGTTACAGCTGAATAAACAGGCCTTTAGCTATTTAAAATGAATAACAGGCTGAATGAATGACAAAATTCATTAAGGAAATTCCAGTCTGCTAAATGATGAATGAACAATGCTCTATAAAATGTAACGTTGTTGACGTATCGATCCTCCACTCCTACGTTTTAGAGCCAATCATGGTCCGCGTTGGCACGTGTTCATATTTCTAGCTGCACCCGATTAAATGGAGGCTCTGCCTTTATTTACCCGTTGCCATGGTGAATCGTAGAATCGGAGCTCAATTGATGATGTCTTTTTTTCACCCCCACGCACGCGCTTCCATCAGGCTCAACATACTCAGAGTTGATTGAACTTATTCTGATCGGCCTTTCTGAAACGGAAAACTCTGAGTTTCACAGCTCAGAGTTCTTCAACCCAGAGTTCAGGTTTACACTCAGAGTTTGTTGAACCTGCTTTCTGAAACAGGGCCCTGGTCTTGTGTTTTCTGTTTAGCTCACTTTGTACCTGTCTCTCATGTATTATAGATTTAGCCCTGCGTCTTAGCTCCTAGTTCTGTGTCTTCATGTCTTAGTGTTTACATTTGGTCTGTGTACTTTGTTATATTGCCCTTGTCTGCTCTGTGTTCTCTTTAATCCATTTCATTGTTGGTTGTAGTTCTTGGTGATCTGTCTGCTTGTGTCTTTATTAGTTTATTTTTTATTCTTCTGATCTGTTATGTGTTCAGTAACCTGTGTCATGTCTGTTCTTCCAGTTATCACTCTGCATACCAGTCTCTCTGTTTTCCCTGCTCTCTCTCTGCCTGCCTGTGTCTCGTAGGCCTCATGTCCCTCACCTGTGTACCTCCTCCCAGTGTATAAATGGTGTTTCTGTTCATTCCCTGTCCGGTCATTGTCGCATTTATGCTCAGTCGATTGTCGTATGTTCTGCAAGTTGCTGCATTACCCGTTCTTTTTTTTTTTTTTTGATGTACCAGTTCCCTATATCCGTGAGTCTTTGTTCATGCCTGTTTGTCTTATCTCCTGGATTTAATACCCTTGAACTGAATCTCATCGCTCCAGTGTCATGCATTTGGGCTCTCACCTGCTTTGCGTACCCACCGACCCTGACACCGCCGCCCATCTGCCAACTGTGATCCATGTGGTGTGACCTTGGCCCTGATTCGCACATGTTTGCTGATCCTGTGGATTACTAAATCCATATCTTATAGACTCACACTGCATCTGTGGGCCGAGCTGGATTCAAACCAGCGGAACAGAAATCGCACGGGAGCGGGAGGTTAAAAAATATACTGCGGGTACTGCAGTAGCACTGATACGGAGTCAGCAAACGAAAACTCGTACCTAAGAAGTACCTAACTCCAATCGGCGACCTCGGGTATGGGTGGTGGACACACTGACGAGGGAGCTAAACACTGTGGTCTCTGATGTCATTTGCCAGTCTCCTAACGTATCGGGAGTGAGGTTTACTCACTGCACAGCCTCGCTGGTTTCCATCACACAGGTGTTTAGCATAGCCCAAACATTTGTGCCCTTTTTTTTACTCTGCCTGTCACAATGTTTGCGGGGAGTAGATACACATGTTGCGGGGATGGGCGGTAATGGTCATAAAATCAGCGGGAGCGGGATGAAGAAAACAGTCCACGCAGGTCTTTAGACTGAGCTACTGCTGCCCCAAACAACAGAAAACAACCAGCTGCAATGAAAGAACTGGCCATCCCTCCTTTGCCAACAACTGCGTATAGTACAAACACGGCTCCACAAGGAGGTTCGACAAGGGGGGCAGTGGTGTACTAGCCTCTCATCCCGCTGTCAGACATCGCAGCTGCCTCTGAAACCTGCAGCGCTCTGCCCTGGGCAGTGAGGCGTCGGAGGGATGTCTTTGAGAAAACAGCGAAAGGGGCCGGTGTCTTGGCGAGGCTCTTGCCATGGATAGCGAGCACTAAGTGAGATGAGATTTTCAGGGCAATCTTTTTGTTGGTTTAGTGGTCATGGCTTAGTGGAGTGAGATGCGAAAGCTTTCACATTGAATGTTTAATTGTTACCAACTGCTACATAACAACATTCATAACATATAAAACGATGTAGTATGCTTTCTGAACAGAACCTGTGTTTTATAGTGTATTAGTATATATTATTTTATTTACTAGATATATTAGTATGCTGACTTTTTTAGCTTAATCGGCCATGACCAGTGTCCGGTGGGCCGAGCAGCGTCAAATGTTTTGCAGTGTTTTTTCTGCACACATGTAAAAGACACGGACACGTGGATATTTTAAAAGCACGGACCAGGTAAAGCAACAGTGCAGACAGGACTCCTGTAACCTGCTGCTCTTTTGGGGGAACATAAAGTTAAATGGACCCAGTCAGAAAAGCCAACTTTTTCCAATAAATTTTCCAATAAGAAAAGTTACAAAAATGTTTCTGTATGCTGTCAGTTATAATTCCTAGAAAGAAAGAAAGAAAATCGGAATCGGTAACATTGATCTGTTGTCTAAAACGATGTAGAAGAACTTTAAATTACATTTCATAATAAACACAACATACCTCAAATTACAAAATATGCTGCTAATAAAAACTAAATCACCAAGTACTGTTAGTTAGCTTAGTTTAATCTGATTTTTCCCACTCACTCTGAACGCACAGACCAGAAATATTATTTTTGCTTGTGATGCTACCAGTGACTTCCTGATTGCTCCTGATTGGATGGTGCTACAGATGTTTCCGAGCAACAGATTCAGATCACTAAAGTTTTTGCCAGCTGAGATGTTTCTTAAGTTTTACTGGTGCGACCTGATTCAGTGAATCTCTAGTTTGAAACTCTTGTTGGTTCCTGAGAACTGAGTGAAGCAGAGTTGTTGTCTGGTGAGAGTTTCTTTGTCTCCAACAGTTTCTCATGTTGTTTGAACTGTTTGTGTTTGTGTGTTCAGAGTTTCCAGCAGAGCCAGAGGTCGTCTACTCTTCACTGAGGTAGACCTTCACACCTTCACACCAGTCCAACCACTGATGTCCAGCTGGCCTGGAACTGGTCCCCAGAGCCCCTCACACCTCAGCACATCCACTTATTATGTTTCACTGTTAAAGATAAATTAGACTCAGGCAGCTACAGAGAGACAAACAGCTCAGATTTAGAGAATGATTTAACATTTGTGTTTTTAACTGAAATATCAGACATGAAAAAAATAAAACAGATTAATTGTTAAAATACTTACTATATATATATATTTAAAGGTTGTACGTTTGGTCCCATTTTCTATTAATTCTTGGGCAGATTTCCACATTCATAAATGTAAAATCAAGCAGTAAAAACCTCTCCTCCATGAGGATGTACATTATACCAATTTTATTTCTGTATCCAACAACACAAAGGCTGAGAAAACTTTCAACATATTGTCCTCTTTTATATCTTTCTATCTAGTATAGACTAACCCTGGCAAGTTTTGTTCTGTAAACTTCTTTATGTCCATGTATATTTATTCCTCTTTTTCCAAAGAGGTAAGGAGGGGAAAAAATCCTGAGTTTTCCGACACAACATGAACGCACCATCAGTCACCGCTCACCCCTCCCTTTCTAAGCGAGCAGGAGAAGCTACGGTGGTCGACGCGCTCTGTCGGCTCTTGTACTAAATAATATTAGTGGTCCTCCATTTCTAATAAACGAGTCGACTTCTTCTACAACTACTAACGTTACTTATTCTTCTTCTTCTTACGTAGTGGCGAAACACGCTCTGTAGAGCAGTTTGTCCGTTTGGGCTACCGTAGAAACATGGTGACGTCCATGTAAGGGAACCTGTGGTGTATGTAGATGTAAATGTCTCATTCTAAAGTAATAAAAATAACAGTTCATTATGTAAGGTCTTTATACACCACAGAAAACATAGTTTGGATCTTTGTGTTACATTTCTGTCAACAGAACCTGAGAAATTTTACACACCTTTAAAGCTCTGTAAGTGTTTCAGCAGCAACATGTTACCTGTTTCATTGTATTTTCATTCATATATTTCTACTGAACAGAATCTAATGATAACTAAGTTGTTTCGTGGTTAATGTAATAACTAACCTTACTGTTATTTATTTTTTATTAATTGTTTTTTCCTTCTTGTTGCCACGGCAACTTTTTTCTCTGCAGGATCAATAAACTTGGTCTCGTTCTTGTTTGTCTCCTGTGGTTCTGTGGGTTTCACAAAGCTGTCGGGTGGAAAATCAGACGTGTTCTGGTTCTGTGGCTCACCGACACTCACCTCTCTTCAGTGCAGATAGCTGAGAAGAAGAGTAATAATTAGTATAATAATAATTATTAATATTAATTAGGGCTGAACAATGTTTTCGAATTTTGTCAAAATTGCAGTATGGCCTACTGCAATTTTCAAATTGGATTTTTTAGTCGAAATGTGTGTCAAAATACCATTTTAAATTAAATCTTAAAGGGGCATTATGGAGTTTTCATGGCTCAATATCGGTGCGGTTTGAAGATTGCGACCAGGTGTGTGGCGGCATAACGTTAATTCACCTAAAACTAGTATCCGTAAACACTATGACATGCAGCCAATCACCATCGGCCACATCATCATACAAACATACAGCCAATCACGTTATGTGACATTACCAGAAGGCCCGTTCGGCCCCCTTGAACTTTTCAATCTTTTGCCACATTGCAGACATTTGTGAAGAACAACCAACAAGTGGGACACAATCATGAAGTGGAACGAAATTTATTGGATATTTCAAACTTTTTTAACAAATAAAAAACTGAAAAATTGGGCGTGCAAAATTATTCAGCCCCCTTAAGTTAATACTTTTTAGCGCCACCTTTTGCTGCGATTACAGCTGTAAGTCGCTTGGGGTACGTCTCTATCAGTTTTGCACATCGAGAGACTGAAATTTTTGCCCATTCATCCTTGCAAAACAGCTCGAGCTCAGTGAGGTTGGATGGAGAGCGTTTGTGAACAGCAGTTTTCAGTTCTTTCCACAGATTCTCGATTGGATTCAGGTCTGGACTTTGACTTGGCCATTCTAACACCTGGATATGTTTATTTGTGAACCATTCCAGTGTAGATTTTGCTTTATGTTGTGGATCATTGTCTCCGTCCCAGTCTCAGGTCTTTTGCAGACTCCATCAGGTTTTCTTCCAGAATGGTCCTGTATTTGGCTCCATCCATCTTCCCATCAATTTTAACCATCTTCCCTGTCCCTGCTGAAGAAAAGCAGGCCCAAACCATGATGCTGCCACCCCCATGTTTGACAGTGGGGATGGTGTGTTCAGGGTGATGAGCTGTGTTGCCTTTACGCCAAACATAACGTTTTGCATTGTTGCCGAAAAGTTCGATTTTGGTTTCATCTGACCAGAGCACCTTCTTCCACATGTTTGGTGTGTCTCCCAGGTGGCTTGTGGCAAACTTTAAACGAGACTTTTTATGGATATCTTTAAGAAATGGCTTTCTTCTTGCCACTCTTCCATAAAGGCCAGATTTGTGCAGTATACGACTGATTGTTGTCCTATGGACAGAGTCTCCCACCTCAGCTGTAGATCTCTGCAGTTCATCCAGAGTGATCATGGGCCTCTTGGCTGCATCTCTGATCAGTCTTCTCCTTGTATGAGCTGAAAGTTTAGAGGGACGGCCGGGTCTTCGTAGATTTGCAGTGGTCTGATACTCCTTCCATTTCAATATTATCGCTTGCACAGTGCTCCTTGGGATGTTTAAAGCTTGGGAAATATTTTTGCATCCAAATCCGGCTTTAAACTTCTCCACAACAGTATCTCGGACCTGCCTGGTGTGTTCCTTGTTCTTCATGATGCTCTCTGCGCTTTAAACGGACCTCTGAGACTGTCACATAGCAGGTGCATTTATACGGAGACTTGATTTCACACAGGTGGATTCTATTTATCATCATTAGTCATTTAGGTCAACATTGGATCATTCAGAGATCCTCACTGAACTTCTGGAGAGAGTTTGCTGCACTGAAAGTAAAGGGGCTGAATAATTTTGCACGCCTAATTTTTCAGTTTTTTATTTGTAAAAAAGTTTGAAATATCCAATAAATTTCGTTCCACTTCATAATTGTGTCCCACTTGTTGTTGATTCTTCACAAAAAAATTACAGTTTTATATCTTTATGTTTGAAGCCTGAAATGTGGCAAAAGGTCAAAAAGTTCAAGGGGGCCGAATACTTTCGCAAGGCACTGTAGCTGACGTGCTACATCATTAGCTCGCCTGCTGCTTTCACACTTTCCTGTGGTACACAGGATAGTAACATGGGTCACGTTAGTTGGTAAAGTAATGTGGAGAGCGATACAATTTTGCACTGGATAACTTTAGTGACTTTCTCTGTGTTTCTCCAGCTTTACTAATGCTCACTTTATTCTTACTCAACATCATCTGAACCTGTTTGGTCTGATGGGCTTCAGCACATAAACCTTTATTGTTGTTTTGTATCCTTACGTGAGGTCTGACTGCATGTCGTTAGCTGCCGTGTTGTCGTTCTAGTCTGAGAGAGCGCACAGAGCTGAATCCGACCCGGTGTCCCCACATTAAAAGCAGAATAGTGGCTGATGCAAGCAACGGACAGAACAGGCGTGTGCTTCATTTCTAAGTGAGTTTTGAGCCCACTGACAATAAGGCAATGAAAATTTGATTAATTAATGAGTAATTTCATTGAAAAACTTACATATAGCCCCTTTAAAGGTTCAGCGTGTAAGTTTTAGTGACTTCTAGCGTTGCAAATTGCTTCATTTGCTCTTAAGTCAGCTTGTGGAATTAACATGTATTTGATTAACATTATCAGAGTGTATAAACAACACAAAGACATCTAGTTCACTCTACATGGACAGCAAACTAACCGTTATAACCATATTACAAATTATATGTTTTCAAAATATGTATATACAACAAGTATATACGTCGTCTCCTGGAGAGAATATAAGCAGATTCACAGTCCGCTGTTGTATGACACCAAACATGTTTAATGTTACACCTCTCAGACTGTGACGGATTTCACAATTTCACTTTGTAAACAAAACAAGTTATCAGAACACTTCTATGCCAATTCTCTTCATTGCATCCATGTTTCCTTTTTCTTGTGTCTCAGTCCTACAGAAGATGTGAGAGAGAGGAAACAAGATGAGAGAGAGATGAAGTTTCTTTTCCTCTGAACCCTCATCTGATCACACGTCTGATGACGACTACCTCCCTCTGCCAGCTCAGTGGTACATTTATTCTGTCTTTGTGTTTTCTCTTTCAGTAAAAACCTGCATTATTCTGACTTAGTATATTTAAACTCAGTGGAGAAACAGTTTGTAAATGGACTGAAAGCACATGAGACATTGAAGATACCTCATGACTGGACATAATTAATATATTAATTAGTTTTATTACTAAACCCAAAAACATCCAGCACAGTTCAAAACAACATAGCACAGTTATGTGTTTTCTTCCTTCTCCTCTCCTGTGCTGTCTGCTCAGCTTGTGTTCAGACTGGTCTGCCACCTGGTGGTGTTCTGTCCGTACTGCATCTCCACTGTCCTCATGGTGTCTTTATGTCAACGCAGGGCCGCAGGTAACACAGCAGGTCTTAATTATTTTCTCCAATCAATAATCATAGTCCTGTGATGAACCAATGACTGCTGGATAAATCAACTCTGTATTTCTATAATATATAATAAAACTTAAATAATAAACTCTATATATAATAAAACGTTTATAAATATTAAGGATGTATGTGTTTCCCTGTGCTGTGTCCATGTTTTCTGTCCTTCAGTTCTGGGAGCGCTCCAGCTAATTACCGAATAAGATCCACCTGGCCTTGGAAGGCAGCCAAAGGGTGAGGCGTAACATTAATAATAAACTCTATAATATATAATTAAACTTAAAACATACATCACAATCTCGAGACAAAATGTTTTTTTTTATAAAAACAACTCTCACTGTTTGTCACATTCATGACTCAGTAAGTGAAAAGTTAATGTCATAAATTTAAGACTGTTTTATGTATTTTTAATTTTTTTTTAGTGTGTTTTTCTCTTTAGTTTAGGGTTACAGACATGAGCAACAACAGCTATATATCAAGGTGGCCCGGAGGGTGCAGTGGATAAGACACATGCATTTGGTGTGAGAGACCCAGGTTCAATTCCCCACTGTGAGATATAACAATTGTAAGTTGCTTTGGATAAAAAGTGACTGCTAAATGATAAATATGATGTCCTGCTGCAGTGACACTGATACAGGCTTTACGGTTAATAATTGCACTTAGTTACTAAAGTCTTCAAATTAGGATGCATCTTCTACTGGAGTGGATCCAAGGCAACTCTTGTGGTGCTTCCACATAGTTTTATATTTAAACTAAATAATGGTTGTAGTATGCCAACGTAAAAGTATTCATACAAGCTAGAACTTGCAGATTATACACAGTTTGGGTTTTGAGTATCATTAGTGGTTAGGGGAAACATTCTCAGAGCAGTCAAAGAAACCAATGAGACCTTAAAGTTTACAGCTGTGACTCTTCATCCTCAGACTGATACACCTGGTCTACAGAATGATTTTCCTCATGCACAGAATCCAGTGAAAAAATACGTAACTTTTAACGTTTTCTGTATTTCTAATAGAAAACTCAAACCAATTCTGACTTGAATTCTTCATTTTAGCAAATGATTCTAAACTAGCACTGAAGCCAAACTAAACTGCGGCTTAACTTCAGCAGATATTTAACAACAACCGACATTGACAGCATTTCATTTGTGTGGAAGAAAATATTATTTATATCAGTTCTGGCCAAGCAACAGCTGGGTGCACGGACACATGTTCACACGAGAGCAGGTTGGAATCAGTTCACATTGTGGACCAAGACCAACTGTAGAATTACAGATCACCTGGACACAAAGGCCACAGTTCAGATCTGGCCTAGCACCCACAGACAGGCTTTTTAAAAATTATATCAGAGGAACTTGACATGCATATACAGTGGGGGAAATAAGTATTTGACCCCTTGCTGATTTTGCAGGTTTGCCCACTTACAAAGAATGCAACGATCTATAATTTTAATCATATGTACATTCTAACAGTGAAAGACAGAATCCCAAAGAAAATTCCAGAAAATCACATCATATGAATTTATTAAAATTGATAACCATCTGATGAGGAAAAACAAGTATTTGACCCCCTGGACAAACAGCATGTTAATATTTGTAGAAAAGCCATTATTGGCCAGCACAGATGTCAAACGGTTTTTATAGTTGGTGACAAGGTTTGTGCACATTTCGGCAGGGATGTTGGCCCACTCCTCCCTGCAGACAGCCTCCAAATCATTCAGGTTCCGAGGTTGTCGCCTGGCAACTCGAATTTTAAGCTCCCTCCAAAGATTTTCAATTGGATTCAGGTCTGGAGACTGGCTAGGCCGCTCCAGAACCTTGATGTGCTTCTTCTTCAGCCACTCTTTTGTTGCTTTGGCGGTGTGCTTATGGTCGTTGTCGTGCTGAAACACCCATCCTCGACCCATCTTCAGCTCTCTCACTGAGGGAAGGAGATGTTGGTCCAGAATTCCACGATACATGGCCCCGTCCATCCTCCCCTCAATACGATGGAGTTGTCCCGTCCCTTGGCTGAAAAGCACCCCCAAAGCATGATGTTGCCACCACCATGCTTGACGGTGGGGATGGTGTTCTTTGGGTTGTACTCTGTGTTCTTTGCCCTCCAAACACGACGAGTTGAGGCCAAAAAGTTCTATTTGGTCTCATCTGACCACATCACCTTCTTCCAGGCCTCTTCTGAGTCGTCCAGGTGGTGAATGGCGAACTTCATGCGGGCCTGTACATGTTTCTTCTTGAGCAGGGGGACCTTGCGTGCGCTGCAGGATTTCAATCCATGACGGCGTAGTGTGTTACCAACCGTTTCTTTTGTAACTGTGGTCCCAGCTGCCTTCAGTTGATTCATCAGTTCCCCCCTTGGGGTTTTGGGATGATTCCTCACCGTTCGCATGATCAGGGACACCCCACGAGGCGAGATCTTGTGTGGAGGCCCAGACCGAGGGAGGTTGGCGGTGGTGTGGTGCTTCTTCCATTTCCTGATAACTGCACCGACAGTTGATCTTTTCTCTCCAAGTTGCTTTCCGATTCTCTTGTAGCCCATCCCAGCCTTGTGCAGATCAACAATCTTGTCCCTGATGTCCGTAGAAAGCTCTTCGGTCTTGCCCATGGTGGTGATGTTGGATGCTGGTTGTTTGGGTGTTGACAGGTGTCTTTTATACAGGTAACGAGGTGAGGCAGGTGTATTTGATGTAGATAATTGGTTGGGATTGGGGCTGTGTCTTAAAGAAAGACTAACTGGCTTGTAGGAGCCAGAATACTTGCTGTTTGGTAGGGGGTCATATACTTGTTTTTCCTCATCAGATGGTTATCAATTTTTATAAATTCATATGATGTGATTTTCTAGAATTTTCTTTGGGATTCTGTCTTTCACTGTTAGAATGTACATATGATTAAAATTGTAGATTGTTGCATTCTTTGTAAGTGGGCAAACCTGCAAAATCAGCAAGGGGTCAAATACTTTTTTCCCCCACTGTATATGCTCTGTTATTTGCATAGGGTTGAGCAGTGTTGTGATTGGCTGAATGAAACAATAACAAACGGTGGTTTTGAAGACGTTGAAGCAACAGGCTGACCTGCTGAAACACTTTACATCGTTGTTTCCTTTGTTTCCTTTGTTTCCGTCCCTGTGTTGTTTTACAGACATCTTCTGTGAAAGTGATCAGATCAAACGATGCACTTATAGACACACTTTTGATTTATATTTTTGTTAAATCCAATGATCAGTGCCTTGAATAGAATTATGCAGTTAATGAAACATCTCTCTGCTGAACACGTTTTTTGCACGTCAAGTCACCGCCCTACCTCAACCTTCAGGTTTAGAGGTTTTCCCCAGTCAGCATGAAGAAAATGTACAAATACCTCTAATTTGGACCTAAGTACAGTACTTGAATTAATGTAATTAGTTGTTGTCCACCACTGGATAAGTGCTACATAGATAACGTTATTATTATTATGTTTTAATTAGTTTCCCCTTTGAGCATAGACACAGAAAGTAGGGCTGCTGAGAGGGCTGCAAACCCCCTAAAACCAGGTGAAGCTCTATTATGCCCATTTACATTACCAGTCTGTAAAGGAAGAATGTAGCTGGCAGATCTGTTGTTGATCCAGGCAGCTGGGGAGGAATTGTGGTTCTTTTGTTGTGTCATGTTACAAATGATGATGTGTGCTGGCTTGTCCAAATGCTGTCTGTCCCTCTTCATCTCCTGCAATTTTCATGCATTAGTTCCTGTTTTGACATATACAGTATCTTATAAAAGTGAGAACACTCCTCACGTTTTAGTAAAGATTAAATTATCTCTTTTCATGTGACAACAATGAAGAAATGACACTTTGCTACAATGTAAAGTAGTGAGTGTACAACTTGTGTAACAGTGTAAATTTGCTGTCCTCTCAAAATAACACATCACACAGCCATAATGTCCAAACCGCTGGCAACAACAGTGAGTACACCCCTAAGTGAAAATGTCCAATTTGTGCCCAATTAGCCATTTTCCCTCAAACATTCAGTTTGATGTCACAATATAGACTGAACTTCTCTCAGCAGCTCAACTGTTACTGTCAGAGTCCCTGGGCTTGAAAAGGGCTCTTGCAACACTCATAATAGAGTAAGAATGGTTTAACAACAGAGGCGACATCAGGCACACTTTGTAATATTGAGTGGTGCTTTATGAATACAGGTGGGGCCCGTTGGGGCTGCGTGGAGTCCTTTTGAAATGTAATTACTTTTTCTGTCTGGATGTTTTTATTGTTTTTAGATGTGGTACGAGTGAAACCTGGAGATGATGTAATTCTGGCATGTCAGGCTGGTGAAGCCTCCATCAGAGCTGTAGAGTGGACCAGACCTGAGCTGCAGCCACCAGAGTACGTCCTCCTTTACAGTGATAAACACTCAGATCCAACCCACCAGCATCCATCCTTTGCAGGCCGGGTGCAGCTGATGGACAGAGAGCTTAAGGACGGAGACGTGTCTTTAATTCTGAAGAACGTGAGCAGCAACGACGCTGGAACATACGAGTGTCGAGTTGCAACAGGAGGATCAAGACGTAAGAGAGCCGCCATTGAGACTGAGCCAATCAGAATCTACCAGCTGGATGTTTCAGGTGAGTTTGTGGAGGTCAGTGTGTCTGTGTGCCATGTTGTAGCTGCAGTTTATTCCATGTTGATTCTGAGAGTCAAACATGAGGAATATAGAAGATATAGAAGAGTAAATGGAGGCTGTTCCACTGTTCACTCATTTCCTGACTAATATGCACTTTGATCTTCAGGGTCCACAGCGTGCATGTGTCTCATCCACTGCACAACGTAGTGGAGGGAAACTACAGACTTTACTACGGACTGGTATCAATGGTTTTGTTCTGGTTTGTTTAGCTGCTGTTAGATTAGCTGTTGGCTGGATACATATAAAACATACAGACAAGAAACCAGAACCTGATGAAGCAGTAAAATGATCAGCTCATCTGTCACAGATCTCTTTCCACCACATGTTTCATATATTCAATATTTATTGTTTCTGTGGGTGTGAATGTGTAAATCTGGCGTTTGAGGCTCTCCAACACGATGCTCTGCTTGTTTACTTGTTGTTGGAATGTTGTCGTCTGGAAATATAAGACAAAGACACAACTTTGCATGTGGCTTGAATGACCCAAAGTGTCAACATAGTTAAACAGTGTCTTGATTTGAACCAATATGTCTTCACACATGTTTTGAGGGGAAAATTCTACAAAAAATACCCCATAATGACAACGTGAATGAGGTTTGTTTGAAATCTTTGCAAAAAATAAAAAATAAAAAAAGCAGATGTACGTAAGTACAAGCCTTTGCCGTGAGCTCAGGTACATCCTGTTTCCACTGATTATCCTTGAGATGTTTCTACAACTTGATTGGAGTCCACCTGTGATTCAATTCAGATGATTGGAAAGGCACACCTGTGTATATAAGGTCCCACAGTGCATGTCAGAGCACAGACCAAACCAGGAAGTCCAAGGTGCTGTCTGTGGACCTCAGAGACAAGATCGTATCGAGGCACAGATGTGGGGAAGGGAACAGAAACATTTCACAGCATTGAAGGTCCCAGTGAGCACAGTGGCCTCCATCATCTGTAAAATGGAAGAAGTTTGGAACCATAAGGACTCTTTCTAGAGCTGGTTGCCTGGCCAAAATGAGTGATCGGGGGAGAGGGGCCTCAGTCAGGGAGGTGACCAAGAACCCGATGGAAAATGAAGGCAGCAATGTGCAGAGACATCCTTGACAAACCTGCTCCAGAGCGCCCTGGACCTCAGACTGGTGCAAAGGTTCATCTTCCACCAGGACAATAACTCTAAGCACACAGCCAAGATAACAAAGGAGTGACTACAGGACAACTCTGTGAATGTCCTTGAGTGGCCCAGCCACAGCCCAGACTTAACCCGATCCAGTATCTGGAGAGAATGAAAATGTGCACTGAAGCTCCCCATCCAACCTGATGGAGCTTGAGAGGTCCTGCAAAGAAGAAACTGCCAAAAATAGCTGTGCCAAGCTTGTAGCATCATACTCAAAATGACTTGAGGCTGTAATTGGTGCCAAAGGCGCTTCAACAAAGTACTTTTGTTTTGTATTTTATTTTTAATACATTTGCAAAGATTTCAAACAAACTTCTTTCACGCTGTCATTATGGGCTATTGTTTGTAGAATATTGAGGAAAATACATTTCATCCATTTTGGAGTGAGGCTGTAACGTAACAAAATGTGGGAAAGGTGAAGCGCTGTAAATATCCACATACAGGAAGTCTTGTTTGGTACTACACCGTGTTGGCACGCTGTCTGCTGTTACCGTTTTCCTTCGCTGGTCTCTGAGGAGTTCTTCATCACACCTGACACCTAGCTCACTTTATTTCCAAAACAAATTGACATCACGAAAATACCAACAGAATACTTTTGACCAGTTTGATTTTATCTGTAGTTGTTTTTTACACTTTGGGTGATCTCTCTCTCTGATGCAGCTCTGGCTGAGTCAGACACTGACACATTGGGCTCAATACAGTAGCTTTCATTTCTAAACTGGTCTCAACAGTTTTTAACTTGGAGGCCTGGAGCTCACAGTGCAGACTGGCTGACACACATGTGGCGGCACTGAGTGGGAATTGATCAAGGATTATTAGGATGTATTTTCAATAATCATCCGACACACACACACACCCACCAGGGAATTTCACCTCAGGAAGTATAAACTAAAGTTGACCACACAGCACCACTGAGAAAGCACACAGGTTAGTTTTACTTAGGGAGGGAGGGACTGAGACAGTGTTTCATTCACATATAAATATATTTTTATTTTAAATTATGATGTATCTGAAATCTCTTAAAAAGCAGCCATTTGCAGAAACACTTCTGACATGGAGCACCCAAACCAAAACAATTCAAACAAAGAAAATATTAATTCAATCAAAACAAAACTTAATTCAGGCAAATAATAACTTCAAACCAAGCAAATTCATCCAAAACAAATTATTAGTTAAACCAAAACAGACTGTTAATCCAAACCAAGCAAAGGTTAATTCAAAAAGAAAACTATTAAAGCAAAGACAGCAACGCATAAATGAAAATTAATAAAGAGTAGCACAGTCAGAAGTACAAGGCATAAACACAAGTCCAGCTAAAAATGAATCTATCAACACTAAGGAGCAGCCGAACTATCACTAAGAGGCAACTCAATTAGGCGGCAAATCATTGAGAGGCAGGACAGAAGAGAGAGAGGAGCAATCAACTTACTGTAAAACAGCGCACCAACATAGATTTCAACAACATACATATTTAGACAATCTCCTTACCAGTGAACAGAAAAATGGTGCAGAGGTGAATACTGCAGACAGCAAACGCTGATGTCAGTGTGGCGAGGGGAGGGGCAGAAAATGCGGAAGTATGGAGCCTTAAACCCTCCCGCGTCCGCTCAGCCAATCCCTGCCGACACTCCCACCTCACAGCGTTACACGTCCGTTAACGCTCCATTGGGTTACATTTACATTTATTCATTTAGTGACTTAAAATTGCTATATATGTCAGATGATACGCGTCTGTTAACTGAATCTGAACTTGTTGGTCCACTGCAAAGTCCCTCTTGTCAAACAGGACTAGTGCCACTTTGTCCCTTGACCTCGCTAGTCCCAGCTCATCCCTTCTCCTCTTGTGGCTCCAGAGGCCTCAACCGTGTTGGCTTTTCCGCTACCGCATGCCATCCCAGAGGTGATGAGTAAGTCTGTTTTTCTTTGCTTTGATTTTACTGAAAAAGGACTGCAAGATGTTAACAAGCCCATTTGATTTCATTGAAACATTCAAATGAAAGTCTTCCAAAAGCTCACAGCGTGTGGCGCCGTGGCTTAGTTGGTCAAAGTGCCTGTCTAGTAAACAGGAGATCCTGGGTTCAAATCCCAGCGGTGCCTAACTGGAGCTTTTAATAACGATAACGACTTCCCAAGGACAAAAACCAGATTAACCTAATGCAGCTTCAAGAAAACGCGAGTGAGCAAGTAGAATGTGGCAATCCTAAGACTTGATTCCAAAACCAGACCACCTGAAACAGGTAGCATAGTTGCCTGCGGCAGGTGCTGTGGCTTAGTCGGTGAAAGCACCTGTCTTGTAAACAGGCGATCCTGCGTTCAGATCCCAGCAGTGCCTTTACAACTTAATGTGTCCATGGGAGCTTCTACCTATTCAAATCTGAAAACAGGAAATTGCTCCCTCTTTTAGTAAGTTCACTTAAATATCCTCTGACTGAATCAGCTCAGTGTTTCCAAAATCTGTCCTTTGATGTACTGGTCCTTACTGACTTCTGTCCTGGTGATCTCACCACAGCCTGCTCTACATTCTCTAAACCATGGAAGACAAACTAGTGCTATTGCGGTTGAGACCTATTTTACCCAACAATAATTGGTAGAAATGCTGGCCTTGGTATCCAGAAACCAACTGCTTCCTGTTATAGCAGCTTCACCAAGGAATGAATATCCTCTGCGACAGGTGTTCTGGGTTCAAGTCCTGCTGTGGAAGAAAGATTTTTTTTCAACATAAACACTCTGGACTTCTGAGTGGTGTGAATATGACGATGAACCCTGTCCTTGTGTTCTCTGTGGACTAATGGTTAGTGTTCTTGCCTTCCACCTCAAAGATCTAGCTTCAAGTCCACTTGCAGTAAACTCTGGTTTTATTTCATGTTCATAATTCTGATCTGATGTGTCATTTGAAATCACTGAAAGGTCCGCTCTCAGGTGTAGCAGCACCTTTGCAGGTGTTCAGTGCCACAGGTTAGCAAGTTGAATGTGACGCAAACATCAGAGAGCACCAGAACATGGACGTGTTTCTAAGGTGAGAAGCTGGGATTCGGTACTTCCACCTTGGATCCAGATAGATCCAGGTGGATCCAGATGATCAGGTCCCCTAGGTGCTTCTCCTGCAGAGGGATTCTAAGCAGCTGTTATGATGCCGGAGCTGAGAGCTCTGCAGGTTCAGAGGTTTTGAATCCAGACAGACTGCAGCTTTAAACATGAGCTGTGACAGAAAGACATTCATTATGGGTACTAGTACGATGTGATTGGGAGCAGTCCGGCCTCCCTTCAGCAAAACCACCATGGACCAGCGCACTGTAGGAAGTAAAACATGTCTGCTGTGGTTTTAGGAATCTTTCCACTGAAATCCACCTGCAGCATTATCCCTGTTTACTACAACACAACACAAGAACTACAGCAGTACTTTTTCAGCCTGCTAGGCAGGGGCTTCTTTTAAGTGCTTTCTTAGGTCTCACTTTTATCCTATGGTGTTTTAATAAACTTTGTTTTGTTGCTGTTATTGCTGTTGATTCATTTGTATTTTTTTAAGTATAGAGCTGTATTTGTTTCTGCTGTACAGCACTTTGTAACTTGGATTTGAAAAGTGTTTGAAAACAATTTTCACATTTCTTTTTAAATATTTTTATGTTTTTCTTTTATGTTTACTCTCTACTCTAATAATCTACTTTAGTACATCTGCCATTTATACCTTGGTTACAACTAGACTGTTTCTCTGAAATTAAAAATTAGTCATCGAGGATGTGTGCAGGTTAATTGGTGCTAATGAGCTGGCAGATGCAAACATTAAGAATATGAGGTTAGGTTGTTCTATTAATGAAACTCAAATCCAGTGAGTGCACACTGTGTCATTTGTAGACAGAAATGTTTTGTGGAAGTATTTACACACTCAGACTTCAGAAGTTGAAATATCACCCAGTAAATGTATTGCATTTCTTCTTCATTCACAATTGGTATACATGTCAGAGGTCGCACAAGCAACTTGGTTTTAAGTGTCTTGCTCAGGGATACATTGGTGTCTCAGAGTGGATTCGAACCCAGGTCTCTCACACCAATGGCATGCGTTTTATCCAGTGCACCATCAACACCCCTGCCCTTAATGCACTGTGAGGTAAAGACATAACGTTCAAACAAAATTACAAATTAACTACATTTTAACAAATTATGCTGAAATATATTACTAGTAGCTACCCTGCAACATACAAACAATGCTCGGTCTTCTACATGGTTCTCATATGGATAATATATTGAGGACCATGACTTTTTAACTGGGACCTGTAGGGAGGCGGGGAGAAAGAGAGAGAAAAGCTAAACACAGAAAAGCAAAACAGTAAAGGTGGCAGAGGTACGGACATTAATAAAAATGATGATTAATGCAATAATGAAAACAATATTAATGAAAATAATAATTAAAAAATAAATAAATAAACATATCAACTGGCATCGGGAAGGAATATAGGGACAGCGGGAAGCCACAGCTCACCTGAACCATCCCCTAGTCAAATCTCTTTAATTTCCTGAGCCAAACACAAACAAAAGATCATTTGCTGTTAGATTATTTATTTTTATTTATTAAAATGCAGGGATCCTTATACAACATCTGAATCAAACAAGCAACACAACTCAAACCAGAATCTGAACAAGTATAAGCTTTCATTTGGACGAAAACATGTCGGCAGCTTTGTGCAATGCATTTACCAGAGAGATGCTCACAAGTGTCTGACCAAGAGTCCAAATCAAGTCTCAAGTCTCTGAGCTAGAGTTCAAGTCAAGTCTCAAGTCTTTCAGCAAGTCCAAGTCAAGTCTCAAGTCACTGAGCTAGAGTTCAAGTCAAGTCTCAAGTCTTTCAGCAAGTCCAAGTCAAGTCTCAAGTCACTGAGCTAGAGTTCAAGTCAAGTCTCAAGTCTTTCAGCAAGTCCAAGTCAAGTCTCAAGTCACTGAGCTAGAGTTCAAGTCAAGTCTCAAGTCTTTCAGCAAGTCCAAGTCAAGTCTCAAGTCACTGAGCTAGAGTTCAAGTCAAGTCTCAAGTCTTTCAGCAAGTCCAAGTCAAGTCTCAAGTCACTGAGCTAGAGTCCAAGTCAAGTCTCAAGTCTTTCAGCAAGTCCAAGTCAAGTCTCAAGTCACTGAGCTAGAGTCCAAGTCAAGTCTCTAGTCACTGAGTTACAGTCCAAGTCAAGTCTCAAGTCTCTGAGCAAGAGTCCAAGTCAAGTCTCAAGTCACTGAGCTAGAGTCCAAGTCAAGTCTCAAGTCTCTGAGCAAGAGTCCAAGTCAAGTCTCAAGTCACTGAGCTAGAGTCCAAGTCAAGTCTCAAGTCTCTGAGCTAGAGTCCAAGTCAAGTCTCAAGTCACTGAGCTAGAGTCCAAGTCAAGTCTCAAGTCACTGAGCTAGAGTCCAAGTCAAGTCTCAAGTCACTGAGCAAGAGTCCAAGTCAAGTCCCAAGTCTTTCAGCTAGTCCAAGTAAAGTCTCAAAAAGTCTTATAAAACTGCATAGCTATGAGGAATTCTGTAACTGTAACCTGTTTTTCACAGAGCAAAATCATGTAATGTGCAATGCACTAAAGGAAAGCTTATGCCCCAGACTCTCAAACCCAGTGGAACGTTATATGATCAGCAATAAACCTGTAACCTGTTTGCAGCCAACATTAATAATTAACATGATGGCAGCCAGCGGGACATAAATGGTTACGTTAATCGACCACCACAAGGTTGGCAAGCAAACAAACGCTCATTCATCTTTTCATAACGAACAACAGTCGGAGTTAACCTTCTGTAGGTCGTAGCTAAAACAAGAAGAAAGATAATGTTAGATGGCTGATGCTGAGCTAACATTTTTACTAACTTCAGGTTACTAACCTATTTTGCGTTCAGCACTTCTTTGTTTGGGCCTTGTTGTATGAAGTTTTAAAGCCCAGGTTTATGATGAATGGCAGAGCAGCTGCTGGTGTTTGTTGTCCTCTCCCACGTGTGGCTGTGTGCAGCAAATATGTAGTATGTGTTACGTAGGTGAGTTATAGATAACGTAGGTAGGGGAACAACTGCAAGCTCATCAGACGTTTTCTAAAAATAAACATTGTTCACGAGTCCCGCACCTCGAGTCCGAGTCAAGTCTTAAGTCTTTAGAGGACGAGTCTCAGGTCGAGTCTCAAGTCACTGTGTGTGTGACTTAAGTCGGACTCAAGTCAGAATCTCAAAGAGTCCCCATCTCTGGCATTTACACCTGTATCATGAATGAAGTTCACCTGAGTCAGTCTTTCTCTAATGGATCAGGCTTCACTAAACCTGACAGAGTTAATCCTGATAACTGCTCTCACACAGCTGCTTACAGTATAAGTGTAGAAGAGTTTAAAGTGAGACTATCACTGCTGCTGAAGTCTGAGATCCTGAGTTCAACATCATCTACAAGTCAAACTAGAACATGACGAGTTCCACAGGGAAGTGTTCTGGGAAATCTGAGGTTTATTTGCTGATGACTCAAACATTTTAGCTTCATTAAGAACCAGAACACACTGAACACACTGGATCAGCTCAGAAGTGATGCTCTGTGGTGACAGCAGTGATGACATCATCACAGTCATCATCCAATCCTTCCTCAGCCTTAGTGGGCGGGGTCATCACCATGGAAACGGTCAAGTCATTTCCTGCAGTCAGAGCAGGTGAGAAATAAAGTGTAGATAATTTATTTGTTTGAGACAATTGTCATTCATCAACACCAGAAGAAAGTCTGAGATTGACTGACTGACTGACTGATTGATTGATTGATTGATTGATTGATGAGTGATATAAAGGTCAGGGAATGATTCAGAGTGTTACCTGTGGCCCTGTGTCGATATAAAGACACCATGAGGACAGTGGAGATGAAATAGGGACAGAAGACCACCAGGTGATAGATCAGTCTGAACACAAGCTTGAGGGGGGCTGAGGCAGGACGTGATGGAGGAGGCAGGGCTGCAGAAGGTGTCATGTCATAGAGAGTAGTTGATGTGTGCAGGGCTGTAGTGATGGGTGGAGCTGTGATTGTAGGTTTTTCTGTAGAGAGAATCCACCTGGTCAGATGAATCTCTGGATTAAATGAGTCCTGAAATCAAAGAAACCTCCTCACCTGTGACAGAGATCCAGCTGGATGGAGACTCTCCATGACCGCTGATGTTACAATTGTAGAGGCCTTCATCAGACTTGTTAACATGGCGGATGGTCATGTGACCTGTAGGCTCAGTCCTGATGAGGGAGCCATCTTTATAGAAACCAGCTGGGAGGTTGGAGGGAGGGGTCTCTGTTTTACAGTGCAGAGTGACATCATGTCCCTCCATCACAGGGAGGACAGGACTCTGCAGGATCACTGGTCCATCTCAACACAGAGACAAAAGTCCAGCTAACAACAGGTTTAGTTTGAAAACTCAATTAGTGTGTTTTAGTCTGCAGGGGCTGAAATAGACACCAGAGAGAAACAATGACACAGACAGCCACATTGACAGTCACAATGTGTTCTTCGCTGACATGATCAGTTTCCTGAAGAAAACAAAAGACATCAGCCTTGACTAACAGCGTTTAGTTCAACATGGATAACAATTTACAGAGCCTTGTGATGAATTATCGCCCAAGGTCAGCTGGGATTGGCTCCAGCCCCCCTGTGACCCCGCACATAGATGTTGGACGGATGGATAACAAAATAAACGTGTTACTGAACTTGCTATTATCCAGCGCAGATGCTTTTTGTTGTTGAAAAATCAAGCCAAAACATCACAGAGCTTCTGATTTCATCCGTCTTGTGTGGGACGCTGGCTTTGATAAGGTTAAGCACTTCATTTTTCCGACTCAAACAGTGTGCCAGCATTAAGGGCACAGCCCTCAAATGGTTCAAATTGTATTTGGCAGATCTGAGTTTTTCTGTTCACCTTGGTGAATTTTCTTCATCTGCTGCCACTCTTTCTTGTGGGGTCCCCCAAGGGTTCATATTGGGCCTCATGCTTTTTTAGTTGACTGTGTGTTTGAGGTTCATTTTTAAAAAACACAATATTTCCTTCCATTTTTATGCAGATGATATACAAATATACAAATCTATTTGCCTGTAAAATCCAATGACAAAACCTCAGATCAACCCTTGCTTAACTGCCTGATAAATCTAAAAATGTGAGTTGTATCAGAATTTTCTCTGTCTTAACGGAAGTAAGACTGAGGATGTTGTGTTTGGTTTACCTGGGGATTTAAGTGCTTGTGTGGATCCTATTGGTACTTTAGGAACGTATATTTGTCCATCTACCAAGAATCTAGGTGTGATCCTTGACAGTGCTTTAAAATTTGATAAACAGTTTAGTTCTGTTGTTAAAGCCAGTTTCTTCCAACTGAGACTGTCAAGAAAACCTGCTAAAGTCAAGACCTACCTGCCGCACATGATTTTGAAAAAGAAACTCATGCATTTATAACGTCTCGGCTGCACTATTGTAATTCTTTATATGTTCGAGTGGATCAGTCATCTCTCCATCGGTGACAGTTAGTCCAGAATGACTTCTCACTAGGACTAAAAAGTGTGAGCACATTACCCCAGTTTTAGCCTTGTTCTACTGGCTTCCAGTCTGCTTTAGGATTGATTGTGAGAATTTGATTTGAGCTTTGACACTTTGGCCTTTTCTTCTGTTTTCTTCTGAGTATCATCAACTTGGGAAGTACTTTGGTCAATTGAGTTGTTTTTTACATTTACATTTATTAATGTAACTGACTAAAGGTTCATGCAGACTACACGATTTTCAGCGTCTGCCGATGGCCGTGCGGTTCACACTACACAACTTGCCGTCTTGTGACGGAAGTCTTGAAGTCGTTGTGGCGTTCACACTACGTAACTGATCGGTGATAGGGGGTCACACACTACACGAGCTGACAGCGGCTCTGTCACCCAACACTGGTCTCCAAACCACGTTTTTTCAAGAAAACACTTGAAATGTGAAACGGGAAATGACGCAATCCTACACACGAAACAGCAGTTGTTTGTTTTTATAAAGATACCACTTATAAAGTCAAAAAATCTGGGTGAAAGAATGGATTAGCACACTCAGGTAGCAGGGATTGTCTGAGCTACAGAGAGAGCTGAGGGGAGTAAAAAGTGTTTTGCGGTGAAAAAGTAGCTGCCTGCTCTGCCAGCTGCCTGCTCTCATTGGCTGGATGTCGAGTCAGCAGACTCCGCCAGATATTTGGCATGCTAGATATCTGGCAAACGTCGGCGATGGGTCAGAAATGTATCGGGGAGCCATTTTAATGCATTGTGTAGTTCACAAATAATGACTGGCGACCGCTGATTTACCCCCCGATCACAGCCTGACGATCACCGAGCTCGCTGAAAAACCATGTAGTGTGAACTAGGCTTTACAATTGCTGTATATATCAGAGGTCCCACACCTCTGGAGCAACTACGGGTTAAGTGTCTTGCTCAGGCACACCACGATGGATGGGTCACAATGAAGGATTGAACCCGGGTCTCTCACACCAAGGGCATGTGTCTTATCCATTGCCAGTTTTTAAATCTGCTATATGAATAAATTTAAACTCGGACATGTCCCCAAGGGGATTTACAGCAGCTCTGACCAGGGCTCAGACTCCAGGAATGACGGCAGGTTCAGGTGGGAAAAGTACTGAAATAAATTAAGAACACGTTCAGTCTTCTCGCTAGTTGTTCCGACACATTCAGAATTATTACTGCTAGTCATTAACAGGCAGTTCACATGTAAAATATACATTTTAAATGCTCATTATTTTGGTTTTCTTTTTCTCTGTAATGTGCTAAAATGTTACTGATAACGTTACTTCACAGCTCTGGAACTCAAATCATTTTCTGATGTCCCAAAAATATATATTGTAATAATTAAATTAATATCATAAACGTGCAACGACTACTGGACTGATGGCTTTAACCAACGACTGCTGTAGGGAAGTCTTTAGTCGGGGCCGCCCTAGTTTCATCCAGTGTTTAGTTTTCTGCTGTGTGATGAACATTACAGCCTCATGAGGTAACAGTGAAGTAAAAACTGACTGGATAACTGTGTGATCTTACCAGTGACAGTGATGTTGACGGTGTTACTGGTTGCTCCCTCTCTGGACTCACACCAGTAAACTCCACTGTCCCATGTGACTGTCAGAGTGATGCTACAGGAAGAACCAGCTGATCTTCCCCAGCCAGCTCCACACTGAGTCATCTGTCGTCTGGTTGTGTTCCTCCTCAGCGTCCATCCAGCAGAGCTGTCGTCCTCATCACATCTCAGAGAGACAGATTTATCTTCAAACAGCTGAGAGCTCCTGGGACTCACAGTCAGAGAGGCTGCAAGAGCTGGTGACATGTAAACATTTTCAATTAAACTAAATAATCTTTTATGCCCTGACACGTTTCACAAGCACTTAACTCTCAGCTCAGCTCAGAGTTATTTCAGGTTGACTGCACCCTCTGGTGGCCTTAATGGAAGTCCTGAAATTTACTGGTAGTTAGACGTGCTTTACACTGTTAATACATTCTTGCTGAATGACAAAAGTGGCTTTAAATGATTTAGTAGAGAATCTCTTGAATAATGTCTGGTGTGGTCTGCCCCCATGGCAGACTCCGTGGTCATAGAGCTGCTTGTGGATGTGATAAATTGTGGAAGGAAATGCCCACATTGTTCATTTATTCATATATATTAAATCTATCTATAATATTGTCCTAATTGTCCTAATATTGTGATTTTATTTTGCTCCATACACATAACATCAATTTCCTCTCTGTCCTGGATGATGGATCCCTCCCCAGTTGATTTTTCTTCCTTATTTATTGCAGGTTTGTTTTTTTTTTGGAGATTTTAAAACCACTTGTGGAAAACGTCTCGGGTTATGTATGTAACCCTGGTTCCCCGAGACGGGGAACGAGACACTGCGTCGGTTACGACACTATGGGAATGCCTCTAGGCGTAGCAGGTCTGAACGTGAATGAAATCACTCCAATTGTATTGGCTTGTTAATAGAACGGTAAGGTGTGACGGAATAACCGGAGGAGTATAAAGCACACCTGCACACACTCATCATTAGCTTAAACTATGAAGCAGGCGCTTCAGGCGGGGAGGGAGGTGCGGCGGGCCGACGCAGTGTCTCGTTCCCCTTCTCGGGGAACCAGGGTTACATACGTAACCCGAGATGTTCCCCTTCGAGGGAACTCGAACTGCGTCGGTTACGACACTATGGGAACGAGATACCCACTAAACCGTGCGGAAAACCCCACCTGCCCCAGTGTGCAATAAAGTGGCACAACTAAGAGGAGAGCGCACGAGTGCCAGGTGCCGAAGGAAGGTCAAGACTGTAAAACCGAATTAATGTGTGCGGAGTGGCCCAGCCAGCCGCTAAACAAACATCCTGCAAAGAGGCCCCGGAAAGGAGGGCCCGCCATGCCTCTGGTAGAATGAGCCCTCACAGCCACAGGTGAAGGCAAACCGCGCACCTGATAGGCCAGGGAAATAGTCTGAACAATCCAGTTGCTAATAGTATGTTTGGATGCAGGGAGCCCAGCCCTGGGGGACCCAAAACACACTAGCAGCTGGTCAGCCTTCCTCCAACGGGAGAAACCTCAGAGTGTAAATACTCAGTGCTCTGACAGGGCAGAGCAGATGAAGTCTCCCGTCCTCCGCCGTCACATGAGGTGGAGGATGAATGCCTGCAGCACTGTGGACCCTGCCGCACAAGAAGGCACTTTAGGGATGTAACCTGGACGAGGGTGCAGGATAGCCCTAATATTCCCCGGGGAAAACTCCAGGCTTGCGGGGAAACCGAAAGCGCTTGGAGATCCCCCACCCTCCTCAGAGAGGTGATAGCAAGGAGAAAGGCCATCTTGAGGGTCAAATGCTTAGCCTCAGCTGACTCCAGGGGTTCGAAGGGGGCCTCAGCCAATGCCCCAAGAACCATCGCCAGATCCCAAGTGGGAACCTTGGACCGAGTCGCAGGTCTCATCCTCCGGGCACCACGGAGGATCCGTGTGGACGGGGCCCTGGAGCTGAGGAGGGTCTCGACTGCTCCGGCTGTTAGACCCGCCTCTAGTTACTGTGCCCCCTCAGGGGCCAGACCCACAGTCGCCATATGGCGGGGCAAGGGTGAAGAACCCTGCCCTGCGCCTGGGACAGCAGTTCTCTCCTCAGAGGGACCCGCCATGGCGGGTCGTCCAGGAGCGATCATGATGTCCGAGAACCACACCCGGGTTGGCCAGAACGGGGCTACGAGTAGTAGGCCGACATTGTCCTGGCGGACCCGCTCCAGAACCCCCGGGAGCAGAGCGACTGGGGGAAAAGTGTACAGACGTAGCCTCGGCCACGAATGTACCACGGCGCCCAGACCCAACGGGGCTGGAGGAACGAGAGAAAACCATAGCGGGCAGTGCGTAGTCTCTTGAGACGCAAACAGATCCACGTCTATGGGGCCGAACTCTTCGCACAAGAGCTCCACCACTTCGGGGTGAAGTCTCCATTCCCCGGGCCTCAGCCCCTGCCTCAACAGCAGGTCTGCTCCCTGATTCTGCGTCCCCAGGAGATACATCGCCCTGAGCGATAGTAACCTCTGCTGGGACCACAGGAGGATCTGATGCGCCAGTCTGTCCAGAGGGCGCGAGCGCAGACCGCCCTGGTGATTCAGATAGGCCACCACCGCTGTGTTGTTCTCCTCGGAACGAACCAGGACGTGGTGGCCTTGGAGATCGGGCAGGAAACTCCTTAGAGCCTGGAACACCGCCAACATCTCGAGACAGTTGATATGCCACTCGGATCGATGCACCTGCCAGGATCCCCTTGCAAAGCGGCCGTCCATGACCGCGCCCCAGCCCGTGAGGGAGGCGTCTGTCGAAATGACCAGCCGGCGACAAGACCCTCCCAGCACGGGTCCCTGGGACAGGAACCAAGTTTCCTTCCAAACTGATAGGGAACGAAGACACTTGCGCGTAACCCAAACCAGACGGAGAGGATTCCCCTCGGGGAAAAACCCTTGTTCCTTAGCCACCACTGCAGGGGTCTCATGTGCAGCAGTCCAGATGGTATTACGCTGGACGCAGCCGCCAGGAGACCCAACACTCGTTGAAAGTGTTTCATAGTGATGGCGTGGCCTAACTTCACCCCTTTCACGGCAGCCAATATGGTGTCGACACGTGCTGGAGACAATTGTGCCCGCATCGTTGTCGAGTCCCATGCAACCCCTAGGAACGTAGCCCGTAGGGTGGGCGCCAGCACGCTCTTCTTTGCGTTGAGCCTCAGCCCTAAACGCCGCAGACGAGCCAGAACGACATCTCGATGCCGAACCGCCAACTCTCGAGACTGGGCTAGGATGAGCCAGTCGTCGATGAAGTTGAAATCCGGATGCCCCGGAGCCTCAGCGGGGCCAGTGCTGCATCCATACACTTGGTGAATGTGCGAGGGGAAAGTGCCAGGCCGAATGGAAGAACCCGATACTGGTAAGCCACACCCCCGAAGGCAAACCTCAGGAACTTCCTGTGAGAAGGACGGATGGAGACCTGGAAATAGGCGTCCTTTAGATCTATCGTGACGAACCAATCCTCAGATTGGATGTGCGTCACGGTGGCGGGGATGATGAGCATCTTTAACCTGAATCTCCTCAGAGACCGGTTAGAACCCGCAGATCCAAAATAGGGCACGCAGCCCTCCGTCCTTCTTGGGGACTATGAAGTACCGGCTGTAGAACTGGCGTTTCTGTCTGGGGGGGAGACACGTTCCACGGCCCCTTTCCTCAGCAGAGTACAAACTTCCAAGCGTCTGCAAAGTCTGCCAACGGAACCAGCCCCTCGGGGCTGGCGGTCGGTGTCTCGTGTGATCTTCTGGTGGACCCCTGAAGCCCCAGAACGGCAGGGGGGAGCCGCCGAAGATCCACGGTGAGTGAGTCGGGATGCCGTCCGCCTGCAGACCCTCGGGGCAGGCAGTACGGCGCGGACTCGATGGTGGCAGGTGCGTCCTGAACGTGTAAACGGCGGGATAACATCACCTGTTGCCACGGCGGAGGGGACATCGGTCGGCCTCCGGGGGGGGTGGGGGGGGTGCGGGAGGGGAGAAAGACTCCCCTCCCCCGGTCTTCCCTGAGCTCCGTCGGGACTGGATGACGGTCCTCAGATCGCGTCTCTCAGACGGCTGAGGGTGAGAGCGCCGTCTCGCTGCCCCAGCTCCTCGGGGGGGCCCCCCGAGAAGCGACACTCTGCTTCCTCTCCTCTCCGTAGGAGCTCGTAGAGGGAAGGGACCTACACCTGGCAGCCTCAGCTGCCTTGGGTCCAGACCGGCGAGGGAGGTACTGGCGGAACGCTTCGCACTGCGTCTAACGCTTCATGGTCCTCGGAGGGACCCCCCCTCTGAACCATCTCCTGTAGCAGGTTGGCTTGGTAGGCTTGAAGCACCGTGGTGTGCAAGCTCGCACCTGCCTGGCCCGCTGCCATGTACGCCTTCCCCACGAGCGTGGATGTGGTGCGACATGGTTTGGATGGTAAAGCCGGCTTCTCCAGGGAGGAAGCAAGTCGAGGGGAGAGATAGCTCGCAAGCTCATCCTCCACCCGAGGCATCCTCCCATAACCACGGTCCCTAACCCCCATCACATTACTGTAGTTCAGTGATTGGGGTGTGGAAAGCCATGTAGAGAAGGGTCTGCCCCATGATTACTCAGTTCATCATGTACTTTCTTTTCAGGAAAGAATGGCAGAGACCGGCGTGGAGGTGGCGCGTGGTGCTTAAGAAACCTTTCATCAAGCTTACCACTAGCCTGTGGTGTCTGCTCCTCCTGTGGCCAGTTGATGTTGAGCTTAGCCACGGCTCTAGTCACCACCTCCAGCAGCACGTCATAGTCGGGCCCCGCCAGATGACGCCGCCCCGACACCCGGAAGTCATCGTCCACTACGCTGAGCACGTCCGCCTCCTCGGAGTCGGAATGCTGCAGCGTCTCCGGATCCAAACCGTGAGCGGGAGAAGCCGAGAAACGGGCTCCCGAACGAGGAAAGGAAGCGTCGGAGCCCGCGGATGAAGGTCGGGAAAAAGCCTCAGCCGTCCCGAAATCCTCCGACAGATCACGCTGTGAACCCATGAGTGAAGCCGCCGGGCTGCCTCAGCGGCCGCAGGGCCCGCACCACGGGGAGAACACATCCGGCCATCCTCGGAAAAGAGAGCCATGCTGGACCTCAGTACCTGCACGGAAAGGGGTTCGCAACGGGCGCAGGCAGCCCCCTTGAGAGCTGCCCGTGCGTGCTCCATCCCCAAACATGAGACACACATCTCATGAGAATCTCCATCCGTGATGTACCGAGGGCAAGAAAAAACACACCTTCTGTACATCTGGTTGCCGGACATGCTGGTAGACTTCTTCAGGTAAGACATATTGCTTGTAGGACTGGAGCTTTCTTCAAACAACATACAGAGCGCCTGCTGAATAAAAAAAGCTAATGATGAGTGTGTACAGGTGTGCTTTATACTCCTCCGGTTATTCCGTCACACCTTACCGTTCTAGCAACAGGCCAATAGGATTGGAGTGATTTCATTCACGTTCAGACCTGCTTCACCTAGAGGCGTTCCCATAGTGTCGTAACCGACGCAGTTCGAGTTCCCTCGAAGGGGAACTGCTACGCCTAGAGGCGTTCCCATAGTGTTGTAACCGACGCAGTTCGAGTTCCCTCGAAGGGAAACTTGATTTGATTCCAATTTTAGTTTCATAGGGGGGTTAGGGGGAATCAGCCAACACAAAATCCACACAGAAATACAGGCAGTAGAGGTAGCAGTGGTACGGACTGAAAATGAATAATGGGGCTAATAATTATAGTAATGTTAACAAGAAAGAAATAGTTTCCTAGGCGGCGTCAGTCATGTTTCTGTCTGTACTCACCCTGGTTTGTTGTGCAGCTCAGCAGTGATGTCAGAACTAAAGAGTGTGAAATGAAACTCAGGTTGGTTTAAAGAAATCAGCAAAAACTGACACCAGATTAAGTTAACGCAGATTATTGTGGTAAAAACCAAGTCAACCAAAGAGTAAAGATTATTAGTGACAAGAGAAACAGTGGCATCACAAGTTTAAAATGCCTCCTAAACATTATCAGACCGTCTTAACGTAACATTATTATTAACTAATGTCATGTTAGGGGTTCTGGGACGACACTCAGACATGAACACGCTTTTCAAAACATAAAAAACATAATGTGATTACAGGATTTTAGTCAGTAATGCTAAATGATGAAGCAGCCTGATATTACTTACAGAGCAGCCACAGAAGAATAGTTCCCTCCATCCTGACACTTGGTGTAATGAGATCTGCGCTCTGATCACTTCATGTTCATGTAACAGCCTCCTCCTTCCCCTGCGAGTGGCCGGCAGTGTTGTGGTTTTCTCTCCAAAGACTGTGATGAGAAACATTTAGTTGTTTAGTTGCAGTAAAGAAGATGAATTCAGTTTTAACATGAAGCTCTGAGCCACAGCATGAAGTCAAGAGAAACAAATTCTGGACATCAAAAGAAATTCAACACTTGATGGCAGAATTAATTGAGAACATACATGCCTTATGATGCCTTTACTGACGGAAAACTCAGTTATGTGTGGATGTGTTTGTGGTTTGATGCATTTATATACTGAGGTCTAACTTAAAGCTGGCCTTTTGAAGGAATTTGGACTTTCATATTAGTTTCCAAGTATATCTGCATGTGAACGCAGAATCTGTAGGTGAGAGACCAGATTCAGGTTTCCACTTGTAGTCCAGATAGTGTTGACAGATCATGTTTGAGCCGGCTTTGGAACCATAAAGACATCTTATTGTCTTTTTTAAAAACTTATCTGGAGACACATCGCCATCAAACGATAGCTGATGGGTCCTGAGATTGAAAAACACTAGAAACACGCTGCAGCTTCCTGTAGGTGACAGCAGTTTCGTTGGAAGGAAGTGATTTTGTACCTTCTGTTTTAACCACTGAAATGTGGTCAGAAAGGGACAAAAACATAACAAGTAGCTGAAGGCTGTCAGTCAGCAGAGCAGAGTGGTGAGTAGTTTACTGTTCACAAAAACATTTATTTTAAAGGTTTTATCATTTCCATTCTTTGACATACATGTTGTGTTCAGTGTTCATCTGTGTAGCTGAACATCATCCTGCTGTTGCCCGACAACAACAAGCAGTCTCTGTCGCACACTGTAAAACATTTTTACACATTTACAAAGTGTCCATATATATTTAAGTCAGTTCATGTTATTTTGAATTTGGTGTATTAATACGTTACATTACTTTTACTCATTTGGGAGAGGCTTTTATTCAAAGCGACTTACATTTGAAGAACAGTATACAAGCATCAACACAGCACAAGATCTATAATTGACAATATATACTAGTAAGAGCTAATGGCACATATGGCATCAATGTGGTAAATGCCCAGGGAAAGAAGTCAGAGTTAACAAGAAGTGCAGTCAATACAAGAGAATTGTAAGGGGATAGAAGAAGAAGAGCACAGGAAGTGAATATTAGAGGTCAGTGGTTAGAGGTGTTAAAAGAGATGAGTTTTCAAGAGCTTCTTGAAGTTAGAGAGGGACGCCCCTGCTCTGATGGCGTGTGGTAGCTCGTTCCACCATCGTGGTGTCACAGATGAGAACAGCCGGGACTGGGATTGCTTTGTGTGAAGGGATGGCAGAGCCAGGCGGCGTTCGTTGGAGGAGCGTAGCGGCCGAGAAGGAACGTAAACTTGTATTATTGAGTTTAGGTAGATGGGGGGAAGACCCAGTAGTCCCTCTGCAGCTTTAGTGACTTGAATTTGATTCGGGAGGCCACGGGAGCCAGTGGAGGTCACGGGTTCAAACCCCGGTCGTCCTTGCCTTTCTGTGTGCATTTTGCATGTTCTCACCGTGTCTGTGTGGGTTTCCTCCGGGTGCTTCGGTTTCCCCCACCACCAAAAACATGTTAGGTTCTCCAGTCAGTGCCATAGACGAGACACTGGTAAAGATCTTGAGTTGGTCCCTGGGCGCTGCACACAGGCTGCCCACTGCTCCCTTGAGGGATGGGTTAAATGCAGAGAATGAATTCCGCGACTCGTATCTGTATGTGACAATAAAGTATCTACCAATATATCCCATTCCATCTTATTGAACCGCAGCAGCAGTTCTTGTGGTTAAAGGACTAAATGTTACGAGGTGTTTAGTTGGCGGTCAATGGGGCCCTGACACAGTGGGTTAATTAGATCAATACTAGAAAACAGCATTCATTCTCAGGCTTTGAGATTACACACACGTGCATTTAAAACACCAGCACTGCAGGTGGAAATGTGAGAAGTGGCACTAGAGATGAGAACAATGCTGCTATCACTGAATTACTGGGTTCCTTTACAGGCCAGAGTCATGATTACCCAACACAAGGCCCTTTAAAACCTCGGGAGAGGAGGGAGACAGAAAGCTTTCGGTGGACAGGGACACAGAAAGCAACTGATCTTAAAGTAGCTAAATTAAGCACTAACATTGCTCAGCAATACGAGCTGGGATTCTTCCTGAAGCCACAGTAAGAAAAGAAGAACAAGGACCAGGAGTTTAGTTTGAACTCACATACAGGCCTACAGAGAGAAAATACGACCATTGACAGCGATCATTTGTTCAGACTGAAGTTCTTCACCAGCCAGTTCACACAGCAGTCACTGAGACAGATGTTCTGGTAGAAGCACAACAAACATTATCCAGTTCAAATGATGGGTTTTATCTTTTAAGGACACACATCGGCATCACCGGAAATGAAATGGGGCAGATTGGGTTGCAACGAGGGCCACAAAAAAAGAGTACATGGATGTTACAGTTAAAATCAGTAAAACAAAATCCAGAGAATTATTAAACAGAGATTGAGGGAATTGTGGCAAAAGCACTGAGAGGGCGCGAGGAAGGGACGGTGGTTTTACAGAGTTCAGAGGAGAGTGGGAGAAATGAGATGTGCAGGAAGGAACAGAAGAGATTAGTCCTTTATATCAACCCTGGACAGTAAACAGTACTGTACTCAAAATAAGTAAACATAACTCAGGCAGATGTGCAAGAAGAGATGAGGAGGAAGATGTGAGGAGGAAAGAAGTCAGCTGATCCATAACCTCAGAACAATAAAAGTACAATTTGAGTTAATAGGAATTAATATTCAATTACATTTTATTCATTTACCTGACGCTTTTAGCCAAAGCAACTTACAACTGCTAGTCAGAGGTCGCACGACCTTCAGACACACACACCTGCACCTCTCTCTCTCTCTCTCTCTCTCTCTCTCTCTCTCTCTCTGTATCTGTCTGCTCTGACTTTATTTTTCAGCTATATAATCAACTTGAATTTTGTAGTTTTTCACCTGCAATTCTGCGCATGGAGGCTTGTTGTTAATTACCTAGTGCTGTACATAACGAATATTTTTCAAATCGATTAACGATTGTTTTTTTTTGATTAGTCGATTAATCTAAGGACTAATTTTGTGTATTCTAAAGGGAAAAAATGCTGCCTATTACTCGATCAACATACAAATTTGCCCAAAATAAATATCAAAAACTTTTCTACGAGTCTTGGAGAGAGTAGGCCTATAACATGTTTATTATTTTGTTCTTCATTATCACTGTCCTCCCACACATTGGCAGAAATTGCTGCAGGATCCAGGTGGGAATCTTCTGAAGATATCCCCTGCAGCTCACCTCTAACCCCTGTGTTTATAAGAAAAACAGAACAAAATCATACTCTTGATCTGCTCTCATACAGTGTTTAGATTTGTTTTAGTTTCAGTCTTTTTTGTTAGCAACAAGTGACTTGCTCAGCACTGTAGGCTGTGCCCCATGCATGTGTTATTTTAAAAAAAGACACTGATGTATTCCTTAGGTAAAATCAAAGAAAGAAACCACCAAGTCTGTTATCATAAATTGCTATAGGCCTAGGTGACGTTATCTCTGAGCTAATATTCACTAACAAACATCTAATTGAAACGCTGTTGCAGTTCAAAGTGTTAAAAGTCATCGCAGGTTTCATAAAATACATATAAGCCTACGTTAACGTCAAGGACACAATAACATCCAGAAATATAAGTATAGTTTATACGTTTTTAATTGATTGCACTCACCCGTGACTCCGACACTTTCTCCTTCTGCTTCTTCTCTTGATTAAGAACGGAATGCAAACAACGTTTAGGTGCATACCGCCATCTACTCCTGTACAGGAGTGTGTAACGCACACATAATTGGCGATTTCCATTTTGACACTTGAAACTACGTTTAGAACAGATTGCTGGAATAGCATTATATTAACAATATCATTAGCATGATAGTCTGCGTTTATCAGTTCATAAACACCAAAGAACGAGGTAGAAATGTAGAAATATGGCGGGTAGAATGATGGCTGGATAACAAATTACAGGTATTACTGACTTTACTATTAGTCAGCGTAGAAGAATCTGAATCAGAAAGGGCTGATCTGGTCAAAAGGTGCTACACGTAAACAAACATAAAGTTGACATAAATAAATTTAGAAATATATAAATATGGAATGAACAAATGCAAGTTATACAAGAGTAATAAAAGAATAGAGAAAAATAATACAACTATTTGCAGAGAAAGAACAACGTGGCAGATATTTACATGTGCATTACTGTGTTGCAACAGAATATTGTGAACATAAATATAAAAATAACAGTAAAACATAAAAAACAGTGATTAACAATTAACAACATATATGTGCAATGTGCCAGGTTTGGCCATGATATGTAATGAAATAATATTTACACAGAGACATTTGCATTATTTGAAAGAGGGGAGTGTCAGTGAGGGACCTAGGACTTGTTGAGGAGCTGTTTTTGTGGGGAGAGTCCTATTATTATTATTATTATATTATTATTATTATTAATATAAACATTGCTATGAATATCTGTACCATTATTCATTCAGTGTAGTGTTGTGTTGTGTAGGCTGCTCCTCTGCTTTCTCTGCGGTGTCCGGCCTGGTGACAAATCAATACATAATTAAATAAATAATGTTTACGTTCTGTCTGTCAGCAGTCAGCGCAGCAGCTGGGCCAATCATGTGATGAGACGCACTTTGTAAAGCACTTTGGGTGAAAGCTCCATAAACAAATGCAGTTAGACAGCCAGCAGGGGGCAGCACAGGAAAACAGAACTGCGTCGGCAACAAAGACACAAAGTGAGCGTCCTGCAGAGTTTACATGTGATAAACTGTTTCACTGCATCTGTCCGTCTGCACGTAAACAAGAAACTTCAGTTCCTGCAGGTTATTTTACTAACTACTAAACTAACTAACTAACTAACTAAACCTAGGATACATGACAGACAGGTGCAAGGTGAGCTAAACAGAACCTGTGAATGAACAATGAAATAAACAAGGCTAAACAGAGGAAACACAAGACAAGGAACAAAACTCCAACAGAAAACATGGACCAACACAGACCGGGGTAGGGAATAGAGACAGAACTAACCAGGAAACAGGACAACACTCAACTAGGAACAGAACGTAAATAAGGAAAATACCAAAACACCACTAAACACTAGCTGACAGATAACAATAACTAGATGAATAATAACCCAGAATAAATAACAGATACCAAAATGATCAATAAGTAATCACAGTGAACTAGACTGAACAGAACAGACCTAAAATGTAGATGCAAAACCCAAATCTTCAGAGTTCATCAGAGTGGATAAAGGAGACAAGATAACAGGACAACACAGACAACAGACTAGGATACAAAAACAGATTAACACAGAACCAAACAAAACGGCAGAGCTCACCATACACAGACTGGACACAGGACTAGAGACAAGACAGAACCCCAAAACACAACAGACCAAAATAACAGATAATCAACCAACCAAAACTCACAGAGTGCTAAACTTAAACATGGCTGACAGGCAGAATGTGACAATACCAGTATGCTTTGTGTCCCGTCTAGTCGAGGTTCTTTCTATTTGGCTTGGTGAGATACATGGCAGGTTGAGCTAGGCTGCTGTCCTCTGTCTTTACACACTTCAGTTGTTTTTGACATTGTCCTGGTGCTGTGTGCAGGGACGTGCACAGACATTTGGTGGGCAGGGGCTCAAGTGAAAAAAAGGGCCTTTTTTTTAAAACAAGACAAATATATTAACTCAACAACATTTTTACTTTTCTACAAAACAATCAGTTCACACAGAGACCACTTCTTTGGTATTCACTAGGTTTATCACAGGAGCAGGCGACAGCAAAGCAAACTGGGCCACAATGTGCCTGTTTTCTTTGCTACTAGTTTTATATTTAGAACAAATTACAGTTTCATTAATAATTTGTTTGTTTTTCACAAGGCAATAAATCGTTTCAATTCTTCATTGTTGGAACACATAACACTTCACATAAATCTTCACAGTAAACTGTGGCATTGGGCTGCAGGCATAATTAAATAAATGTTATTAAATACTTTTACTTTTTGTTTCACAAGCAAGATGCCAAATGAGTAAAGATAACCTTCAGCTTCATACAGCCAAGCAACAGAATACTGAATTGATCAATTACTTTATTATTGTTTCTATTATATTAGATTTACCATGCGCGCGCACACACACACACACACACACACACACACACACACACAATTACTGATGGTGACATGGACTTAGTTTCACATTTGAGGGAGGGCTGTCTGTATTATATAAGGATCTATCAGCATACAACAAACTAACAGAATAGAGAGTTATCAGATGAGGAGTTTTCTTCGTGTTACTCTAATGGAAATAAAACTTGAGAATGAAGAATGCACCTTTAGATGGTGTTGGTTTAAAGCCTAATAACCTCGGTCTATTTGCATCTGTAGATTTATTCTATATTAACCAAAACAAGCTAATCTGCATATTTACACAGCACATCTCAGAGGAAAATACTCTTGATGCAAGTCATTAACTGGGGAAGTTCTGTGGTGTCTTTATCACATTTACCTGCAGTGACTTGTCAAATGTGTGCAAATTGGCGCATTTTAATTAGTTAACGCCTAATTTGCATATCAATGTGGCGATTGTGATGACGTTATTAGACACAAATGTCACTGTGTTCACCTGTAGTGTCTCCATCAGTACATTAGGTTGTAAGGCCATGAGATGTTGCATTAGCTAAACTTCAGCTCATGAGTCATGTGTTAGCAAGACATTGGCCTGTATTATCTTTTGTCTTTTGTTTAATTGGCGGTAAACTAGTTTAGTCTTTTGTTCATCACCACTCACCTCCACACAAGCCAAGAAAAACACTGCTGGGAGAGAAGCTGTCTGTCTGTGAGCTGTGAGCATCAATAACTCCAAAGTAAAAAGTAATCCAGATAAAAGGGCACTTTCTCTTGAAGAAGAAAAAAGGCAGGTGCTGAAGTCCCTTTTGATGGCTATGTGTGCACGTGCCTGGTCTGTTGTCATGTTCATCAGTTTCTACCTGCCCACAGTCACGAGGGACGACTGCCACATCCTGATTCAGACATGGGGGATTGTGAAGTTAAAATGAGCTCTGCGCTTCTTCATACCACACTCTGCCCTTTAAATGCCGTGCCATTTTGTTCTCTGATCACAGGGACAGGCCCGGCAGGCATATTGAGACACTTTCATCTCTCAGCTACAGATTAAAGGAAGGTGAATGATTGTTTTTGACACTTGGTTACATCTGATCTGAAAGAAAAGTCAGACTGGACTGAGAGTTTCTCTGAGGACATAACACTTGCCTTGGTGTAGCCTGATACCTGGAAGGTTACCTGGAAGCTCAGGTGTTTTTTGAGGTTGAGGTTTAATTTCCAGCTCAGATCTGCATCAACCGGTTTAACAGGTCTGAACTCAATTACTTTACTTAAGGAGAATGATAAGTATGTGTAGTTGAGCATTTTTATTTAATCAGCTGCAGTTACAGGTTCCTCTGCCAATTAAGATTTTACATAAAACATGATGCACTCAGAGATAATCTTCCAACATCAGGAAAATCACTGTACCATATATGATACAACCATCTGAGTAGGGTATTATCATAATGACTTTTACTTTTCATACATTTATGTTTATTTTATTGTTAAAAATGAGTAACAAGTTGAAAAGAGCTCAGTGGTGTGTTGTGGACTCGATGCACTTACTGTTGCAGGTAATGACATAGGAATCAACAGTTCAGGTTCACATACAGTTTATTATTACTTTTAGATTGACAGAAACAGAAAGTCACAGTTAGAACACAAAAAGGTCTTCATGAAATTTTACTAATGCAATGGAGTTACAAGAAACCATCAACTCACACAAACCAGAACCTGCTAGTTTTCAATATACATTTATATACAATATAAAAATAGAAAAGCAACTTCAACAGCTTTAAAAGTTAAATATTTAGACAACCTAAGTTGATATACAGCCTATTGCAATATAAATTTCAACATATAATGCTGTAAATAAACATTTCAAAAGATAAAAGGGTTTAAATAAATGTTTAGTGTGTGAATAAATCCTAAATTGGAACCAGAACCCTTAAAAATCGGGGGTCAGTGCGCATGTGTGGAGGTATGTCTATGGGTGTGAGAGTGTGTAGTGGCAGAAGAGGAACTTGCTATAGAGACAGAGCCTAAACTTCACCGGTGTTGTGCCGAATTGCCCGCACCTCGCAGGACATTCGAATCATTCATCACCATTGATGAACCACACAAAGAATATTATATAGTTTTTAAATAGGATGAATTGAAATAGATGAAGCGAGGAGCCGCGACGTACACGCAGCTGTCGGCTGCAGGGCATCCATGCAAAACTCTGCACAAGACCGGTGAATGGCGAGCAGAGGAAAACGGGAAAACAATAAGTCTCAGTTTAGCTGGAAATGTACAGTGTAAGTTACAGCAGACACTCGTGAATAGAGACTGCAGCTCTGCAGCTTCTCCGGATGAAAGCAGAGCTTCCTTGTGTTAACCCCCCACCCCCGCACGCAATGTCTGTGCAAAAACATACACATGACTCGACCATCAGACAACTATAGGCAAGACTCGACAATTCTGATTCAACTATATAAATCCTTCATCGAGGACAGCCCTATTATAGAGAAACCAGAGGAAAGGATAAGTTATTTTAGTCAATATTTCTTTTATTAACTCAGTAATTTGATGTTTTTCAGTTTCAAGTTTATATGGTGTGTTGTAATGAATTCCAATGACTAAATTTCCAATTAATCATTTACTTCATTACTCATTTCCCAGCATGCTTTGCATTAAGGTTGAAATGCTTATGAAGTTTTAAATATTTTCCTAAGTGTACAACAGTAGAAACAAACCAGCTGTCCTATTTAGTGATGATCCCGTCTGTAGATTCTCCGCAGATTTGAGACTGTGGCTCTGAGTTGCATCGGGTGCTTTGACCACAGGTCTATTCTTAATGTCAGATGAGGTCCTGGCCTAGTTTTGTTTTCAATTTTCTAGAGTCGTCTGTTCATGAAGGTCCCTGTGATACATCAGTGCTGAGGTCGGGGCTGGAAGCCACCAATGACATTTACTCTCTTTACTGTGTCAAAGTCGTTTTACAGTCTGCTCTTTGATTACTATTTTAAAAATCTATAATTTTACATGTACCTAATTATGTTTTATACATCCTGCAGCTGCTGTGGAGTTTATATTGTCTCTAGATCTCTGTGCTGCCTTATTAATGCTTTATTCTGCTGTTTAAGTAGCAGCTTATTAAATGGAGCTTAATGAAGTGTGTTGCACCTGCTGCAGTGTCCATAGCTCTTTTTATTTACTGTCAGGCAGTTTTGTTTCATTGTCAGAGTTTTGGCTCTTTTCTGGTAAGAAAGGTAGCAATCTATGAACAGAAAAAAATATTTGTTTGCACTGATGAGCCAGACCATCATGGTGGAAAACCCTCAAATGCCAGATTAACACATTCACACCCACAGAAAGAATCAAAATCAAGTTGAACATATGAAATGTGGTGGAAAGGGATCTGTGACAAGTCAGAAGAACGGATCGTTCACAGCTTCATCATCAGCAGGCTGTTCTGGTTTCTTGTCTTTTATATTTCTGGACAACCAATCCGACAGCAACTAAACAAAGCAGAACAAAAGCTGCTCCCAGTCCATAGTAATGTCTGTAGTTTCCCTCCTGACGTCTCCGCTGTTGGACCCTGAAGATCAAAGTGCATATTAGTCAGGAAATGAGTGAACAGTGGAACAGCCTCCATTTACTCTTCTATATCTTCTATATTCCTCATGTTTGACTCTCAGAATCAACATGGAATAAACTGCAGCTACAACATGGCACACAGACACACTGACCTCCACAAACTCACCTGAAACCTCCAGCTGGATGATTCTGATTGGCTCAGTCTCAATGACAGCTTTCTCACTTGACTCACTTGCTGCAACTCGGCACTCGTATGTTCCAGCGTCGTTGCTGCTCACGTTCTTCAGAATTAAAGACACGTCTCCGTCCTTCAGCTCTCTGTCCACCAGCTGCACCCGGCCTTTAAATGATGGGTGCTGGTAGGTTGGATCTGAGAGTCGACTTTTGTAAAGGAAGACGTACTCTGGCTGCAGGTCAGGTCTGCTCCATTCTACAGCTCTGATGGAGGCTTCACCAGCCTGACATGGCAGATGACATCATCTCCAGGTTTCACTCGTACCACATCTAAAAACAATAAAAACATCCAGAGAGAAAAAGTAATTACATTTCAAAAGGACTCCACAGGACGATACAGTGAGAACATCTTTGTTTAAACAGAAGGCCTCTTCACACCTGTGATCATGGGAACATTCAATAATTAGTTACATGATTTTGCTCCCACAGTGTTTAGACTTGTTGTGAAACATGAAGCTGTGTCAAAATGCTGATGTGATTAAATGGCAACATTCACACAGCCACTCAGTGACGTCTCTTTAAATTCAGAGATAAATGAGAAGTCGTACCAACTTGTGACAATATGACTTTAAAGTACTTCCTTTTTAAAACTAATAAGCATCATTTGCTAAAGACAAAGAGAATGCACTAATTATAAATCCCATGTAAACCTCTAAGCACTTCGTTTTATTTTTGCTTTTGCTTGGGCTGATTGGGAATAGCAATAAGGTCAGGCTTCCGTTCTGCTCTGTCAGGGAGGAATTCAGCGTGGCACAGACGTGAGAACACATGCAGTACACCAGATCAAGGGACACCAAAGTGTCCGGTGCTGGTATTGTAGTAAGGACAGGGAGGAAGTGGAGGACAGCCAATGCAGTAATGCCGGCAGAAGTTCGGCTGAAGCACTAGCGCCTCTGGGGAGTGGGCACAGGGCAGGACTGGACTTGGGTGCAGAGCATCACCCCAGTATGACACAGCAAGCGGGAAGGAGAAGCAGATGTTGTTCTTCAGGGGAGGAAGAGTGAGCAAGCAGAACAGTAGCAATGAGAAAGCAGGATGGATAAAGTGGGAACAGGCTATGGAGTGGCCTGTTACCTGGCCGGACATGTGGAGATGAAACCTGCGCAAGTTCTTGATTCTGGGGGTCTACGATTTACATTTACATTTACTCATTTGGTAGACGCTTTTATCCAAAGTGACTTACATTTGAGGATGTCCTTCCCATCCCATCTAACACACTGAGCAAACATCCTATGCAGTTGTCAAAAGGAGCTGGGTGATGGGCATTATCGCTGGAGACATGGCCAGGTCCTCAAGTCCATTGCAGAGGCAATCTACAAGGGGATTAACGACTGCAGATATACCCACTAAACAGCCAAGACGATAGTGTTTGTGAAGGAGGGAGACCGGCCACGGAAGAAAAAACTCAAGAGCTGCTCTGTTGGTTTTCTTGCCATGGCACAAGACAGGGTGATGACACTTCCCAGGATGTGTGATGGGTTCTTCCTAAAATCCACAACCATCTCCTCTGTCTGAAGAGAGTTATGCTCGTGGTCGTTCTGACTACAACAGGTCACTAAATTGTCAGCCTCCCACCTCTAGGTGGACTTTACCCAACCAGATATGAGCTAAATGATGGTTGTGTCATTTGCAGACTTGAAGAGCTTGACACACTGGTGACTTGAGGTGCAGCTGTTGATGTATAGGGAGGAGGGAAGGGATGGTCCGAGAGTCAGACACGTTTTCCAACTTCATGTGCTGCCTCCTTTCAGACAAAATTACTGTGATCCACCTTAAAAGCAAACCTCATGCTTCACCTTATTAAATCTAAAACTTAAAACGTGTAGTTTCATCAACTGAACAATTCTATTCAAGGCACTGTCTGTGGAGTGGAGGCTTTTAACAAACACAACATCCCTGTGTTTTTTAAACCCAAGAACACACTAAGACAGATGCTGGTCCACCCCAAAGACCACAAACACAAGAAAAGCAATCTAGTGTATGCGGTCCAATGCAGTGAGGAATGCACAGACCTGTATATTGGGGAGACTAAACAACCACGACACAAACGCATGGCTCAACACAGAAGGGCCAACTCCTCAGGTCAAGACTCTGCTGTCTACTTACATCTGAAGGACAGAGGACACTCGTTTGAGGACCACCAGGTGCACATTTTAGACAGAGAAGATGGATGGTTTGAAAGAGGTGTCAAGGAAGCATCTACACCAGGGTTGAGAAGCCGTCACTGAACAGAGGAGGGGGTCTACGCCACCACTTATCCCCCACCTACAATGCTGTCCTAACCTATTGGCCTCAGGTGAAGATACCAACGATGGTCGTTCAGTCTTGGCCACAGGTAGTCGTAACGACCATAATGACAACAGCCAGGAGCACTAACGAACCAGCGGTATTAACGATCCTGGCAAAAAACCCCACTGAGGTTAAATAGCTGAGTTTCCCTACCAGTCTCTCTTGGATGAGGGACGAAGCTTCTTCTAGTATCTTAAACCAAGTCCAGTTGCCATTGACTTCTCACAATCTGCCAGTTCTCTTTTCTGCCCTCTCCATATCACTCCCACTTTTCATGAACCAACCACTCACAGCCTAGATGGGCAGGACGTTGACAAAATGTTGACAGCAATCCAATACCAGCTGACACGCATACCAACATGTGAATGGGGAGTACAGGGAGAACCGGTTTTTTTGCACTTGCCACAAGCACTAAACAAAAGTGATTATTCTTTCAAAACTGTGCACTTGATCTAAACAGTCTGACAGTGGGTATATTCTAAATAATTGACAAAGTTGAATACGTCACTTATCCTTGACAAGCCCAATATTGATCTATCAGAAAGTACATTTAAATATCCATCCATCAGCAACCGCTTATCCTGCGTACAGGACATTTAAATATGTTTACACTTAACATAAAGCACCACCTAAATTTGAAGTATTTCATGCGAAACAATTCCTACATTGTTCATTCATGAATCTATTAACAATCAGCTCATCTTTACCAGAAGCTGCTTGAGATAGAAGGACCAAAAGGAACACGAGCTTATCCATCGGAGAGGAGGTGTGTTCATCTGCTGCTGTTACTGCGTTCTGTAATCACACTGCACTGGTAGAAAATGATCGGAACTAGATGGCAGACAGTAAGAGGTACTGTGTGGTGCTCCTCCCTGACTGGGCGGATCTTAAAGAATGATTTGTGGGATAACGGGAAGTCACAAAATGAAACAAAGTAATTCAGGGCTTCTGCATTCTGCAGTGTGGGTCAAAGATAAACACATTAATAACATAAATATGTAACAAATATAACCAATGAATCTATTTTTCTTATGTTTAAAGAGTCATATTTCTTTAGTGATCCATTATGAATGATGGGATTCTGGTACTGTAAAGTTTGAAAATGTCACTCAGTATTGTTAAATATCATGCAACATCAGTTCATACTTACACTGAACAAAAAAATAAATGCAAAACTTTTGTTTTTGCCCCCATTCATCAAGAGCTGAACTTCATGATCTAAGACTTGCTCTATGTACACAAAAGGCCTATATTTCTCAAATATTGTTCACAAATCTGTGTTAGTGAGCCAAGATCATCCCTCCACCTCACAGGTGTGGCAAGTCAAGATGTTGATGAGACAGCTTGGGAGTCGCACAGGTGTGCTTTAGGCTGGCCACAATAAAAGGCCACTCCAAAATGTGCAGTTCCATCACATAGCACAATGCCACAGATGTCTCAGGTTCTGAGCGAGCGTGCAATTGGCATGCTGACTGCAATGTCCACCTGTGTGTTACTCCAGTGATGAATTACACTCACCTAAAGGATTATTAGGAACACCTGTTCAATTTCTCCTTAATGCAATTATCTAATCAACCAATCACATGGCAGTTGCTTCAATGCATTTAGGGGTGTGGTCCTGGTCAAGACAATCTCCTGAACTCCAAACTGAATGTCAGAATGGGAAAGAAAGGTGATTTAAGCAATTTTGAGCGTGGCATGGTTGTTGGTGCCAGACGGGCCGGTCTGAGTATTTCACAATCTGCTCAGTTACTGGGATTTTCACGCACAACCATTTCTAGGGTTTACAAAGAATGGTGTGAAAAGGGAAAAACATCCAGTATGCAGCAGTCCTGTGGGCGAAAATGCCTCGTTGATGCTAGAGGTCAGAGGAGAATGGCCGACTGATTCGAGCTGATAGAAGAGCAACTTCGACTGAAATAACCACTCGTTACAACCAAGGTATGCAGCAAAGCATTTGTGAAGCCACAACACGCACAACCTTGAGGCGGATGGGCTACAACAGCAGAAGACCCCACCGGGTACCACTCATCTCCACTACAAATAGGAAAAAGAGGCTACAATTTGCAAGAGCTCATCAAAATTGGACAGTTGAAGACTGGAAAAATGTTGCCTGGTCTGATGAGTCTCGATTTCTGTTGAGACATTCAGATGGTAGAGTCAGAATTTGGCGTAAACAGAATGAGAACATGGATCCATCATGCCTTGTTACCACTGTGCAGGCTGGTGGTGGTGGTGTAATGGTGTGGGGGATGTTTTCTTGGCACACTTTAGGCCCCTTAGTGCCAATTGGGCATCGTTTAAATGCCACGGCCTACCTGAGCATTGTTTCTGACCACGTCCATCCCTTTATGGCCACCATGTACCCATCCTCTGATGGCTACTTCCAGCAGGATAATGCACCATGTCACAAAGCTCCAATCATTTCAAATTGGTTTCTTGAACATGACAATGAGTTCACTGTACTAAAATGGCCCCACAGTCACCAGATCTCAACCCAATAGAGCATCTTTGGGATGTGGTGGAACGGGAGCTTCGTGCCCTGGATGTGCATCCCACAAATCTCCATCAGCTGCAAGATGCTATCCATCAATATGGGCCAACATTTCTAAAGAATGCTTTCAGCACCTTGTTGAATCAATGCCACGTAGAATTAAGGCAATTCTGAAGGCGAAATGAGTCAAATACAGTATTAGTATGGTGTTCCTAATACTCCTTTAGGTGAGTGTATATCCATGTCAGAAACAAGTTTTAAGTCAGGTACTTTAGTAAAAATCTTTATTTTCCAATTGAGGGTTGAGATTTGCCATATGTAGTGTATAAATGTGTTGTGGTGTTTTTTCTCCTTTTTATCAGTTATTCTGCTTTTTCCTTGGTTTTCTGTTCCCTGCCTGCCTCTCTCTCTCTCTCCCTCTCCCTCTCTCTCTCCCTCTGCTCCTGAGCCCAGCCAACGACCTGCACCTCATCAGCCACCTCGTCAACCTGCCACACCTGCCAGTAGTCAACCTCATCCCTGCCTGTATTTCAACCCCAGTTCTCCACACCACTCTTGCTTGATCGGAGTTGCTCCATACCCGGTGTCATCTCAGTGTTCAGGCTCTCATGTTTTTGATCTTTTCTCAGTTTCCCTGTGCTTTATTGCTGCTGTCACTAACTAGTCTGTTTTCCCCCCAGGTTCACTCACCCTCGTCCTCCGTTTTTGTCGGCTGGCCTTTCCTCCTCGGACTTCCCTCGCAGTGTCCTCCCAGTCCTTCCTTGCCTCCCCGGTTCCTTGGCCCCAGCGTTCCCCGGCCCCCTGGTCCCAGTCCCGTCGGTTTCCCTGTGCCAGTGTTTCCCCGGCGTCCATCTCTCCTCCACTCCAGTCCCTCACCCCCCTTTTCCTTCATTAAACCTCCTTCCCTCTGAGCTCTGCATTTGGGTTCTCTCTGTCCCCACACCACACCATCGTAACATAAATGAATCTGTTTCACAGCAGTCTTTCTGAATTTGAGGTCCAGTATTTTTCTAATCGGGCATCTGACAGATAGGGACTATTAATATCATAACGCAGCACTGACTTAGTAATACTTTTAAAATGTGCCACTATTATAATTATTCTAATGATCTTTATGTGTATCTTTTTCAGGATGATTGAAAAAATATTGAAATGTTAATGAAACACGCTTTTGATATTTATTATGGATAAATTAATTGTAATGGCCTACTAATTGAGTTATAAAAATCTTTAGAATAATCATAATCATCATTAGTAGTTACATGAATTCACTAATTGTAAAATAATAATCTGGTGCAGCCCTTGTCTGATCTGAGATTAGTTTTGTTTTACTCGCTTTGTAACTTCTGATGTGCTCACAAAATGCTGCTATTTGCTTGAGAGAAAACCACATCAGTGGAAGTGCTAGAGAAAGAGGAAGGGGGTGGGTCTTACTTGGTGTGACATGTAGAGTAAAGGTTGATGTGTTGATCTCAGATAACCAAGATATACCATGGAGCTTTACCGTGGCTGCTAGGTAAGTAAAAATCTACTGTGTGGACGTTTATCTCCACATTGTCTCAAAGACTAGTCCTAAAACATTTCTGGTGTTTTAAAAGGTAGCAGTGAGTGACAGAGTTGAATAACGTGAATACAAAGACTGAATTCAGCATCAAAAGATTAAATACATATTAGCTACAAGAGCGCAGGAATTTTGTTGATTGCTATTTGGTAATGTGGCAGCAAATAACAATAACACATTCATTACAGCAAGTGTTCAATGTAAATTGTTAACTATGTGTAGTTATCCTTACAATATATAAGAGAGTAGTTTTGCTTTAAAATAGAACAAGAGGAAAAGTAGGGCCGCACAATTGATCGAAATATTATCAAAACCGCAATACAGACAAGAGCAATGTCCAAAATAAATTTCTGATGAAGGTAAAATGTGTGACAAAACGGCTTTATGATGAAGTACTGTAGTGCTGCAGACACTCCCCGGCCTACAAATCTTGTTCTGTAGAAGAAAACTGTTTGTTTGATACCAATCAAAAATTGTAGTATCTGACAAAATAATTTTTTTAACCATATCAAGCAGCAATATTAATTGCCACACTAAAGTGGTAATGGTGCAGTGGATAAGATACATGTCTTTGGTGGGAGAGAACCAGGTTCAATTCCTCACTGTGACGCATCCACCAATGTGCCTCGAGCAAGACACTTAACACCTAGTACCACCAGAAGTGTGTGATCTCTGACAATTATAGCAATTTAAAGTCGCTTTATATGAAGATCAAATAAATTTTAAATGCAATCTAAGTGCTAAAGAGACATTTTTTGGAAATAAACCTAAAAAGGTCTCACTTTATTTTACAGAACAATACTAAAACTTTATAAGTCATACTTTGTATCAGATTGTCACGATCCTGTCCTGAGTTCTCTGTGTGCTGTTTCTGTCTGCCTGTTAATTGTTAGTTGTTGTTCTCTGCGTGTGTTATGTTTGTTCTCCCAGTAATCTGTCTGCATGCCAGTCTCTCTGTCTCAATTAAATTAAATTTTATTTATATAGCGCCAAATCACAACAACAGTTATCTCACAGCGCTTTTCATAAAAGAGCAGGTCTAGACCGTACTCTAGACGTGTGATGATATTTACAGAAGCCCAGCAGTTCCCACCAAGAGCAGCACTAGGCGACACAGACAAGGAAAAACCTTGAGCAGAACCATGGCTCAGGGTGGGCGGCCATCTGCCTCGACCAGTTGGGGTGAAGGAGAGAGTGGGAGAGAGAGAGAGAGAGAGAGAGAGAGAGAGAGAGGCAGCCTACACAATATACACACAGAGGTACAGACAGTAAAGGTGATGTTGCTATAGACTAAATGAAAAATGGTACAGATATTTATAGTAGTGTTAATGATAACAATCGTAATGTTAATGATTATAATAACAATAATAACAATAGGACTAGTAACAATAGTTGTTGCAGCAGAGGGTGTCGAGCAGGAACACGGGGGCAGCAGGTGACCCGCAACCACAGATCCAGACTCCAAAGCTCCAGAGCCAGAAACCTGCAGGAAGTGATAGGAGAGAGGAGAGAGACGAGAAAGCACAAGACTACCAGAAAGGGGAGAAGTTGTGTTAGTAACAGGCAATAATGGGATGAGGTTGCATACAGAGGGAGAGAAAGTAGAGGAGAGAGGAGCTCAGTGCATCATGGGAAATCCCCCGGCAGTCTAGGCCTATAGCAGCATAACTAAGGGATGGTTCAGGACTACCTGAGCCAGCCCTAACTATAAGCTTTATCAAAGAGGAAAGTCTTAAGCCTACTCTTAAATGTGGAGATGGTGTCTGCCTCCTGAACCCAAACTGGAACCTGGTTCCACAGAAGAGGAGCTTGATAGCTGAACGCTCAAGTAAGGAACCACAAGTAACCCTGCATTCTGGGAGCGCAGTGCTCTGGTGGGGTAGTAAGGTACTATGAGCTCTTTAAGAGAAGATGGTGCCTGACCATTAAGAGCTTTGTAGGTAAGAAGAATGATTTTAAATTCTCCCCTGGTGTCTCCCTGCCTCGTTAGATCCCAGTCATCTGCTTGCTCTTCCGCCCTGCTCGTTTACTTGAGTATAAATGTTTGTCAGTTCTGTTCAGTCTCTGCAGTGTGGACTCAGCCCTCTTGGACTTGCCTTGACCTGTGAGCGCTAAATAAATATCACAAACTGGATCATGCTCTCTGGTGTCTTGCATTTGGGTCCTAACCTGCCTTTGCACTCGGCCCACCGTGACAGAATGACATTGCCGACTATGGATCCAGCAGACACAATGGTCCGATGAACTTTTTGAGCTGTGTCTAGAGTTGAAGGATCTTAAGGAGGTGTGGAGCAATACTAATCTTGATAGCCATAAGGAGGCTGCCCAGGCTATAGCAGGAAGATTGGTGGCTTCCAATCCTGTGTTAAGAGATACTATTGCAGCTTGGTTAACAGTTTTCATCCACACTCCAGCTCCTCAGCCTTCCAGTCCATCATCGGCTCCTCTCACCATTCCGGCTAACGACTTGCCAGCTAGTCGCCTGCCTGATTCCCGGCCTACTCCTGCCCCCAGGTTACACTCGTGGTCTATCCGACACCTGTTACTGGTCCCTCATCTGTGGTCAATCTGACACCAGCGCCAAGGTCTCCGTCGGTGGTCCGACCGACCCCTGCTCCTCGTGCCCTGTCGTTGGTCCTCTCCGTTCGGTGGTCCAGCCGGTTCCTGCACCAAGGTCTGTCGGTGGTCCAGCCAATTCCAACTCCTCGAGTCCAGCCCGTGGTCCGGCCCACGCCTGCTCCACGTGTCCTGCACATGGCCTTTAGTCCTGCTGTCCAGTTGGTGGTCAGACCGACTCCAGCTCCACGTGTCCTGTCCATGGCCCCCAGGCCTGCTGACCAGTCGGTGGTCAAATCGACTCCTGCTCCAAGGTCTCCATTGGTGGTCATGCCGGTTCCTGCTCCACGTGTCCGTTCCCTGGACCTCAGCCCAGCTGCGTCTCCTGAGATTCCTGGCCTCCTACACCGGTCTGCTGCTCAACCTCCAGAGAGGTCTCACCTTTCTTCGGCCTCTGGTGGGTTCCCGTCATCTGCAGATGACTGTTGGCAAGATGCTCGGTCGGCCCCCTGAACTTTGTTGCTCCCCCCATCTGCCCAGCTTGTTGGATCGTCCTCTAGGACTACCTCCTGAACTGTTTTGCCCCCCCCCCCCCCCCACCACTTCAGTCTGCCTTGCCTGTTGGGTCATCCTCCGGGACGACCTCCTGAACTTTCTTGCCCCCCTGACTTTTGTTTTGTTTTTTCTGGCCCTCCTCGTGTCCTCCCTCTAGCCAACTTTTGTCCTTTCTGTTTGGTTGAATGTCTGGTGACGTTTGTCGGTTGGGGGGTAATGTCATGATCCTGTCCTGAGTTCTCTGTATGCTGTTTCTTTCTGCCTGTCTCTTAATTGTTAGTTCTTGTTCTCTGCGTGTTATGTCTATTCTCCCAGTAATCTGCCTGCCTGCCTGTCTAAGATCCCCAATATCTGGGCTGAAATAACCCAGAAATTAGTTGGTCCGTTTTTAACCCAGGAGTCAAAAATAACTTGGATTACTATGCCAGTATAGCCTTATTTCAGAAAATAAAACTTTGTTTTACATTATATCTGTCACAGTGTGGTGCATCAGAAGATGAAGAGGAGGAGTCCAAAGTTCCAATTCAAACATTTTACTAATAAAGTAACTCCAAAAAGTACAGACAGTCAGGATGTACACACACTAAACTAAAGACTACAAACTAGAACAGCCAAAGACTGACTGAACTGAAGGAACTAAATACTAACACAGATGAACACTGATTAACAGGTGGAACAGATGATGATGATGGTAATGAACTCAGGTGATGCAGATTAACTAAATGACAGAAACCATGGAAAACAGAACAGAGGAAGACGTGACTAGGGGTGACTGTGACAATATTACACACTTCAAGCATTTTGACATTTTTATTGCATGAAATTCAATTAAACTCTATATAAAAATTGGAAAATAAACAACTCTCAAACATTCTCTCTCAAAAAATCGACAACATTCAATAACTGGGTTGAACTTAAGGCTTAAAGTCTTTGAAAAACATTGGTTGTGTCATGTCATGTGTAACTTTACACGGACTTTAAACTAATTAGATGTACATGGCAACCACAGAATTACCACGGCTAATGTTAGTCTCAATGTAGCAACTAAGCCATGGTCATTTTTTCACTCGCTTTTGTACACACTTACCTTGAATACACAACAAAGTTGCACCGAAGAAGCACAGGCCAAAACGGATCGAGTGTGAAGCGACGGTTATTTCAAATGACTGCGGGGTGGTTGCTATACAGACAACCTGTCTGTGTCATACACATCATACCTTGGCCTGTTCCCCTTCCCAGGTTCTGGCAGGGTAACAACAAGCAAGAAGTGCGTATGAAGGGGAATTAAAAATGTTTTCATGTAAGATATTTATTGGTAATTATTAGGTTTATATTTGGGTGCACAAACTTCTACAATTTACCACTTTCTGTGGTATTCATATAGTATGAGATGAGAGTAGGCATACAATTAAAACTTATACAAAAAAAAGTATATTAAATTAATTTAAATTAACTTGTTAACACAACGTATACAGTATGTAAATTGTTTAAATTTGTTTATGTCCATGGGAATGATACATACATGAACATGTTACATGTGTCCTTTAAAAGTAAAAAAAAAATAAATATAAATGTTTCAGAAATTACTTACTATGTTCTTTTTTAATTTAGGGTTCCTGGAAAAACATTCAATACATAAATAAATAGGTAAATAAATAAATAAAGCACAACATTGTTCACAAGAGTTCAAAGTTCTTCATAGATCACTGCACCAAATTAAATGATTTAACTTTAAAATCTAAAAAACTTTCTTCTGGGTGGGGGCATGCCCCCACACCCCCTAGAGGGTAGAGGTCCACCAAAGTCTCACAAAATCCTGTGGGAAAGACTATTTGTTTATCTTTCAGCAGAGGCTCAGTAATTTGAGCACAGCTAATGTATCGGATGAACTAGACTGAATATTATAGATGAGATTTTTGCCACACTTTCTAACAGTTTGAACGCAGTATCTAACATTGCTATAGTGCACTGGTTCCCAAACATTTCTGGCTCAAGACCCGAAAGAGAAATCTGCTGTCTCCCTGGGACCCAAATTTACAAAATACATCTACATTTACAACCTACTGATAAAGGGCAAAACAAATCATGCATGTAAATGTATTCATTTTCTATGTAAACAAAAACAACAAAGGCCTTTTACTTTCTGTTTCTTACTCCTTTCTCTTCTGTCATTTTCTAATCCCCTCTCATCATCACCAATCTTACCAATGACCTTTACTCTCAGTTTTTGAAAATGCTGAAGATTTAGCCTGTTTCTGAGTCAGAAAGCCAGATCCAGTATGTTGTGCCATATTGAATCAACACATCTTGAAGGGATTCTTCTTTGCAAAGTAAAAAAAAAAAGTTTGGACTTTCCCAGACACAGCGGATGTTTCATTTGGATATACCTTTCCAGTTTATTCATTGTCACATACTGGGGGAAGCCCTTTGGCGTCAATGTTGAATGCTAAAGTAGGCCTGGTATACATAACAGAAAACCCAGAGTAAAGGGGTATATAGGTGGGTCATAAGCTAGACTTTCACCCAGGAGCCCAATGTTACATAACATACGTAAGTCTGTTACCTACCAGCTATTTTACACTATTTCCAGGAAAAACGCGTAAAATAATACCCAAAACTAATCAGGAATAACTCCTCAACCATTTGGCCTAGATAATAATTCTGGTCTCCTTTGACAGGTCAGAAGCTAAAGAATATGAATCAACAGTAAATGAACCTATTTATTTTTCTATTAAAGAGTAAATGTATTTGCCCCATTGATTTGATACGTGCTATTTCTAATATTTATTGCTGCTTTTACTAGTATGTATTGTCAGCTGTGGATCTTGTGCTATATTGATGCTCTGTTGTTTCTTGTATGTTTACATTTATTCATTTAGCTGACCCATTTATCCAAAGCGACTTACAATTGCTATACATGTCAGAGGTCGCACACCTCTGGAGCAACTATGGGTTAAGTGTCTTGCTCAGGGACACAATGGTGGAAGGGTTACAGTGGGGGATTGAACCCAGGTCTCTCACACCAATGGTATAGCCTTATACCTCCATTGCGCCATCGCTACCCCATGTTCCTCAAATGTAAGTCGGTTTGGATAAAAGCGTCTGCCAAATGAGTAAATGTAAATGTAAACATAAGCAGTCACTCTACCCTGCTTCAAACGTGGGTCTAAACATGCAACTTTGAAAGAGCCATGTTCATTCGTACGTCCATGCACATACTCAACAACAGTGATGGTACTCCGTCACACAAACACAAAAAAACATATTGTAATCACAGTAGCTGCATAGCCTTTTTAGTGTTTGTTTAAACTTTGGTGCCTGAACACACTGATTCATTTGCTCACTTTTCTCTACTTGAACAGCTCCACTGCTTTTACTTACTATGCTGTGTTTGGGGAAATTGATTTGACAAACATTAAATGTCCCTAAAATATATAATCCACTGTATTTCTTTTGACTACAAGGCTGTTCTGTTTTATAGAAAGTCCAGATGTCTTTCATGTTTCATGTAAAACCACAAACCAACCTGAGTGTGATTTCTCTTTAGTTCTGACCTCACTGCTGAGCTGCACAACAAACCAAGGTGAGCAAACTTCTTCTGTCACAGCTGAAAAGTTATTCACTCCCTGATAGAACAGTTAGTGTTTAGGACAGTGTTTGGGGAGGGAAACAGACACTTTACAAATACAATAAAACACAGTGCTGCAGACTAGACAGCCAAAGGTAAAGCTGCTGGTATAAAAATGTTATTCAGAATCTGCACAGCATGATGAAGCACCAGACACCAGAGAAGTGGAAACACCAAATTATATGCACATTATCAGTGCTGTTTCTTTTGAAGGTCTATAGTTGCCATAACAACTGACATAGTAACAAAGTATGGATTGGTACAAGAGATCAGGTCACAGAAAACTATTTACAGGTAAGTAACATACAACCAGATCTTCTTCTCTGTGTTTAATGCACCAGCTTTGAGATTCAGATTCCTTCTCTAAAAATCAGCACCCGAAACACAGAGCAGTTGTAAATGTTTTCAGTGAGAAAGTAATATTAGGAATAAGAACAAAATATTTCTAAAAATTGAAATTGGTCTACTCTAACCACATCTTTCTGTCTCTTCCTCCAGCCTCTCTGACTGTGAGTCCCAGCAGCCCTCAGTTTTTTAAAGGACAGTTTGTCTCTCTGAGCTGTGAGGAGGACGACAGCTCTGCTGGATGGACGCTGAGGAGGAACACAAGCAGAGAAACCAGGACTCAGTGTGACGAGTGGGGAGAACCAGCTGGTTCTTCCTGTAACATCAGTCTGACAGTCCCATGGGACAGTGGAGTTTACTGGTGTGAGTCCAGAGAGGGAGCAACCAGTAACACCATCAACATCACTGTCACTGGTAAGATCAGACTGTGGAGTTAGTGTTGATGAAGCTGTGTGTAAATGATGAAATGCTGTAGTTTGTCTCTGTGTTGAGGTGGACCAGTGATCCTGCAGAGTCCTGTCCTCCCTGTGATGGAGGGACATGATGTCACTCTGCACTGTAAAACACAGACCCCTCCCTCCAACCTCCCAGCTGGTTTCTATAAAGATGGCTCCCTCATCAGGACTGAGCCTACAGGTCACATGACCATCCACCATGTTAACAAGTCTGATGAAGGCCTCTACAAGTGTAACATCAGAGGTCGTGGAGAGTCTCCATCCAGCTGGATCTCTGTCACAGGTGAGGAGCTCAAAGATAATTCTCAAAATGACCTGGTTTGTTTTCTACATTGAGTTCAGCAGGTTTCAGGACAGCAGAGATGATTCATGATGTGACAACATTTCTAACTTTGCAATCTACAAAGAAACAAGAGTGAAATCTGTCAGAGTTCAACCCACCGTTTGATCTTTTTATGGACAGAGGTTATGAAATCACTTCTGTGTGTTTTTCTGTTAGCATGTTGTTAAATCAATTATATTGTATTTATAGTTTATTTCCTTTTCTGTGCCTTTAATTAGAATTTATTTTTAATTTTAGGGAAAAGCCCTACACAAGCCGTCCATCACCCACCTCTCCTCCTGGTTCCTCCTCTCCTCCTCCCTTAGTGCTGTGGTCTACTGTTCTATCTTTCTGTTTTGTGGTTCTACTGGTTCTACTGGTGAGACAATGCATCCAGAGGAAACCTAAAGGTTAGTCACAGACTCAAACAACAAAGAAAGACAAATTGCGTTTCACATTTTATTCACAGCAACGTGCTTCAGTTCACATTTAAAGTCACATTTTATTGTTGATGCTTCAGTAGCAGTAGGATCAGCTGTATGTGTTTTGTTTTCCAGAGAGTGATCCAGCTGCAGTCTACTCAGCAGTGAGAGGAGCAGGAGACGTCAGTTATGAACAAATAGCCGTCAGACCACACAGGACGAGAGGTACAGCTGCTCTTCTTTGTATCATGAACCTACTCTGTTGAAGAATACAGGAGAGTTTAGTTCTGAGGGCCAAAATATTTATAGCATGTTTCTCAAAAAAGAGAGATGACCTCTGTGAGTTTAGTTGTCAGTGGACACATGGTGATTCCTACTGTTCAATACTCTGTTGTGGTTCCTGGCAGCAGTTTGTTCGCAGGTTCCAGATGGCTTTGTTCATAAATGGGAAGGCAGTGAGGGTTTAAGCAAGCAAGACAGGAACATTTAATAACAATAATTATATTACATTAAGTGATTTACATGACTTTACAAGAGGAGATGGACTCAGCAGACTAACAATACGTGATTGTGCATCTGCAACTTTTTTTCCACTCTGCACATCTAAACCACAGCAGCAACGTCCTGTTGATTGCAGTGAACTGTTGTCTGATGCTGGTGTGGTTTCTCTCTATAGTGTGGTCTGGTTTGGCTTATGATGTTGTGTTTGTCTATTTTGTGCCTTGTGCTGAACATGTTTTAATAGAAGTGAGCAGCTTTATAGCCGTCAAACTTTCCAGCTAAATACTTTCTGTTTGTATTTGGTCTTTTAGTTTTCACAGCACTGCTGCCATTCATAAAATCTAATAAAACTTATTAGATAATTATTTTTGTACATGAAAAAGAATGACATTTCTACAGCAGTAGTTTTAAGTATTAGTATTAGTCCCGAGACTAGAAGTAAGTAGGTAAGTAAGAAAATAGTCTAAGTTGACTACTCCTCACATGTAACTGGATCTCAAAATGTTCTCCAATTAAATCCCAGTAAAACTAAAGTTCTTGTTTTCGGCCCACATCAGGTCTCCTCAAACCTCCTCCAACACCTTGGTCCATTGGCCATGAATAGAAAAGCCTCCTCCAAAAACCAAGGCATCATTTTTAACAAACAGTTGAAATTTGATTAATACTTCAAGGCAGACATTCAGCTCTGCTATTCATCCACCTGAGAATTATTGAGAAGATATGCCCCCTGTTGTCTTTCCATCAGTTAAAAATGTCTTTATTCCTGCCTGAGCCAGGATGCTGCCGCCCAGTTACAGTAAGATTACTCACTATCGCTCTCACATTACCACAATTCTGATTAAATTTAGGATAGTGAGTACTGTGTTCTTTCCCTTGATTTTGTGCCTTGGATTTCTTCTTTTTATTGTTACTGTTTTTTGGTACAATGTCTCATAATGTTTCATTTAAACCCCTGTAAGTGATGCCTAGAACTGCTTTTGTTTTTATTATTTTTATATTTAGTGTGTTACTTTCCTTGTCTCTGTGAAGCACTTTGTAACCTTGATTTTGAAAGGTGATTCATAAATAATTAACTATTGACCCAACAAAAGCTAGTTGCTGTGGCTGCTGTAAGTGGACTGCTGCTATAAGTGGCCTGGAGATCGAGCAAGAGCAAGCTGCTGCGGATGCTAAACCTTACTAGGCAGCTGGAGTTTCCTAGATCATGCGAATGCTGCTTACCAGGCTTTGGGTTATGAGCTTCATAAGTTTGTTCTGTGAGGAAGTAGCGTGCCCTAATGCCTGGCGTGTAATGATGTGTGTGAAAGTGACTGATAGCTGCCTAGATGCTAAATAAGTTAGTGTACATGCTGTTAGCACTGATTATGCCAATAATTCTTCACTGAAAGATGAGCAAAGAGCCATATGGAAGAGCCTGCCCTTTCGAAACGTTTCTAACGACAAATTTGGATGTTTTTAATACAAATTAAGCACGAAAAAACTTTGACTGCTCAAAACGACTGTTAGCTCGATGTTATCTTGAAACGGATGTTAGCTCGAAACTACTTTTGCTTGAAATGACTTAGCAAGAAAACGACTCAAAAGGACTTAAGTAGAAACAATGGCTGTGTTCGAAACAGGCTAAACTGCTGTCTCAGAAGGTGTCTAACACCTGCGAGGCATCGAGTGCTGTTCGAAACGATCTCTTCCTGTCCCCTGAGATGCCTTCAAGCTGACCCAGTAACGGCCAGTTTTGAAGGCAGCATCAATGATGACTTGATGCTGGCTATTACCCATAAAGCAACGCGCCTGCGGCCGCCGGAGCTTTCGGAAACTGGTCAAGATGGCAGACAAACAAGCCGAATTTATACACGATTATATGTTTTCAAAAGTTTTTAGTAGTTTTCTCGCTTCGACTTTTGAAAATCTAGCGAGAACTAAACATTGAACTATATTATTAGCCTGTGACTGTAACAAACCAAGTTTGGTCAGTATGATTTCTGAGGCGTCTGTTAGCCGTTTGGCTTTTCAATAGCTAGGTAGCTTATGCTAAGGCGGCAAGACGGCGTACTGACGTCACACGTTGCCGTAAGTGTTGCCTTAGAAGGCTGTTCGAAACTAATGTAAACAGAGCTGCCTTCACTTGGAAGTGGTGCCTTCTGAGGCAGCTGTCTGTTACGGTATCAAGGCAGCGAGGCAACTGCCTTCGAACACAGCCAATGTTTACTTGAAACGACTATGCTCAAACTGACTTAGCTAAGAGGCTACTGCTTGACGTAAGCTAAAGTTAGCTTGAAACGACTGTTTAGCTCAAGTTAGCTCGAAACGACTGTTTAGCTCATGGTTAGCTTGAAACGATTGTTTAGCTTAAGGTTAACTTGAAACGACTGAGCTTGAAACGACTGTAAGAGGTTAGCATAAGCGCTGCTATCATAAGTTATATCAGAAATGGAGATTATTGAAAGATAATTAAAGAACAGCACTAAGAGCCTGTCCTTTCAAAACGGTTTCCGATTTTTGGGATGGTTCAGTGTAATGGACCATCTTGTGCAGTCAGGTTAGTGGTTGATGGGAGTGGGCAGTGGGCATCCCGGTGCCTAAGCCCCTACTCAAATCGATTGCTTGAGGTATACAACTGGAGGTGCTAGCATCTCAGTGCTGGGGTCACTAAGGAACTTGCTACTGTAGTTGCTGGAAGCATCCAGCGGGGGCGCTGGCGTCCCGGTGTCAAAGCCCCCTAATGAAGCTGGCTGCTGTGGTTGGTAGTTGTAGATAGCTTGGGGTGCTGGCATCCCAGTGCTGGGTACCTGAAGCTGCTGGAGCTGGATGAAATGATGTACCAAATTACTTCTTAACACTACAAAAGTGTTGATTTGTGACAGATCTTTATGGCGCTCTAACAAGTGAAGGAAGTGGGAGGAGGTGCTCTCAAAGGTACAACTCAAATCTGCCATTTGCTCACAGCATTGGTATCAGCTGTAGTATCTGCAGTATTTTTATTTGTATGTATTTTATTTTGCGGACAGTGATCCAGCTGCAGTCCACTCAGCAATGAGAGGTCCAAGTCAATTATGGACAAATATCCCTCAGACCACACAGGACGAGAGGTACAGCTTTCTTTACTTATTCCCCTTTCGACAGAGACAGGCTAGCTGCTTTCCACCTGCTTCCAGTCTTTATGCTAAGATGATCCGCACCTGTTTGCTAAACCTGTGCAATCTAAATCCACAACTCACAGACTCCCATTGCCCTCCTTAATTTGATCTTTTCTTCACCACTAATGCACGTGCTGCACAGCCCCCCTCCTAAGCTAAGCCAAAGAATCTGCCGTGCTCACACTATCTCAGGTTTAGCAAACACAACGTCTGAGAAACAACCAGCAGCAATGAAATAACTGCCCATCCCTCTTTTACCAACAACAGTAAATAATACAAAACACATGAACATGCCACAGCTCCACACAGAGCTTCAGGCTCATTATAATCTGTGCCATGACGCTCATATCAATGAGTGGTAAAGAGGCATAATGACAAACAGTGTGGAATAACTATGGGTGGGGGGGCAGTGGTGTACTAGCCTCTCATCTTGCTGTCAGACGTTGTCGCAGCGGCCTCAGAAGACTATGGCACTCTGCACTGGGCCTCGAAGCATTGGAGGGGCATCTTGAGAAGACGAGTCAAAGCAAAAGGGACCAGGGTCTTGGCAAGGATCTCGCCCTGGACAGTGAGCCCTCTTTGGAAAGATGTTTCCAGGGCAACTGGTTCCTTCTTGTGGGTTTGGTGGTCGGGTCTTAGCGACGACTGCTGCTTCAAGAAAATCATATTCGTGTAACATGTAAAGATGAAGTATGCTTTCTGAAGAGAACCAGTGTTTTAAGGGTATATTAGCATATACTAGCATGTTGATGTTAGTAGCTTATTATATATCACTCCATTAGTCTGAAGAATAAAATATGTAATATTGTTGACAAATCGGCTGTCTTAAAAATATGTAAACTGAGAACACTTTAAATAAAATTTCACAGTAAACAAAAAATACAAAATATGATAATAAACACTACAATGACCAATTACTGTTGGTTAGCTCAGTTTAATCTGATATTTCCTACTCACTCTGAACGCAAAGACCTGAACATTCAAAACATTTTGTGGAGGTTATATTGCAGCTTATGTTACACACAGGTGTGGGGTTCTTGCTTTATACCAGAAATTTAAGGTATTCCACAGTTAAGGAAGATCCTAGCTCTATTTGTAGGTTAAAACTTTTTTTTATAAAATGCTAAGAACACATTAAAATTACTAAGACAATAAAAAGATGTAAAAGGGGGTTTAAAAGGTAAGCATTAATAATTATTTTTTATTCCTCCTTAAATCACCTCCTTTATTGCAAAAAGAGGAATTGGCCCCTCTCAGCTCATGTAGCTCAGAACTCCAGTCTCACTCATGTGTGCCTTTTCTGCCTCTGTCTGCCGTCCCATTCTCCTCCACTGTCTGCTGGGCCGCTGTCCTTCTTCTCATTTCTCTCTGTCTCCATCCCATTTTCCCCTTGTTCTTCTCTTCACAAACAATATCATCAACTCACTTCATCCTAAATTCAAAACCAATAAAAAACAGCCATGCGATATTATAAAACAACCAGAGAAACAAATAAAATAAATTATTATACATTAAAGGTTAAACCACACATATGATAAAAGTGCACACAAAAGTGGCTAACAAGTGTCTCACCGCAACACTTATTTGGGCACTAAAGTCTTTACCAGCTGAGACGTTTCTTAAGTTTTACTGGTGCGACCTGATTTAGTGAATCTCTACTTTGAAACTCTTGTTTGTTCCTGAGAACTGAGTGAAGCAGAGTTGTTGTCTGGTGATGGAGTTTCTTTGTCTCCAACAGTTTCTCATGTTGTTTGAACTATTTGTGTTTTTGTGTTCAGAGTTTACTCTTCATTGTGGGAGACCTTCACACCTTCAGACCAGTCCAACCACTGATGCCCAGCTGGCCTGGAACTGGTCCCCAGAGCCCCTCACACCTCAGCACATCCATTTATTATGTTTCACTGTTAAAGATAAATTAGACTCAGGCAGCTACAAAGAGACAAACAGATCAGACTTAGTGAATGATTTAAACATTTAGATGTGTGAAAGATGATGAATTGTTAAAATACTTTTTAAGTCACTTATAGTTTTTTCCCCTGTAGGTTTTCCAGTACGGTTCACGGCACTGACATGTTACATGTTTAGCTGTATTGTTGTTCATATTTCTACTTAACATAATCTAGTGATGACTTCACGTTGTTTTGTCGTTAATGTAATACCTAACATTTCTGTTATTTATATTTTATTCATGTTTTTGCTTCTCCTTTCCGCGGTAACTTTTTCCTCTGTAGCATCAATAAAGTCTGGCCTTGCTCTTGTTTTTCTCCTGTGGTTCTTCAGGTTTCACAAAGCTGTCGGCTTGGAAATGTGACATGTTCTGGTTTGGCTGTGGCTAACCGATACACACCTCTCTTCACTGCAGATAGCTAAGAATAATCAAAACCACAACCACAGACTGAGCATCATTCAGCTTCAGGACAGAGTCTCTGTCTGTGTTTGAAGAGTTTTGATTTTTTTAGCCATTGAACTGTTGAGATTCAGTCTGTAAAGTTTCTGTCTCTGAGTTAAGAAGCCGTTTGAACATCAGCAGGTCCTGGTTTTCATGAGACTCTCAGAAACTCAGTGACATGAAGAGCAGTCAGGTTCCCAAATAGACGATGAAACAGGTTTTTCTGCTATAATAATATTTTTTGGCAACCGGACGATCTTGTAGATGCAGCAGCCTGCAGCTTTTTCAAACTGTAAAATTGCTTAATTTAAAACGTTTAATTGTTTTATGTGTGTAGCATTAAGGGAACAAACTTTCATTTCATTTCTCAGGGGGTGCAATATTAGTTAAAAAAAACATTTTAAACTAAAAATAAAATTTGTTGTGCTGGTCAGATGTCCTGGCCTACAAGTCTCATTCTACAATCAAAAACACAGATTTGTTCGGTACAAAATCTCACCATAAGGAAGTTTACATGTTTTTCAATGAAAATAAGAACAATGATGTAAAAGTGATCATCCCCCAGTATCAGGAATCATATCACAATTGCAACATCAGTCAAAATAATAATAATAATGTCGTAATCCTCCTGTTTGTACTGGAAATCAGAGACCTCATCCTAATGTGCTTCTAATGGAGGTGATGGACGACAGAATCCAAAGTCCTCTTCTGTTATGAGTTATAGTTTTTTACCTGTGAGTTTGTGTTTTTGCCATTTGTTTCATATGTCTGTTTGCCTGTTTCTCTCGTTCCTTGCCCTTAGTAGTTTATGTCTCGTCTTTTATCTTAGCTCTTGGTCCTGTGTTTTAGTTCTCTGTCTTTGTTCCCAGTCCTGTACCTCGGTTATGTTAGTATTTACTTCTTGTTCCTCGTCTGCATTATTTTAGTTTAGTCTGCTCTGTATTCTGTGTCTCAGCTCCTCGTTCTGTGTCTCGGTTTATGTCTTAGTGTTTTGGGTTCTGTCCTGTGTCCAGTATCAGTTATATAGTCTGTTGTGTTTTGGGGTTCACTCATGTCTGTCTTCTTGATGCCTTAGTTTCCAGTTCAGTGTTTTACTTCGCTTCCTTGTTGGTGTTAGTTCAGTGGTGATGTGTCTGCTTGTGTCTTAATTCATTTTTATTTATTCCTCTGATCTGTCTATGAAGATTCTTAGTCATCCAGGTCATAGTTATCCAACGAAGGTTAAAATCAAGGGCAACTGGACTTGGTTGAAGATACTGGAAGATGTTTCATCCCTCATCCAAAGGACTTCTTCAGTTCTGACTGACTGGCAGGGAAACTCAGCTATTTAACCTCAGTGGGGTCGTTTGTCAGGGTCATCGATACCGCTGGTTCGTTAGTGTTCCTTGTAGATGGTTTGAAAGAGGTGTCAAGGAAGCATCTACACCAGGGTTGAGAAGCCGTCATTGAACAGGGGAGGAGGTCTACGCCACCACTTATCCCCCACTTACAATGCTGTCCTTTCATCACTTACCAGGAAACTCAACAAACGTAACCTATTGGCCTCAGGTGAAGATACCAACGATGGCTGTTCAGTCTTGGCCTCAGGTAGTCTTAACGACTGTAACGACTGTCGTCAAAGCAACAAGGAACACTAACGAACCAGCGGTATCGATGACCCGGGCCAATGACCCCACTGAGGTTAAATAGCTGAGTTTCCCTGCCAGTCAGTCAGAACTGAAGAAGTCCTTTGGATGAGGGACAAAACGTCTTCCAGTGTCTTCAACCAAGTCCAGTTGCCCTTGATTTTAACCTTTGTTGGATAACTATGACCTGTTATGTGTTCAGTAACCTGTGTCATGTCTATTCCCTCCAGTATCCCTCTGCCTGACTGTCTCTCTGCCTCCCTCGTTAGCCTCATGTCTGTCACCTGTGTTGCTCCCGCCCTGCTCGTTATCCTGGTATATATGTGTGGTCTTTCTGTTCAGCCCTTGTCTGGTCATTGTTCATGTTACCCCCCAGTCTGTCTCTCTGCCTTCCTGTAACCAGCCTTGCTTGTCTTGTCACCCTGTACCTCTGGATTTTGGATTTCTGTTAGGATCACCTTGTTTTTTGGACTCTGTTAACCAGCCACTCTGTCAGTAAGTGTGCTCGCCTTTAGTTTGTTTTCCCTCAATAAACCCCCTGTTTCACTGCACCTCCTCTGCCTTGCGTCCTGCATTTGGTCCAACCTGCTCAACTCAGCCACCCACCGTAACATCTTCCTGTGTGAACATATATTTTATAGTTGATCTGAATTTAAAATGAGACTTCAGAGTCATTTAAATCTCAGATTTAAGTTTTCCGTATCTACAGTCTGACCACGTCGTCTCCTGGAGAGAATATAAGCAGATATACAGGACGCTGTTCTATGACAACAAACATCTTTAGTGTTACACCTCACAGACTGCAACGACTTTTATTATTTCAATTTGCAAAACATACAAGTTATCAGTGCACTTCCAGTTCTCATTATTGCATCCACGTTTCCTTTCTCTTGTCTCTCAGTCTGTCCCATTAAAGACATTCACATTACATTTAATTCATTTAGATGCTAAGGGACACATTGGATCTGGGTCTCTTACACCAAAAGCATGTCTTATCCACTGCTCCATCACCACCACTATCTAAAAACCTGAGGAGAGAGGAAACAAAACCCTCATCTGATGCCATATTTGTTTCCCATAACAGCGGCACAGCTGGATCACAAATGCACAATTACCTCCCGCTGCTCAGCAGTACTTACTTTATTTTGTCTCTGCGTGTTTTCTCTTTCAGTAAAAACTTGCATTGTTCTGTGTTGAACTGTTCACAGATCAGTGGTGCCACAGTTTGTATATTGACTTCACTGCTCAACATAACAGAGTACCGATAAGTGTTTTCTTCTTTTGTCCTCCTCTCTGCTGTCGGCCCAATCCCAACGTCCCCCCTCACAGACTTTGAGGCGCGTCAAGTGCGCGAGGGCTCTCTCGCGGACATGTTGAGCCCCTTTATAGACCCTTTTCGTACGTAAGTGAAACACAGGGTTACCAGGGGAAGCCCTGAAGCGAGAGAAAATCACGGAAAATCCGCGTTATAAGAGAAGAAGAAAACAGCAAACAAACAAGCATCGACACTTTTGCTGATATTGATATTGTTGAAAGCTTTCTTAACTTAAGATGGTGCAGAGAACACATGAAGTCAGAGGAATGCAATCACCTTATTACACACTTAGTTTATTCAACTATTTATTTTAGTTTTTGCTTAATGATGCTGTTTGACCAACAATAGTGTATTGATTATTGACAAATATATTGACATTTACTTCTCCTCCACTCTGTAGGACAAGATCCTGCGGGACTTAAAAATCAGGCAAAAAAATACAATAAAAAGTGCAACGTGTTTCAGCGTCGTCAGTATAGTGTCTGAGGGTTCAGGCCTTAGGGGGATTGGGATTGTCCTCTTTCTCCACAGTGCTCACATTGTGTTCAGACTGATCTGCCACCTGGTGGTGTTCTGTCCGTACTGCATCTCCACTGTCCTCATGGTGTCTTTATGTGGACACTCTGAATCATTCACTGAGCTTAGAATCAACCATTCACCAACCACCTGAAAAGAAAATTATGTAAACACTTTAAAGCATAATGGTAAGAAACTCCTCAATCATTTTACTCTCACGTTTTATTTCAAGATTATTTTATTTTATTCCAATTAATAATCATAGTACTGTGATGAACTAATGACGGATCGATAAGTCAACCCTCTGTATATATAGTATATAAGAAAACTCTATATAATATAAAATACAAATCTATATACCGTAATTTAATTACATATATACGGTTCGGTGGTGCGGTGGACCTTCTTGCTGTGAGGCAGTTTGCATGTTCTCCTCGTGTCTGCGTGGGTTCTCTCCGGGTGCTCCGGTTTCCTCCCACCATCCAAAGACATGCAGACTAGGTTAATTGGTGACCCTAAATTCTACATAGGTGTGATTCTGAGTGGTTTTTTGTCTGTGTGGCCCTGCGATGGACTGGCGACCTGTCCAGGGTGAACCCCGCCTTTCACCCACTGTCGGCTGAGATAGGCTCCAGCCCCCCCGCGACCCTGTACACAGGATGGATGGATGGATATATACGGCTCCCCACCTCAGAGTCTCAACTACTAGCTGACACCATTCCATTGTTTTCTTCCATCCATCTCTCCACAACCCTGAATCCTCACCTCAATTCTCACATCACTTGACCCCTCACTCTGCTTCCATTCGTCATCCCTCCAACTGCAGTGCGTCTCTCTCTAGTGTGTCTGTCTAACTCAGCTGGGCAGCACATCTCCGTCTGCCTGTTTGGTTGCTTGCCAGACTTTGTGCCTGACCAATGTTAGGGTGAAAATGATTTATTACGTGTGATAAATGCACTGACTTATCTCTAAACTCAGGAATATAAGTATAAGTATTATAAGTATTTAAACTGAGAAAAACTTCTCTAAGTAGGCTACATCAGAATTAGAAAGAGCTTTATTGCCAAGTAATGCTTTACACATACAAGGAATCTGCTTTGGTGAGAAGGTGCTACAGGTAGACCAACATACAGTTGATAAATAAATGTAGAAATATTTAAATATGGATTAGACAATGTAAGTTATATAAGAATAATAAAAAGAATGGTGAAAAATAATACAACTATTTGCAGAGAAAGAATGTTGCAGATATTTACATGTGCATTATTCTGGGTTTATGTTGTGCAGACGTGTTGCAATGGAAGAGAATATTGTGAACATAAATATATAAAGTGACAATATAAAAATATACAACAAGAAGGATTTACAATTAATAACAAATATGTGCAATGTGCAGGTTTGTGCATGAAATGAAGTGATATTTACATGTGCAGAGACATTTTTATTATTTTAAAGGGGGAGTGTCAGTGAAGGACCCGGGTCTTGTTAATGAGGCTGCAGACGGGAAGAAACTGAGTTTGCGGCAAGGGGTTTTGGTCCTGATGGATAAAGATGTATTACAGTAGATATAACCAACTGCAACCAGTGGTCAGTGTGGCAGCAGTGTGGAGCCTCATCTCACGCACAAACACACACACACAGCAGTCCACTACTTGCCCCTGATGTCTGCGATATTGCAACAAAGTTTGAGTTTCAATAGCGTGAAAAATGCCACCAAAGGCTATTTCTCAAGGAGAGACGCAATTTCACCCTTTATGATAGGTATAATATTTAAGTGTTATTATTTTACGCACTGATGGCCGCCGGCACACAGTAGCAAGCATATTATCATATGTAGCGCTGTACTAATTGCGTAAGGTAGTTCATTAGGAAGGTAATTTATCTTTCTAATGTAAATAATAAACAGATTTGTTCAAGTTCATTCTTAAGCCTCATACAGTAGAAAATTGCTTTGATCCATTCCTCTCTATTAGACACAAAAAAATCAATCAATTTGTATCAAATTCATGTAGACAACCCCTCCTGCCACTTTTCAGCTGAGTTTCTGCAACTACTGGACTGCCTGAACCTCCAACAACATGTTGATGTCCCAACACAGTCCAGGGGGCACCCCCCCCCCCCCCAAAAAAGACTTTGGCCATAGACCTCCAACATCTCTACTCTGCTGATTTCTCCTCAGTCACTAAGTCGGTTGACTTCAACAACCAATCTCTGAGCAGTCTCCTAGATCTCTATGCCCCTGTCAAAACTAGCACATGCTCCCATCTGGACCCACTGGGTTGAGTTGGCCGTTTTCTGGATCTGAAACGGTAAATAAATAATAAATAACTAAATACAGCACATTGAGACTCTCACAATCTACTCTTCATCTCTCACTGCCGATGGTGAAATGTCCCACAAAGCACTGATTAAGTCTTACAAGGGCATTAAAACTATCACCTGTGCAGGACATAAGACAAACAGTTAAGCCCAGATTTACTCCTTCATAGAGAAATTAATTTTTACAAATAGTTTCATCTGGCTGGAAGTGACAAGAACAAGTGACAAAGACGGTAAGATATTGTGTTAGAGATGTTAATGATACAATTTGTACTAAAACTTGTCCAAAATGACTCATACCCCCTTAAAAAAGTGTTTATTTTCCATCACAACAGTTCTTATAATTGCCAACAGTCTCACTGGGATTTTGGACCACTCCTCTTTTGCAATGATCTCCAGGTCTTTGAGGTTCCTTGCCTTCACTCGGGTCTATAGATCATCTCAACATCTCCCCTGTGCAGCACGTTTTCGGCTGTTATGTAACGTTAGCTAAATTAGTAACGAAGTAATGTTAATTATCAGCTGTATGCCATTACTAAGTTAACATTAGCTACTTGTCAAGGGTTGCAAACTTCAGGTACGAGCTTAGACTAAACTGGCGTACAGCTCTGTTCTGTACACATACTGCACATCCTGATAATTAACTTTATATAGGACTGATCAGGAGGACGGCTGCTTTACTCCAAACAGTTTCTTTGTATGAACCTGGACTGTGTGTGAGCTTTTGGATTTGTAAAAGAACACAGAACATTATTAACGTTAGATCCTGACCGATCGTGTCAGGAGATTTTAATAATCAGTTAAGTTATGCTGTTGTGCCTTGTGCGTAAATGCGCAGTGTCACAGTAATGCGCCCTAAAATAACAAAAACAATCGATTTCTGCTGCCAACGTGCCTGACATCACCTCATTTTAAGACCAACACTCCCTTGAGCTCACAGATGGGTGCAAGTGCACTTTCTATTTACACAACTTGGACGCCCGAGTTATTCTTCCTTTCCTCAGATAAACCTACGGGGTGTTTTTAGTAACTTGCCACATTAATGTCATCTATTCAACTTTAAACATGTGGCATGCTAATAAAATTGACCGGGATGAAAAAAAACTTCAATAAAACACTCACTTTGAGGGAAATCCATAAATAGAACCGGGTGCTTAAAGACGAACAGCAAAGTAAGAACCACGGTGTAATCAACAACCACTTTCTGCACAAACTGAGAAGGGTCCGGCTGCAGCCCGTAGACAACCACCACGCACAAAACGTGATGACGTTTATCTCGACCGCTATGCCCAAATTTGGAAGTTCAACTTCCGTCAGGTCTGTGGGCTGCAGCTGGATCATAGACTGTAGCTGGATATAGGGCCTTTCTCATTTCCCAAATTTCTGTCTCGTCGACTCCTCGAGGTGCATTTTAGTCCCGCCATCCTAGATGCGAGCTCGAGCAGTCGAGGAGGAGACAGAAATTTGGGAAAAGAGGAAGGCCCATACTTGCACAAACATTTCCGTTAAGACGTTTTTCTTCTTCTTTTTTTTTTTTTATTACTAGAGATCATCTGGTTGTAATTTATCTCCACCCGCAATGTTTTTGAGCTATTTTCACCATCATTGTACCATGTGAGCAGTGGTCAAGTCCTACACAGATTTTACCATAACAGCTATTCTTTATTATTCTGTGTGTCAGAGAAAGAAAAGCCTTTAGGTTTGGACAACTTAAGACTCTTCAGTTTCTAATCCCAGAGTTATTAAATAGATGCAAAGAAAATATACTTCAGCTTTTAAACTTTTAAAATTGTGCTTTCTGTTCTGTTTCCTTTTCAGAACGTCATTTGCTGCTGAATCAATACAGAAGATTGTATATATATATATATATATATTCATATAGATACGAATATCTATAGGAGTATCAGCAAGGAATCCTTCACAATGTAATCCCATCCTATCTGTGCTTTGAGGGGACCTTGAAATATGTATATTGCTGCATTGTTATTTTGAACACCGCCCTATTTAAAGCCTTGTTCCATGGGCCACTTTTACACTCTGAGCACCTGCCTTTAACAAAGGTCCACTATTTTCAGGAAACCAACTGGCATCACCAGAATGCAGTTTTCAAGCTGCCACCTCTGTGAGAGTCGGAGAATGAGAAGATGACATAGGTAGAGGGTTAGTGCTGCAGGTGGGGGCACAGGGACACAGGACCTCTGTCGCTGTGATGAGCACATGGCATCAGGGTCGAGTGTGTAACAGAGGAGGAGGGAGACACAGACAGAGGTCTTGAAGCTGCTCATCGCGATTTACATCCGATCGTGAAGGCTGGAAGCAGAGTGAGAGGGTCCTGGTATATCTGACTAGAATGAGTTGTTGAGCGTAGTGTCAGTATGAGGATGTTGACTAAAAAGGCACATCCTATCTAAAATAATAGACTGTGGTTCTTAGGTGCCTGTGAGTTACTCCTGCGAGGCCATGATGAAAGCGAAAGCTTTGTTATTTTCTATTAGGTTTTGTTATTTAAATTGATTAAAAATGTAATTCATTCATTTAAATACACTGGTGTGATACCTTAGTATGTTTGCTTTGTTTTTGGTATACTTGATTTTAACTGTCTGTCTGATATGTCTTCATACTCCTCATTTCTAATCTCCTTCAAATTAAAAGCCTCCAGTTGTCTCCTTTTGTCTCCTCTCACTGTGACCGTTTGGACTGAAGCTTTAGATTTGAAGCAGCAGAAATCAGCTCTAGGATCTTTGTTCATCACACTGGAGATGTTATTATGTGGACTGCATGAAGGCGTGGCTGCTGTCGTCTTTTCCCAGATCAGTTGAGATAATTTAAATGATCTAAGGTCACTTTAGGTCTACTTTGGAACCATAGACTGTATAAAAACTTGAAACTGACCTTTTTAATATAGCCACAGTTTGTGTGACAAGGAACAGAAAGGATTCATCCCCCAGAGACTGTGGTAGCGACCAGTGGTCTGTGTGGCAGAGACCAGACCACAGAATTGGCTACAACCCCCTCTACTTGAAGCTTTGGGGCTTAAGAAACAGAGAGCACAGTGACACCTGGTGGCTTGTAGAAATGATTACAACTCAACATTTACATTTATTCATCTCAGCTGACACTTTTATCCAAAGCGATTTACAATTGCTGTACATGTCAGAGGTCGCATGCCTGTGGAATCCAATTACAGATATTTAGGTGGTTTTCTAAAACAAAATCAGTTTTTGAATAAAACCAGGTGGATCAGAAAAACCTTAACTATGGAAACCTAATCTTTTATGTTGACTTTTGGCTGCAGATATCACCACACTGCAATAAACAATCATATATACATGTAAATCAAAACCAACAGAGGTATTGTGGATGACAATTCGGTACTTGGTCCTTAACGCAGTTTGTACTAGTTTGCATCATGTAAGTGTGCAGTAAAACAACGCAACATCTCCCAGAAACAAACACTGCCAGTGAAACAAATCAGGTGGCTGTAACATTTCTTTCAAAGGTGTGTAGAGACAGAGGCGACCGTGGAACACTGGGAGCAGCAGTGATCAACTCTCACACACCCAGCAGCCTCTGGATGGACGATATGTCAGAGTCTCTGTGTGGTTTTCTCTACAGCTGCTGTGAGGAAACAGTTTGATATGAGAGAATTGATGAACCCCCAGACAAAACCACATGATCACATGGGAACAAAACACCGAGAGAAAAGCTCATTTCCATCTTTTGAGATTTAAAAGCTGCAGAGTTTCTTCTGAAACATGTGAAAACAAACATCAACAACACAACTTAAGCTGGAACCTGAAAAATCAGCTTTCTTTTGGACCAAAAACATGTTTGACAGCTTTGTATCATGAATCAAGTTCACCTGAGTCGGTCTTTCTATGAGTGATCAGGCTTCAATAAATCTGACAGAGTTAATCCTTAAAACAGCTCTCATGAGCCTGTCCTTCAAAGAAAAAACACTATAGACAATTTTAGCTACACAAAATAGGGACTCACATTTACATTTTTTGTGGCAGCGATCTCTAGTGGCTGTATCATCAAACACATGACTAAGACGGTCACATATTATAAAGTGCCAGAAAGTTCTGTGTTCGTGGTGGTGGTGGGTGAGGTGGGTGAGGTGGGTGAGGTGGGTGGGTAGTAAGTTAGCCGCTTTTCACCCAAGAGACCGGCGTTCGGTCCCACTATAAACAGGATTTATTTTCTATGAAGTTACTTTGTAGCGTTAGAGACGTTAGCTAACGCTACAAAGTATAGGTCTGGTCAGGAATCCAAATACGAAATTGCTGATTTAGGAGGCATGGACAAATGTCACCAATGGAGGCGCTTTTATTAGGATACGCTCATATGAGTCATTTTTGGAGGATGGTTAATACAACCTATGTTAACGCTTAGGTTGGAGGACTTGTTGGCTCTCACACAGTGGCTTACAGTAAAAGATTTGAAGAGTTTAAAGCGAGAATGATGCTGCGGCTGAAGTCTGACATCCAGAATTTAACATCATCTAGTCAAACTACAACATGAGGAGTTCCACAGGGAAGTATTCTGGGTCCTCTGCTGTTTGTGATCTATGACGGAAATCTGAGGTTTATTTGCTGATGACTCAAACATTTTAGCTTCATTAAGAACCAGAACACACTGAACACACTGGATCAGCTCAGAAGTGATGCTCTGTGGTGACAGCAGTGCAGACATATCCATTCTCCAATCCCTCCTCAGCCTGGGTGGGCAGGGTCATCACCATGGAGACAGGCAGGTCATTTCCTGCAGTCAGAGCAGGTTAGAAATGTCTGTAATCATTTATCAGCTTCTCTTAGAGACAACTGTTAATAATCAACATAATTTGATTGAGTTATTGATTAAGTGATTGATATAAAGGTTAGTGAATTATTCAGTGTTTACCTGCGGCCCTGCGCCGATATAAAGAAACCATGAGGACAGTGGAGATGCAGTATGGACAGAACATCACCAGGTGGCAGACAAGTCTGAACACAAGCTGGGAGGAGGCTGAGACAGGAGGCGATGAAGGAGGAAGGGCTTCAGAGGGTGTCAGGTCAAAGATAGTAGTTGATGTTGAGGGCGGGGCTGCAGAGGTGGGCAGGATTGTAGTTGTGGGTGGAGCTGTGATTGTAGGTTTTTATGTAGAGAGAATCCACCTGGTCAGATGAGTCTCTGGATTAAATGAGTCCTGAAATCAAAGGAAACCTCCTCACCTGTGACAGAGATCCAGCTGGATGGAGACTCTCCACGACCTCTGATGTCACACTTGTAGAGGCCTTCATCAGACTTGTTAACATGGTGGATGGTCATGTGACCTGTAGGCTCAGTCCTGATGAGGGAGCCATCTTTATAGAAACCAGCTGGGAGGTTGGAGGGAGGGGTCTTTGTTTTACAGTGCAGAGTGACATCATGTCCCTCCATCACAGGGAGGACAGGACTCTGCAGGATCACTGGTCCACCTCAACACAGAGACAAACTACAGCATTTCATCATTTACACACAGCTTCATCAACACTAACTCCACAGTCTGATCTTACCAGTGACAGTGATGTTGATGGTGTTACTGGTTGCTCCCTCTCTGGACTCACACCAGTAAACTCCACTGTCCCATGTGACTGTCAGAGTGATGCTACAGGAAGAACCAGCTGATCTTCCCCAGCCAGCTCCACACTGAGTCATCTGTCGTCTGGTTGTGTTCCTCCTCAGCGTCCATCCAGCAGAGCTGTCGTCCTCATCACATCTCAGAGAGACAGATTTATCTTCAAACAGCTGAGAGCTGCTGGGACTCACAGTCAGAGAGGCTGCAAGAGCTGGTGACATGTAAACATTTTCAATTAAACTAAATAATCTTTTATGCCCTGACACGTTTCACAACCACTGAACTCTCTGCTAAGCTCAGAGTTATTTCAGGTTGACTGCACCCTCTGGTGGCCTTAATGGAAGTCCTGAAATTTACTGGTAGTTAGACGTGCTTTATACTGTTAATACATTCTTGCTGAATGACAAAAGTGGCTTTAAATGATTTAATAGAGAATCTCCTGAATAAAGTCTGGTGAGGTCTGCCCCCATGGTCATAGAGCTGCTTGTGGATGTGATGAATTGTTGAAGGAAATGCCCATATTATTCATACATGTCTTTAATCTATCCATAATATTGTCATTATGATTGTCCATATTGTGAATTTATTTTGCTCTGTACAACATCAATTTCCTCTCTGTCCTGGATGATGTATCCCCTGTTTCTCTTTCTGGGAGAAGTTTTTTCTTATCAGAATCGAGGTTGTAATGTTAAAGGATGTCATATGCTCTACAGATTTTAAAACCCCTTGTGGAAAACTTGATTTGATTACAATTTTTGTTTTCAACTCAATTAAATTTTGCTTATATACCACCAATTCACATCAACAGTTATCTTGTATTGCTTTTCATATAGAGCAGGTTTAGTCCGTACTCTGTGCTATTATTTACAGTCCTAACAATTCCCACCATGAGCAAACACTTGCCAACACAGGCAAGGAAAAACTTCCTATTAAGAGGCAGAAACCTCGAGCAGAACCAGGGCTCAGGGTGGGCGACCATCTGCCTCGACTGGCTGGGGGTGAGCAAATAGACATGTTGACCACTAGAAAAAAATATTTTCCTAGGCGGCGTCAGTCATGTTTCTGTCTGTACTCACCCTGGTTTGTTGTGCAGCTCAGCAGTGACGTCAGAACTAAAGAGTGTGAAATGAAACTCAGGTTGGTTTGAAGAAATCAGCAAAAACTGACACCAGATGAAGTGAATGCAGATTATTGTGATAAAAACCAAGTCAAACAAAGAGTAAAGATTATTAGTGACAAGAGAAACAGTGGCATCACAAGTTTAAAATGCCTCCTAAACATTATCAGACCGTCTTAACGTAACATTATTATTAACTAATGTCATGTTAGGGGTTCTGGGACGACACTCAGACATGAACACGCTGTCCAAAACATAAAAAACATAATGTGATTACAGGATTTTAGTCATTAATGCTAAATGATGAAGCAGCCTGATATTACTTACAGAGCAGCCACAGAAGAATAGTTCCCTCCATCCTGACACTTGGTGAAATGAGATCTGCGCTCTGATCACTTCATGTTCATGTAACAGCCTCCTCCTTCCCCTGCGAGTGGCCGGCAGTGTTGTGGTTTTCTCTCCAAAGACTGTGATGAGAAACATTTAGTTGTTTAGTTGCAGTAAAGAAGATGAATTCAGTTTTAACATGAAGCTCTGAGCCACAGCATGAAGTCAAGAGAAACAAAATCTGGACATCAAAAGAAATTCAACACCTGATGGCAGAATAAAATGAAAACTTAGACATCTGTATGATGCCTTCACAGACAGTCGGAAAACTCTGAAGGATGCGTTTGTGGTTTGGTGCATTTATATACTGAGTTCTAACTTAAAGCTGCTCTTTTGAAGGAATTTGGACCTTATTTCTATTAGTTTCAAAGTTAAAATCCTGATTGTAATTATTTTAAAACGTTGATTTGAACAGATATCAGCATGTGAACGCAGAATCTGTAGGTGAGAGACCAGATTCAGGTTTCCATTTGTAGTCCAGATAGTGTTGACAGATCATGTTTGAGCCGGCTTTGGAAGCTTCTCTTTCTAAAAACTTATTAAAACTTATAGCTGATGGGTCCTGAGATTGAAAAACACTAGAAACACGCTGCAGCTTCCTGTAGGTGGTAGTTTCGTTGGAAGGAAGTGATTTTGTACCTTCTGTTTTAACCACTGAAATGTGGTCAGAAAGGGACAAAAACATAACAAGTAGCTGAAGGCTGTCAGTCAGCAGAGCAGCGTTGTGCTTTCACTGTTTCACTAGACACACATCACAAAAACATAAAGCACATTTACATGATGAATTTCTAAAGTTTTATCATTTTTAGTCCTTGACTTACATTTGATTTAGCTGATGCTTTTATCCAAAGTAACTTCCAATTGCTATATATGTCAAAAAGGAGAAACAAGGAGTTAAGCATCTGGGGCACAATGGTGAAGTGTTGCACTAGGAATTGAAACCAGGTCTCTCACACCAAAGGCACATATCTTAACCACTGCGGCATCACCACTCCCTGTTGTGTTCAGGGTTCAGAAGGATTCAGTAGTTGAACATCATCCTGCTGTTGGCCTGACAACGAGACGTCTCTGTAACACAAAGTAAAACATTTTAACACATTTACAAAGTTTCCATATTTTTATTTAAGTGAGTTCATGTTATCTTCAATTGGATGAATTAAGAGGTGATGATGCTGCCATTTCATTTGTGTTTGTAATTGACTTCACCTTCATTTCTACGTAGAGGCGTTCACACAGGCGTAAATTTTAATAACACGGAACTACAGCCGTGGAGATGAACACGGAACTACAGCCGTGGAGATGAACACGGAACTACAGCCGTGGAGATAGACACAGAACTACAGCCGTGGAGATGAACACAGAACTACAGCCGTCGAGATGAACACGGAACTACAGCCGTCTAAATAAACACAGAACTACAGCCGTCGAGATGAACACAGAACTACAGCCGTCTAAATAAACACGGAACTACAGCCGTCGAGATGAACACAGAACTACAGCCGTCGAGATGAACACAGAACTACAGCCGTCAAGATGAACACGGAACTACAGCCGTCGAGATGAACACGGAACTACAGCCGTCGAGATGAACACAGAACTACAGCCGTCTAAATAACACAGAACTACAGCCGTCGAGATGAACACAGAACTACAGCCGTCGAGATGAACACGGAACTACAGCCGTCGAGATGAACACGGAACTACAGCCGTCGAGATGAACACGGAACTACAGCCGTCAAGATGAACACGGAACTACAGCCGTCGAGATGAACACAGAACTACAGCCGTCGAGATGAACACAGAACTACAGCCGTCGAGATGAACACAGAACTACAGCCGTCAAGATGAACACAGAACTACAGCCGTCGAGATGAACACAGAACTACAGCCGTCGAGATGAACACAGAACTACAGCCGTCGAGATGAACACGGAACTACAGCCGTCAAGATGAACACAGAACTACAGCCGTCGAGATGAACACAGAACTACAGCCGTCGAGATGAACACAGAACTACAGCCGTCAAGATGAACACGGAACTACAGCCGTCAAGATGAACACAGAACTACAGCCGTCGAGATGAACACAGAACTACAGCCGTCTAAATAAACACAGAACTACAGCCGTCGAGATGAACACAGAACTACAGCCGTCTAAATAAACACGGAACTACAGCCGTCGAGATGAACACAGAACTACAGCCGTCGAGATGAACACAGAACTACAGCCGTCTAAATAACACGGAACTACAGCCGTCGAGATGAACACAGAACTACAGCCGTCTAAATAAACACGGAACTACAGCCGTCGAGATGAACACAGAACTACAGCCGTCGAGATGAACACGGAACTACAGCCGTCGAGATGAACACAGAACTACAGCCGTCGAAATAAAAAGACGTTCACCTTACGGGCCTTTTCCTCACAAGGTCAAACCGATCCAAGAAAGGTGAAGTGAGGATTTCCAAGCACGTTACCACACGTGACAGGGAAAATATCATTGAACAAATTTCATAATTCCCAGCAAACCTTTTTACTTTTCAGGTAGAAATATTTATTTTGATAAAACATTAATTTTTATAACATTTCAATAACAAAAAAACTAAAAATGCTAAAAAAATATATTATAAATGAAAACTGGGGAGCCATGAACATTAGGCTGTAGTCATTATAAGGTAGGAGACGGATATAAACATCAGTCATTCTAGCTGTAGAGTAAAAGTGGAGTCGGGCCTTGTAGACTAGGGGGCACGAGGGCCTACGAGGATACGCTTGGGGCCTCTGGAGTCGGTTCATCATCATAATTTTTTGTCATGACTAATTTATTAAAGTCTCAGCACCATCCGTATTAAAGAGAAAATAATAACTTTATGTGACGTTAAAGGGAATAAAATACTACCTACCTGGAGTCCTACATCTGTCCCATTAGTGTTTGTACTGCTGCACAGTCATTTTTAAGTCTATATGTCATTATATTATGTGATGATATTTGATCTGACCAACCCCACTATGGAACAAGTGATAATAATTCACTCTGGTACAAAACCTTCTTACAGGAAATTCCAAGTCCACAAAGTTTCTGAAGAAGATGGCTGTTGTTTACATGTCGCTGTTCCTTTGCTGTCAGGCTTTATGTTCCCGGTTCTGTCGATGGATTTGTGTCACGGTGAGTGTTTCTGTGACAGTTTTTTTTTTGTCCCGGTGAATTGTTTATGTCACTTTTCAGGTGTGTGAATTGTTAAACTGGCGGCTCAGCTCTGAGCGAACAAACTTTAATTACACTAAACCAAACTGTCAGTGACCCAAACTGGCGCCAATAGATACTCTGCGTTATGGACACATTGTTTTCACGTACCGTTACTTCAAATCTGCTTCAGAAAAGACATCTCCGGTGTTTCGGTTTAAGGAGTGGCCATGTTAACTGGTGTCAGTAAACATGTGTCACGTAGAAAAATGATTCAGCCAGTCTAGCCTATCAGCTCTCTCATCTCTGTCGGCGTACAACAGCCAGCCATCACTCTTTAAAACGGGAGACAGCAGATCAACTTGTGACCACAATGTCTGTGTGAACCCAGAACATGTCAGTATTCAGTCCCTTCCCAACCAAGCCGCCGTTTAACACAAAGTTGTTTACAAGATGTTGCAAGATTTATGGCAGTAGCCTACTTAACAGCTGTTTATCCTCATTTGGGTGTTTTATGAATACAAATTTCCCGTAGGGCCTACGGATCACAGAGCACTAATCCCAGTTTACTACATCAATATTTTAAAGTGATATTAGAAATGAAAAGAAATGAAATGAAATCCTAGAATGATGACATCACATGCAAACCTTGTAATTCTGAGGTCACATAGTGACACCATATTTACAACACGTAAGGGATGGCTCTAAATCTGTATCTGAGGGCATGTTTCAAACCTATTACGCTTATAAACATAAATGATTGATCCGATTAGGAATGAATGTGATCCCTGAAACTGAGTTGCAGAGAAGACGTCTCACTCTGTGGGTTATTGAAGTACAGGAACGCTGTGATGGTTGGAACAGAGTGGAGCTTCTTCCCTCACTGACTGAGTATTTTCTCAGTCTGGCCTATAAATCCCAATAAAAAGACCCAAACCAACATATTCTACCAACAAGCCAGATAAGATACAAGACCGCCCTCATTAGGACATCTCTTTCACGCACCGATTGGCTGATGGTGACGAGGAGACACAGATTTTGATCCTTGTCATTTGGACAGTTTAAACTTTTCTGCTCAGTTTTTTCTTCTTGACAGTCGCAGCTTCCCTCGGGCAGCATGTCACTCTGCCGTGTCGAGCTCCCGGCAGTGTCACCATCTTAGCTGTAACTTGGACCAGACCTGACCTGAATGTGTTTTATTTTTCCGGGATGGGTCATCTAATCCAGACTACCAGCATCCATTTTATGAGAATCTGGCGGACATCGAGCTGAAGGACGATAACCTGTCTTTGATTCTGAAGGATGTAACGAGCAGCGACTATGGGACATACGAGTTAATTAATAACATATTAATAACATATACCTAATTAATTTCTTTAAAGAGTGGTTTTTAATGTACGTAGGAATAAAAAATTGATGGTAAAGATCAAGTATTAACTTGCAGTGTTATTAAAAGCAGATACATGAAAACTAAACTTTTTGGGGCTTGCCTTGCAGTGAATTTCTGAATGGGAGATTGGAGGCTATTTGCTGATATCGAGCATGTCGGCTATAAGCCAATAGCTTCTCTTCCCCACCGTCGTTTGCAAATCAATAAATCACAATCAATAATCAAATATCTCTGTCTCAGTCTTTTCAATGTTTTCATGCTTTTATCTAGTATTGTTTTTGTATTATTGTCTTTACACTTGTTAAAGCACTTTGTAACTTGTTTTTGAAAAGTGCTCTACAAATAAGGATTATTATTATTATTATTATTATTATAAAATCTCGCTCCAACCTGGTCAGGGCGCCCTTGGATCAGCTCAGACGTGAAATTCTCTGGAGACAGCAGTGATGACATCGTCAATGTTGTCAATCCCTTCTCAGGTCATTTCCTGCAGTCAGAGCAGGTTAGAAAGAAAATGTGGATCATTTATCAGTTAGACTCAACTGTGACTCCACGACAGATAACAAAGTTTGGGTTTAACGCTAAACATGGCACTGACTTGTGTATATATGCTCTAAAGGAAATTGTGAACACATATAGAGATAAAAACTCATCAGTTCTTATGTGTTTTATTGATGCTTCTAAAGCATTTGACTGTGTAAATCAATCAATCAAAGAGGGGTGCCCATGTATATTGTGAGAATTTTGGCTTACTGGTATGCCCACCGGACTACGCAAGTGAAATGGGGCAATAGTGTCTCAGCTTTATTTGGGGTTAGCAATGGAGTCAGACAAGGGGGTATTTTGTCACCTGCTCTTTTTAATCTCTATATCTGTCCAGGCAGTTGAGAGCCTGTAATACTGGGTGCATGATTGGTAATTCAATAGTGAATCATATTATGTATGCAGATGACCTAAGAAGTGCTGGATTACAGCAGCTTTTTACAATATGTTCGGTGTATGGTGTGGAACATGATATCAAATGTAACGCCAATAAGAGTGTCGTCATGATCTGCAGAACTGAAGATGATAAATGTTTGAACTATCCTGATTTTAAATTGGCTAACAGTAAGCTTAGTGTCTGTAATAAGGTGAAATACCTTGGTCATTTTATCACTGATAAAATGACAGATATTTACAGGCACTGTCGCCGGATGTATGCACAAGCATACGTAAATTTAGGGCATGTACGGTTGGTGTAAAGACATCTCTGTTTAAAGCACACCGTTCTATACTGCGCACTTGTGGTCAAATTATTAAAAGGCAAGTCTATTAAAATTTAAAGTAGCATTTAACGACGCAATGAGAATATTACTCACAAGACCAAGATGGTGTAGTGCAAGTGAGATGTTTGTGGCTGCAAGAATAAGGACCTTTCATGCTGCTTTAAGAAACCTAATGTTTAAATTCATGTGCCGGCTTAATGGGTCACAAAATGAAATAATAATTGGCCTTAACTAACATACGGCTAAGTACAATGGAAACACTGCTATAATTGTCTCCTGGTAGAACAATGATTTTCTTTTTAAATCATTTTATACTTTTCATTTTTCTAACCATGATTTACTATGGATTTTTATTTATTTTTTATGTGTAGGTATTTGTGCATTCATGTGCGTTTGTGGATATGTATTTATGTATTGTTGTGGGTAAGATTTGGACCTTGAGTCTGTAATAAAGTTTTGATTGATTGATTGATTATGAATCATCAACACCAGAGTGAGAGTGTGGGACTGAATGAGTCAGAGTGTTACCTGCGGCCCTGCGTCGATATGAAGACACCATGAGGACAGTGGAGATGCAGCAGGGACAGAAGACCACCAGGTGGCGGATCAGTCTGAACACAAGCTGGAGGGGGACTGAGGTGGGGGCTTGTAGGTTTACCTGTAGACAGAATCCACCTGGTCAGGTGAACCTCTGGATGAAGTGAGTCCTCAAATCAAATGTTAGCTCCTCACCTGTGACACAGATCCAGCTGGATGGAGACTCTCCAAGACAATAACAGACATTAATCTACTTCAAACTTTAAATGTTTCTGACATGGATTTATTTCAGTATTGAATAATATGCAGTGTGATAATCAGATGCAAAGAAAACAACTCACAGACTGCGCAGACAGTCAGATTGTCTGTAATCAGAGTTAAATAAATAAATAAATATGAAACAGCCGAACTTTAGATGAGGGTGACGGTGAATCGTAACGTTACCATGACAGCAGCGGGGCAGACATGACTTTTAACATGAAGGCGATGAAGAAATACTTAGAAAATACATTTTAACGGACTACGTGTCCTCACTGAAGTCAAGCCAGCCTCCACTTCGAAAACAACAGTCAAGCCAGCCCTCGCGCTGTTTTGCGTGTTCTTTCTAGGCATTACGGTAACATCGTGTCGCAGCACATTTCAAAATAAAAGTCTTGGCGAATAGCTAAAATATTAGACACTTTCAAGGGCTGTAACTTAAAAATACTATCAGATTGCTCTGATATTGACAGAGGGTCACCCTGAGGTGGCCTGCTGTCACTGTGAAGTGAAATGAGTCAGTGGAAACAGGAGGTTTTCTTTTTACATGAGTTCGAATCTTGGCTGAATGTTTTAAGCTTTCTGTGAGACTGTAATATTTTCTTTAGATACTTGTGGTGTCTTAAGCATTTATTTATTTATTCAATCGTTTCTGCCGCATCAATTGCATTATGTTCAGCAGAAGCTCACTTTTATTTTGAAATGTGCTGCGACACGATGTTACCGTAATGCCTAGAAAAAACACGCATCGCAAAACAGCGCGAGGGCTGGCTTGACTGTCGTTTTCGAAGTGGACGCTGGCTTGACTTCAGTCCCCATTTGCGTTTTTGTTGTTTTACTACCTACACAGTTATTGTAAGTATATATTATTATATTATTTGATGATTTTTAGGGGAAGACAGCCCTCAGATAGAGGGATCCTCATCCCCCGGACACCCCCGCGATTTCCGCCTATGAGAAAAAGAAGAAGAGGAGTTTACAAACAACTTTCTGGAAGTTTCTAGACCCGCCCACGGGATGCATTAGGTGAAAGACATGTCTGCTCTTGTGCTGTTCGGCTTCGTGTTCCCGGTTTTGTCGATGGATTTGTTTCACGGTGAGTGTTTATGTGGAAGGTCTGTCTAGGTTTATTGTTTGCAGGTGTTGCATGTTTATGAAATTTGTAGAACAGCTGTTTAAACAACAAGTACACTGTTACATCCTGAGGAATCTGTCTGCCAAACTTTACTGCACCATCCATTCATTCAGAATTGTTAAAATGTTTGTTTGCTGTTGGCATTAATATCGTGAGATTTCGTTTGGCGGGTAATCAAAGAAACAATGAAGCAAAAAAAAGTCTCGATTAGGGTTTAAACCAGTGGGTCCAGCTTAATGTGGTCTGCAAAACTCCCTCCTGAGTGTCCGCTGCTTGATGCAGCAAGAGCATCACCTCTGGATCTCTGTTGGCACCATTTTCTCTTATTTAATTGGATCCATAACTGTTGAATGTAAGAATATGAATGTAAGTAAACGGTATCATTGACTATGTCTGACTACTATCATATGATTTGAAATGAAAACATACAGTATATATTTAATTAACATTCTATTGAAGGTCAAAACAGATTTATTGTCATTTATAACCTGTTTTTTATTAATTTAAAACACTTGTTTATAACTGACCTATTATCTCTATGGAAAATATAAAGTCACTTTGTTTTAGTCACCATTTTGCATTAGAACAACTGAATAGATAATTGAGAAAGCTACTTTTATTTGTTTGTGTGAGCAGTGTGCTGTGAATGTAAGTGTTCTGTTCTGAATAATTATCGCTGTGCTTTTTTAACTCTATACTGGATAATTTGCAATTAACATAAGTTAGTGTCAAAAATCCAAACCTCATATTCTCATATCATAATGATCTAACGTGTAAAATATATGTGTGGCTTTCAAATGAATATTGTACTTTTATAATAGGTTGCACATGTTTCATGTTAGACTATGCCTTTGGTGCGAGAGACCCGGGTCCAATCCTCCACTGTGACCCATCCACCATTGTGTCCCTGAGCAAGACACCCTCGTTGCTCCAGAGGCGTGCGACCTCTGACATGTATAGCAATTGTAAGTCGCTTTGGATAAAGCTAAATGAATAAATGTAAGAGTGGATCTCACCTCACTGCACAGCTAACAGCAGCGTTATGGTCGGACAGGGTTCTTGCACCATTTTAAAAGTCAAATTTAATGCCAAATTTGAAAACAATTTCTTTGATAGAAAAGAGACGCGCGTTTGATCTCTTAATGAACGACACAATGCCATATTTGGCAGTTTTATTTTCACCTCTGGTCAATGACTTTGCATATTCATAGACGGTGTTTACACCTGGCATTAAAATGTATTTTGGGTGATCATGTGTAAACGCACCCGAGACGCATTGAGGACAGATTGTGATCCGATCAGCAAAACGATCTCTGGAGGTGGTCAGGGACACATGACCACGTGGATGCAAATGTGTTGTCTATCCACGTACAACAACTACTTGGGTGGAAATATGTACTTCAGTCTTCTGCAAATAAAATCCAAACAGTCCAGACATTGTGTCCATTCAGTGTTGTGCATAAACATGCTCAAACATTGTAGATTATTGATCTTGCTCATGGTTTTGGTGAACTGATCGTGTCC
>NW_024041150.1:45567889-45612552 GCF_014851395.1 Micropterus salmoides | reverse complement strand
GGATTGGGAGTAAAGACTTGCTGGATTGAGCCCCCTGAGCAACACTCTGAAAACGTAAGTCTTCACGGTACAATGTCTGCCCACTCTTGGATTGGTTAAATCCAGAGGCCTAAATTGAGGGACCATTAGCAAGGCCCTGAAAACGTCACTGCTCCCTTGACACTGCACAATGCCTACACATTCTAGGATTGGTTAAATCCAGTGGTCTAAATTGAGGGAGCATTAGCAAGGCCCTGGACCTGTAACTGCTCCCTGGGTGCTTTAAAGTGGCAGCCCATTCAAGGATGGGTTAAATGCACAGCCTCAAATTTGCATTTGGCCCACACTATAATTCTATGTGACTCAAAGTTTATCATTTACTCTTTTTACTATCTTCTCCCTTACGAAATTGAAGTTAAGGGATAATTAGCAAACTCAGGGCCCCACGTTGGGCGCATTCCTATCGGGGCAGCATTAGCTCAATCCATGGGGACTTGGCTTAGGAGTAAAGATTTTCTGGTTGGAGCCCCATGAGCAACGCCCTGAAAACGTCACTGCTCCCTTGACACTGTACAATGCCTACCCATTCAAGGATTGGTTAAATCCAGAGGCCTAAATTGAGGGAGCATTAGCAAGGCCCTGGACCCGTAACTGCTCCCTTGGTGCTTTAAAGTGGCATTGAAATTCGCAGTTGGGAAAATTTGGCCCAATATTATAATTGTATATGGTATATAAAGTTTATTATTTACTATCTTTGCTATCTTCTTCTCTACACACTATAATTCTATGTTACTCAAAGTTTATCATTTACTCTTTTTACTATCGTCTCCCTTACGAAATTGAAGTTAAGGGATAATTAGCAAACTCAGGGTCGAGCCCCACGTTGAGCGCATTCCTATCGGGGCAGCATTAGCTCAATCCATGGGGACTTGGCTTAGGAGTAAAGATTGTCTGGTTGGAGCCCCATGAGCAACGCCCTGAAAACGTCACTGCTCCCTTGACACTGTACAATGCCTACCCATTCTAGGATTGGTTAAATCCAGAGGCCTAAATTAAGGGAGCATTAGCAAGGCCCTGGACCCGTAACTTCTCCCTGGGTCCTTTAAAGTGGCAGCCCATTCAAAGATGGGTTAAATGCACAGCCTCAAATTCGCAGTTGGGAAAATTTGGCCCATATATAAAGTTTATTATTTACAATCTTTGCTATCTTCTTCCTTACTAAATTAGAGTTAGCAGCTAACCACATTATCATGTGAGATTACAGGTTGTTTGAGAATTGAAGGGCTTACGCTTAGTCTGACGTGGCCCGGCTAGCTCAGTCGGTAGAGCATGAGACTCTTAATCTCAGGGTCGTGGGTTCGAGTCCAACGTTGGGCGTCTTCCTATTAGCTCAATCTGTGGGGACTTGGATTGGGAGTAAAGACTTGCTGGATTGAGCCCCCTGAGCACCACTATGAAAACGTAAGTCTTCACGGTACAATGTCTTGGATTGGTTAAATCCAGAGGCCTAAATTGAGGGACCATTAGCAAGGCCCTGAAAACGTCACTGCTCCCTTGACACTGTACAATGCCTACCCATTCTAGGATTGGTTAAATCCAGAGGCCTAAATTAAGGGAGCATTAGCAAGGCCCTGGACCCGTAACTTCTCCCTGGGTCCTTTAAAGTGGCAGCCCATTCAAAGATGGGTTAAATGCACAGCCTCAAATTCGCAGTTGGGAAAATTTGGCCCATATATAAGTTTATTATTTACAATCTTTGCTATCTTCTTCCTTACTAAATTAGAGTTAGCAGCTAACCACATTATCATGTGAGATTACAGGTTGTTTGAGAATTGAAGGGCTTACGCTTAGTCTGACGTGGCCCGGCTAGCTCAGTCGGTAGAGCATGAGACTCTTAATCTCAGGGTCGTGGGTTCGAGCCCCACGTTGGGCGTCTTCCTGTTAGCTCAATCTGTGGGGACTTGGCTTGGGAGTAAAGACTTGCTGTATTGAGCCCCCTGAGCAACACTCTGAAAACGTAAGTCTTCACGGTACAATGTCTGCCCACTCTTGGATTGGTTAAATCCAGAGGCCTAAATTAAGGGAGCATTAGCAAGGCCCTGTACCCATAACAATTGGCCCACACTATAATTCTATGTTACTCAAAGTTTATCATTTACTCTTTTTACTATCGTCTCCTTACGAAATTGAAGTTAAGAGATAAGTAGCGAACTAAGGGTAGAGCCCCACGTTGGGCGCATTCCTATCGGGGCAGCATTAGCTCAATCCATGGGGACTTGGCCCCCTGAGCAATGCTCTGAAAACGTAACTCTTCACGGTACAATGTCTGCCTACTCTTGGATTGGTTAAATCCAGAGGCCTAAATTGAGGGAGCATTAGCAAGGCCCTGTACCCATAACAATTGGCCCACACTATAATTCTATGTTACTCAAAGTTTATCATTTACTCTTTTTACTATCTTCTCCCTTACGAAATTGAAGTTAAAGGATAAGTAGCGAACTAAGGGTAGAGCCCCACGTTGGGCGCATTCCTATCGGGGCAGCATTAGCTCAATCCATGGGGACTTGGCTTAGGAGTAAAGATTTTCTGGTTGGAGCCCCTTGAGCAACGCCCTGAAAACGTCACTGCTCCCTTGACACTGTACCATGCCTACCCATTCTAGGATTGGTTAAATCCAGAGGCCTAAATTGAGGGAGCATTAGCAAGGCCCTGGACCCGTAACTGCTCCCTGGGTGCTTTAAAGTGGCAGCCCATTCAAGGATGGGTTAAATGCACAGCCTCAAATTTGCATTTGGCCCACACTATAATTCTATGTGACTCAAAGTTTATCATTTACTCTTTTTACTATCTTCTCCCTTACGAAATTGAAGTTAAGGGATAATTAGCAAACTCAGGGCCCCACGTTGGGCGCATTCCTATCGGGGCAGCATTAGCTCAATCCATGGGGACTTGGCTTAGGAGTAAAGATTTTCTGGTTGGAGCCCCCTGAGCAACGCTCTGAAAACGTAACTCTTCACGGTACAATGTCTGCCCACTATTGGATTGGTTAAATCCAGAGGCCTAAATTGAGGGAGCATTAGCAAGGCCCTGTACCCATAACAATTGGCCCACACTATAATTCTATGTTACTCAAAGTTTATCATTTACTCTTTTACTATCGTCTCCCTTACGAAATTGAAGTTAAGAGATAAGTAGCGAACTAAGGGTAGAGCCCCACATTGGGCGCATTCCTATCGGGGCAGCATTAGCTCAATCCATGGGGACTTGGCCCCTGAGCAATGCTCTGAAAACGTAACTCTTCACGGTACAATGTCTGCCTACTCTTGGATTGGTTAAATCCAGAGGCCTAAATTGAGGGAGCATTAGCAAGGCCCTGTACCCATAACAATTGGCCCACACTATAATTCTATGTTACTCAAAGTTTATCATTTACTCTTTTTACTATCTTCTCCCTTACGAAATTGAAGTTAAGGGATAAGTAGCGAACTAAGGGTAGAGCCCCACGTTGGGCGCATTCCTATCGGGGCAGCATTAGCTCAATCCATGGCGACTTGGCTTAGGAGTTAAGATTTTCTGGTTGGAGCCCCCTGAGCAACGCTCTGAAAACGTCACTGCTCCCTTGACACTGTACCATGCCTACCCATTCTAGGATTGGTTAAATCCAGAGGCCTAAATTGAGGGAGCATTAGCAAGGCCCTGGACCCGTAACTGCTCCCTGGGTGCTTTAAAGTGGCAGCCCATTCAAGGATAGGTTAAATGCACAGCCTCAAATTTGCATTTGGCCCACACTATAATTCTATGTGACACAAAGTTTATCAATTACTCTTTCTACTATTTTCTCCCTTACGAAATTGAAGTTAAGGGATAATTAGCGAACTCAGGGTAGAGCCCCACGTTGGGTGCATTCCTATCGGGGCAGCATTAGCTCAATCCATGGGGACTTGGCTTGGGAGTAAAGACTTGCTGGATTGAGCCCCCTGAGCAACGCTCTGAAAACGTAACTCTTCACGGTACAATGTCTGCCCACTCTTGGATTGGTTAAATCCAGAGGCCTAAATTGAGGGAGCATTAGCAAGGCCCTGTACCTATAACAATTGGCCCACACTATAATTCTATGTTACTCAAAGTTTATCATTTACTCTTTTTACTATCGTCTCCCTTACGAAATTGAAGTTAAGAGATAAGTAGCGAACTAAGGGTAGAGCCCCACGTTGGGCACATTCCTATCGGGGCAGCATTAGCTCAATCCATGGGGACTTGGCCCCCTGAGCAATGCTCTGAAAACGTAACTCTTCACGGTACAATGTCTGCCTACTCTTGGATTGGTTAAATCCAGAGGCCTAAATTGAGGGAGCATTAGCAAGGTCCTGTACCCATAACAATTGGCCCACACTATAATTCTATGTTACTCAAAGTTTATCATTTACTCTTTTTACTATCTTCTCCCTTACGAAATTGAAGTTAAAGGATAAGTAGCGAACTAAGGGTAGAGCCCCACGTTGGGCGCATTCCTATCGGGCAGCATTAGCTCAATCCATGGGGACTTGGCTTAGGAGTAAAGATTTTCTGGTTGGAGCCCCTTGAGCAACGCCCTGAAAACGTCACTGCTCCCTTGACACTGTACCATGCCTACCCATTCTAGGATTGGTTAAATCCAGAGGCCTAAATTGAGGGAGCATTAGCAAGGCCCTGGACCCGTAACTGCTCCCTGGGTGCTTTAAAGTGGCAGCCCATTCAAAGATGGGTTAAATGCACAGCCTCAAATTCGCAGTTGGGAAAATTTGGCCCAATACTATAATTGTATGTCATATATAAAGTTTATTATTTACTATCTTTGCTATCTTCTTCCTTACTAAATTAGAGTTAGCAGAAAACGTAAGTCTTCACGGTACAATGTCTGCCCACTCTTGGATTGGTTAAATCCAGAGGCCTAAATTGAGGGAGCATTAGCAAGGCCCTGTACCCATAACAATTGGCCCACACTATAATTCTATGTTACTCAAAGTTTATCATTTACTCTTTTTACTATCGTCTCCCTTACGAAATTGAAGTTAAGAGATAAGTAGCGAACTAAGGGTAGAGCCCCACGTTGGGCGCATTCCTATCGGGGCAGCATTAGCTCAATCCATGGGGACTTGGCCCCCTGAGCAATGCTCTGAAAACGTAACTCTTCACGGTACAATGTCTGCCTACTCTTGGATTGGTTAAATCCAGAGGCCTAAATTGAGGGAGCATTAGCAAGGCCCTGTACCCATAACAATTGGCCCACACTATAATTCTATGTTACTCAAAGTTTATCATTTACTCTTTTTACTATCTTCTCCCTTACGAAATTGAAGTTAAAGGATAAGTAGCGAACTAAGGGTAGAGCCCCACGTTGGGCGCATTCCCATCGGGGCAGCATTAGCTCAATCCATGGGGACTTGGCTTAGGAGTAAAGATTTTCTGGTTGGAGCCCCTTGAGCAATGCCCTGAAAACGTCACTGCTCCCTTGACACTGTACAATGCCTACCCATTCTAGGATTGGTTAAATCTAGAGGCCTAAATTGAGGGAGCATTAGCAAGGCCCTGGACCCGTAACTGCTCCCTGGGTGCTTTAAAGTGGCAGCCCATTCAAAGATGGGTTTAATGCACAGCCTCAAATTTGCATTTGGCCCACACTATAATTCTATGTTACTCAAAGTTTATCATTTACTCTTTTTACTATCGTCTCCCTTACAAAATTGAAGTTAAGGGATAATTATCAAACTCAGGGTCGATCCCCACGTTGGGCGCATTCCTATCGGGGCAGCATTAGCTCAATCCATGTGGACTTGGCTTAGGAGTAAAGATTTTCTGGTTGGAACCCCATGAGCAACGCCCTGAAAACGTCACTGCTCCCTTGACACTGTACAATGCCTACCCATTCTAGGATTGGTTAAATCCAGAGGCCTAAATTGAGGGAGCATTAGCAAGGCCCTGGACCCGTAACTGCTCCCTGGGTGTTTTAAAGTGGCAGCCCATTCAAAGATGGGTTAAATGCACAGCCTCATATTCGCAGTTGGGAAAATTTGGCCCATATATAAAGTTTATTATTTACTATCTTTGCTATCTTCTTCCTTACTAAATTAGAGTTAGCAGCTAACCACATTATCATGTGAGATTACAGGTTGTTTGAGAATTGAAGGGCTTACACTTAGCCTGACGTGGCCCGGCTAGCTCAGTCGGTAGAGCATGAGACTCTTAATCTCAGGGTCGTGGGTTCGAGTCCCACGTTGGGCGTCTTCCTATTAGCTCAATCTGTGGGGACTTGGATTGGGAGTAAAGACTTGCTGGATTGAGCCCCCTGAGCAACACTCTGAAAACGTAAGTCTTCACGGTACAATGTCTGCCCACTCTTGGATTGGTTAAATCCAGAGGCCTAAATTGAGGGACCATTAGCAAGGCCCTGTACCTATAACAATTGGCCCACACTATAATTCTATGTTACTCAAAGTTTATCATTTACTCTTTTTACTATCGTCTCCCTTACGAAATTGAAGTTAAGAGATAAGTAGCGAACTAAGGGTAGAGCCCCACATTGGGCGCATTCCTATCGGGGCAGCATTAGCTCAATCCATGGGGACTTGGCTTAGGAGTAAAGATTTTCTGGTTGGAGCCCCTTGAGCAACGCCCTGAAAACGTCACTGCTCCCTTGACACTGTACCATGCCTACCCATTCTAGGATTGGTTAAATCCAGAGGCCTAAATTGAGGGAGCATTAGCAAGGCCCTGGACCCGTAACTGCTCCCTGGGTGCTTTAAAGTGGCAGCCCATTCAAGGATGGGTTAAATGCACAGCCTCAAATTTGCATTTGGCCCACACTATAATTCTATGTGACTCAAAGTTTATCATTTACTCTTTTTACTATCTTCTCCCTTACGAAATTGAAGTTAAGGGATAATTAGCAAACTCAGGGCCCCACGTTGGGCGCATTCCTATCGGGGCAGCATTAGCTCAATCCATGGGGACTTGGCTTAGGAGTAAAGATTTTCTGGTTGGAGCCCCCTGAGCAACGCTCTGAAAACGTAACTCTTCACGGTACAATGTCTGCCCACTATTGGATTGGTTAAATCCAGAGGCCTAAATTGAGGGAGCATTAGCAAGGCCCTGTACCCATAACAATTGGCCCACACTATAATTCTATGTTACTCAAAGTTTATCATTTACTCTTTTTACTATCGTCTCCCTTACGAAATTGAAGTTAAGAGATAAGTAGCGAACTAAGGGTAGAGCCCCACATTGGGCGCATTCCTATCGGGGCAGCATTAGCTCAATCCATGGGGACTTGGCCCCCTGAGCAATGCTCTGAAAACGTAACTCTTCACGGTACAATGTCTGCCTACTCTTGGATTGGTTAAATCCAGAGGCCTAAATTGAGGGAGCATTAGCAAGGCCCTGTACCCATAACAATTGGCCCACACTATAATTCTATGTTACTCAAAGTTTATCATTTACTCTTTTTACTATCTTCTCCCTTACGAAATTGAAGTTAAGGGATAAGTAGCGAACTAAGGGTAGAGCCCCACGTTGGGCGCATTCCTATCGGGGCAGCATTAGCTCAATCCATGGCGACTTGGCTTAGGAGTTAAGATTTTCTGGTTGGAGCCCCCTGAGCAACGCTCTGAAAACGTCACTGCTCCCTTGACACTGTACCATGCCTACCCATTCTAGGATTGGTTAAATCCAGAGGCCTAAATTGAGGGAGCATTAGCAAGGCCCTGGACCCGTAACTGCTCCCTGGGTGCTTTAAAGTGGCAGCCCATTCAAGGATAGGTTAAATGCACAGCCTCAAATTTGCATTTGGCCCACACTATAATTCTATGTGACACAAAGTTTATCAATTACTCTTTCTACTATTTTCTCCCTTACGAAATTGAAGTTAAGGGATAATTAGCGAACTCAGGGTAGAGCCCCACGTTGGGTGCATTCCTATCGGGGCAGCATTAGCTCAATCCATGGGGACTTGGCTTGGGAGTAAAGACTTGCTGGATTGAGCCCCCTGAGCAACGCTCTGAAAACGTAACTCTTCACGGTACAATGTCTGCCCACTCTTGGATTGGTTAAATCCAGAGGCCTAAATTGAGGGAGCATTAGCAAGGCCCTGTACCTATAACAATTGGCCCACACTATAATTCTATGTTACTCAAAGTTTATCATTTACTCTTTTTACTATCGTCTCCCTTACGAAATTGAAGTTAAGAGATAAGTAGCGAACTAAGGGTAGAGCCCCACGTTGGGCACATTCCTATCGGGGCAGCATTAGCTCAATCCATGGGGACTTGGCCCCCTGAGCAATGCTCTGAAAACGTAACTCTTCACGGTACAATGTCTGCCTACTCTTGGATTGGTTAAATCCAGAGGCCTAAATTGAGGGAGCATTAGCAAGGTCCTGTACCCATAACAATTGGCCCACACTATAATTCTATGTTACTCAAAGTTTATCATTTACTCTTTTTACTATCTTCTCCCTTACGAAATTGAAGTTAAAGGATAAGTAGCGAACTAAGGGTAGAGCCCCACGTTGGGCGCATTCCTATCGGGGCAGCATTAGCTCAATCCATGGGGACTTGGCTTAGGAGTAAAGATTTTCTGGTTGGAGCCCCTTGAGCAACGCCCTGAAAACGTCACTGCTCCCTTGACACTGTACCATGCCTACCCATTCTAGGATTGGTTAAATCCAGAGGCCTAAATTGAGGGAGCATTAGCAAGGCCCTGGACCCGTAACTGCTCCCTGGGTGCTTTAAAGTGGCAGCCCATTCAAAGATGGTTAAATGCACAGCCTCAAATTCGCAGTTGGGAAAATTTGGCCCAATACTATAATTGTATGTCATATATAAAGTTTATTATTTACTATCTTTGCTATCTTCTTCCTTACTAAATTAGAGTTAGCAGAAAACGTAAGTCTTCACGGTACAATGTCTGCCCACTCTTGGATTGGTTAAATCCAGAGGCCTAAATTGAGGGAGCATTAGCAAGGCCCTGTACCCATAACAATTGGCCCACACTATAATTCTATGTTACTCAAGTTTATCATTTACTCTTTTTACTATCGTCTCCCTTACGAAATTGAAGTTAAGAGATAAGTAGCGAACTAAGGGTAGAGCCCCACGTTGGGCGCATTCCTATCGGGGCAGCATTAGCTCAATCCATGGGGACTTGGCCCCCTGAGCAATGCTCTGAAAACGTAACTCTTCACGGTACAATGTCTGCCTACTCTTGGATTGGTTAAATCCAGAGGCCTAAATTGAGGGAGCATTAGCAAGGCCCTGTACCCATAACAATTGGCCCACACTATAATTCTATGTTACTCAAAGTTTATCATTTACTCTTTTTACTATCTTCTCCCTTACGAAATTGAAGTTAAAGGATAAGTAGCGAACTAAGGGTAGAGCCCCACGTTGGGCGCATTCCCATCGGGGCAGCATTAGCTCAATCCATGGGGACTTGGCTTAGGAGTAAAGATTTTCTGGTTGGAGCCCCTTGAGCAATGCCCTGAAAACGTCACTGCTCCCTTGACACTGTACAATGCCTACCCATTCTAGGATTGGTTAAATCCAGAGGCCTAAATTGAGGGAGCATTAGCAAGGCCCTGGACCCGTAACTGCTCCCTGGGTGCTTTAAAGTGGCAGCCCATTCAAAGATGGGTTTAATGCACAGCCTCAAATTTGCATTTGGCCCACACTATAATTCTATGTTACTCAAAGTTTATCATTTACTCTTTTTACTATCGTCTCCCTTACAAAATTGAAGTTAAGGGATAATTATCAAACTCAGGGTCGATCCCCACGTTGGGCGCATTCCTATCGGGGCAGCATTAGCTCAATCCATGGGGACTTGGCTTAGGAGTAAAGATTTTCTGGTTGGAACCCCATGAGCAACGCCCTGAAAACGTCACTGCTCCCTTGACACTGTACAATGCCTACCCATTCTAGGATTGGTTAAATCCAGAGGCCTAAATTGAGGGAGCATTAGCAAGGCCCTGGACCCGTAACTGCTCCCTGGGTGTTTTAAAGTGGCAGCCCATTCAAAGATGGGTTAAATGCACAGCCTCATATTCGCAGTTGGGAAAATTTGGCCCATATATAAAGTTTATTATTTACTATCTTTGCTATCTTCTTCCTTACTAAATTAGAGTTAGCAGCTAACCACATTATCATGTGAGATTACAGGTTGTTTGAGAATTGAAGGGCTTACACTTAGCCTGACGTGGCCCGGCTAGCTCAGTCGGTAGAGCATGAGACTCTTAATCTCAGGGTCGTGGGTTCGAGTCCCACGTTGGGCGTCTTCCTATTAGCTCAATCTGTGGGGACTTGGATTGGGAGTAAAGACTTGCTGGATTGAGCCCCCTGAGCAACACTCTGAAAACGTAAGTCTTCACGGTACAATGTCTGCCCACTCTTGGATTGGTTAAATCCAGAGGCCTAAATTGAGGGACCATTAGCAAGGCCCTGTACCTATAACAATTGGCCCACACTATAATTCTATGTTACTCAAAGTTTATCATTTACTCTTTTTACTATCGTCTCCCTTACGAAATTGAAGTTAAGAGATAAGTAGCGAACTAAGGGTAGAGCCCCACGTTGGGCGCATTCCTATCGGGGCAGCATTAGCTCAATCCATGGGGACTTGGCCCCCTGAGCAATGCTCTGAAAACGTAACTCTTCACGGTACAATGTCTGCCTACTCTTGGATTGGTTAAATCCAGAGGCCTAAATTGAGGGAGCATTAGCAAGGCCCTGTACCCATAACAATTGGCCCACACTATAATTCTATGTTACTCAAAGTTTATCATTTACTCTTTTTACTATCTTCTCCCTTACGAAATTGAAGTTAAAGGATAAGTAGCGAACTAAGGGTAGAGCCCCACGTTGGGCGCATTCCTATCGGGGCAGCATTAGCTCAATCCATGGGGACTTGGCTTAGGAGTAAAGATTTTTGGTTGGAGCCCCTTGAGCAACGCCCTGAAAACGTCACTGCTCCCTTGACACTGTACAATGCCTAAATTGAGGGAGCATTAGCAAGGCCCTGGACCCGTAACTGCTCCCTGGGTGCTTTAAGTGGCAGCCCATTCAAGGATGGGTTAAATGCACAGCCTCAAATTTGCATTTGGCCCACACTATAATTCTATGTTACTCAAAGTTTATCATTTACTCTTTTTACTATCTTCTCCCTTACGAAATTGAAGTTAAAGGATAAGTAGCGAACTAAGGGTAGAGCCCCACGTTGGGCGCATTCCTATCGGGGCAGCATTAGCTCAATCCATGGGGACTTGGCTTAGGAGTAAAGATTTTTTGGTTGGAGCCCCTTGAGCAACGCCCTGAAAACGTCACTGCTCCCTTGACACTGTACAATGCCTAAATTGAGGGAGCATTAGCAAGGCCCTGGACCCGTAACTGCTCCCTGGGTGCTTTAAAGTGGCAGCCCATTCAAGGATGGGTTAAATGCACAGCCTCAAATTTGCATTTGGCCCACACTATAATTCTATGTCACTCAAAGTTTATCATTTACTCTTTTTACTATCTTCTCCCTTACGAAATTGAAGTTAAGGGATAATTAGCAAACTCAGGGCCCCACGTTGGGCGCATTCCTATCGGGGCAGCATTAGCTCAATCCATGGGGACTTGGCTTAGGAGTAAAGATTTTCTGGTTGGAGCCCCATGAGCAACGCTCTGAAAACGTCACTGCTCCCTTGACACTGTACAATGCCTACCCATTCAAGGATTGGTTAAATCCAGAGGCCTAAATTGAGGGAGCATTAGCAAGGCCCTGGACCCGTAACTGCTCCCTGGGTGCTTTAAAGTGGCAGCCCATTCAAAGATGGGTTTAATGCACAGCCTCAAATTTGCATTTGGCCCACACTATAATTCTATGTGACACAAAGTTTATCAATTACTCTTTTTACTATTTTCTCCCTTACGAAATTGACGTTAAGGGATAATTAGCAAACTCAGGGTAGAGCCCCACGTTGGGTGCATTCCTATCGGGGCAGCATTAGCTCAATCCATGGGGACTTGGCTTGGGAGTAAAGACTTGCTGGATTGAGCCCCCTGAGCAACGCTCTGAAAACGTAACTCTTCACGGTACAATGTCTGCCCACTCTTGGATTGGTTAAATCCAGAGGCCTAAATTGAGGGAGCATTAGCAAGGCCCTGTACCCATAACAATTGGCCCACACTATAATTCTATGTTACTCAAAGTTTATCATTTACTCTTTTTACTATCGTCTCCCTTACGAAATTGAAGTTAAGAGATAAGTAGCGAACTAAGGGTAGAGCCCCACGTTGGGCGCATTCCTATCGGGGCAGCATTAGCTCAATCCATGGGGACTTGGCCCCCTGAGCAATGCTCTGAAAACGTAACTCTTCACGGTACAATGTCTGCCTACTCTTGGATTGGTTAAATCCAGAGGCCTAAATTGAGGGAGCATTAGCAAGGCCCTGTACCCATAACAATTGGCCCACACTATAATTCTATGTTACTCAAAGTTTATCATTTACTCTTTTTACTATCTTCTCCCTTACGAAATTGAAGTTAAAGGATAAGTAGCGAACTAAGGGTAGAGCCCCACGTTGGGCGCATTCCTATCGGGCAGCATTAGCTCAATCCATGGGGACTTGGCTTAGGAGTAAAGATTTTCTGGTTGGAGCCCCTTGAGCAACGCCCTGAAAACGTCACTGCTCCCTTGACACTGTACCATGCCTACCCATTCTAGGATTGGTTAAATCCAGAGGCCTAAATTGAGGGAGCATTAGCAAGGCCCTGGACCCGTAACTGCTCCCTGGGTGCTTTAAAGTGGCAGCCCATTCAAAGATGGGTTAAATGCACAGCCTCAAATTCGCAGTTGGGAAAATTTGGCCCAATACTATAATTGTATGTCATATATAAAGTTTATTATTTACTATCTTTGCTATCTTCTTCCTTACTAAATTAGAGTTAGCAGAAAACGTAAGTCTTCACGGTACAATGTCTGCCCACTCTTGGATTGGTTAAATCTAGAGGCCTAAATTGAGGGAGCATTAGCAAGGCCCTGTACCCATAACAATTGGCCCACACTATAATTCTATGTTACTCAAAGTTTATCATTTACTCTTTTTACTATCGTCTCCCTTACGAAATTGAAGTTAAGAGATAAGTAGCGAACTAAGGGTAGAGCCCCACGTTGGGCGCATTCCTATCGGGGCAGCATTAGCTCAATCCATGGGACTTGGCCCCCTGAGCAATGCTCTGAAAACGTAACTCTTCACGGTACAATGTCTGCCTACTCTTGGATTGGTTAAATCCAGAGGCCTAAATTGAGGGAGCATTAGCAAGGCCCTGTACCCATAACAATTGGCCCACACTATAATTCTATGTTACTCAAAGTTTATCATTTACTCTTTTTACTATCTTCTCCCTTACGAAATTGAAGTTAAAGGATAAGTAGCGAACTAAGGGTAGAGCCCCACGTTGGGCGCATTCCTATCGGGGCAGCATTAGCTCAATCCATGGGGACTTGGCTTAGGAGTAAAGATTTTCTGGTTGGAGCCCCTTGAGCAACGCCCTGAAAACGTCACTGCTCCCTTGACACTGTACCATGCCTACCCATTCTAGGATTGGTTAAATCCAGAGGCCTAAATTGAGGGAGCATTAGCAAGGCCCTGGACCCGTAACTGCTCCCTGGGTGCTTTAAAGTGGCAGCCCATTCAAAGATGGGTTAAATGCACAGCCTCAAATTCGCAGTTGGGAAAATTTGGCCCAATACTATAATTGTATGTCATATATAAAGTTTATTATTTACTATCTTTGCTATCTTCTTCCTTACTAAATTAGAGTTAGCAGAAAACGTAAGTCTTCACGGTACAATGTCTGCCCACTCTTGGATTGGTTAAATCTAGAGGCCTAAATTGAGGGAGCATTAGCAAGGCCCTGTACCCATAACAATTGGCCCACACTATAATTCTATGTTACTCAAGTTTATCATTTACTCTTTTTACTATCGTCTCCCTTACGAAATTGAAGTTAAGAGATAAGTAGCGAACTAAGGGTAGAGCCCACGTTGGGCGCATTCCTATCGGGGCAGCATTAGCTCAATCCATGGGGACTTGGCCCCCTGAGCAATGCTCTGAAAACGTAACTCTTCACGGTACAATGTCTGCCTACTCTTGGATTGGTTAAATCCAGAGGCCTAAATTGAGGGAGCATTAGCAAGGCCCTGTACCCATAACAATTGGCCCACACTATAATTCTATGTTACTCAAAGTTTATCATTTACTCTTTTACTATCTTCTCCCTTACGAAATTGAAGTTAAAGGATAAGTAGCGAACTAAGGGTAGAGCCCCACGTTGGGCGCATTCCCATCGGGGCAGCATTAGCTCAATCCATGGGGACTTGGCTTAGGAGTAAAGATTTTCTGGTTGGAGCCCCTTGAGCAACGCCCTGAAAACGTCACTGCTCCCTTGACACTGTACAATGCCTACCCATTCTAGGATTGGTTAAATCCAGAGGCCTAAATTGAGGGAGCATTAGCAAGGCCCTGGACCCGTAACTGCTCCCTGGGTGCTTTAAAGTGGCAGCCCATTCAAAGATGGGTTAAATGCACAGCCTCAAATTTGCATTTGGCCCACACTATAATTCTATGTTACTCAAAGTTTATCATTTACTCTTTTACTATTGTCTCCCTTACAAAATTGAAGTTAAGGGATAATTATCAAACTCAGGGTCGATCCCCACGTTGGGCGCATTCCTATCGGGGCAGCATTAGCTCAATCCATGGGGACTTGGCTTAGGAGTAAAGATTTTCTGGTTGGAACCCCATGAGCAACGCCCTGAAAACGTCACTGCTCCCTTGACACTGTACAATGCCTACCCATTCTAGGATTGGTTAAATCCAGAGGCCTAAATTGAGGGAGCATTAGCAAGGCCCTGGACCCGTAACTGCTCCCTGGTGTTTTAAAGTGGCAGCCCATTCAAAGATGGGTTAAATGCACAGCCTCATATTCGCAGTTGGGAAAATTTGGCCCATATATAAAGTTTATTATTTACTATCTTTGCTATCTTCTTCCTTACTAAATTAGAGTTAGCAGCTAACCACATTATCATGTGAGATTACAGGTTGTTTGAGAATTGAAGGGCTTACACTTAGCCTGACGTGGCCCGGCTAGCTCAGTCGGTAGAGCATGAGACTCTTAATCTCAGGGTCGTGGTTCGAGTCCCACGTTGGGCGTCTTCCTATTAGCTCAATCTGTGGGGACTTGGATTGGGAGTAAAGACTTGCTGGATTGAGCCCCCTGAGCAACACTCTGAAAACTTAAGTCTTCACGGTACAATGTCTGCCCACTCTTGGATTGGTTAAATCCAGAGGCCTAAATTGAGGGACCATTAGCAAGGCCCTGAAAACGTCACTGCTCCCTTGACACTGTACAATGCCTACCCATTCTAGGATTGGTTAAATCCAGTGGTCTAAATTGAGGGAGCATTAGCAAGGCCCTGGACCCGTAACTGCTCCCTGGGTGCTTTAAAGTGGCAGCCCATTCAAGGATGGGTTAAATGCACAGCCTCAAATTTGCATTTGGCCCACACTATAATTCTATGTGACTCAAAGTTTATCATTTACTCTTTTTACTATCTTCTCCCTTACGAAATTGAAGTTAAGGGATAATTAGCAAACTCAGGGCCCCACGTTGGGCGCATTCCTATCGGGGCAGCATTAGCTCAATCCATGGGGACTTGGCTTAGGAGTAAAGATTTTCTGGTTGGAGCCCCATGAGCAACGCCCTGAAAACGTCACTGCTCCCTTGACACTGTACAATGCCTACCCATTCAAGGATTGGTTAAATCCAGAGGCCTAAATTGAGGGAGCATTAGCAAGGCCCTGGACCCGTAACTGCTCCCTGGGTGCTTTAAAGTGGCAGCCCATTCAAAGATGGGTTTAATGCACAGCCTCAAATTTGCATTTGGCCCACACTATAATTCTATGTGACACAAAGTTTATCAATTACTCTTTTTACTATTTTCTCCCTTACGAAATTGATGTTAAGGGATAATTAGCGAACTCAGGGTAGAGCCCCACGTTGGGTGCATTCCTATCGGGGCAGCATTAGCTCAATCCATGGGGACTTGGCTTGGGAGTAAAGACTTGCTGGATTGAGCCCCCTGAGCAACGCTCTGAAAACGTAACTCTTCACGGTACAATGTCTGCCCACTATTGGATTGGTTAAATCCAGAGGCCTAAATTGAGGGAGCATTAGCAAGGCCCTGTACCCATAACAATTGGCCCACACTATAATTCTATGTTACTCAAAGTTTATCATTTACTCTTTTACTATCGTCTCCCTTACGAAATTGAAGTTAAGAGATAAGTAGCGAACTAAGGGTAGAGCCCCACATTGGGCGCATTCCTATCGGGGCAGCATTAGCTCAATCCATGGGGACTTGGCCCCTGAGCAATGCTCTGAAAACGTAACTCTTCACGGTACAATGTCTGCCTACTCTTGGATTGGTTAAATCCAGAGGCCTAAATTGAGGGAGCATTAGCAAGGCCCTGTACCCATAACAATTGGCCCAAACTATAATTCTATGTTACTCAAAGTTTATCATTTACTCTTTTTACTATCTTCTCCCTTACGAAATTGAAGTTAAGGGATAAGTAGCGAACTAAGGGTAGAGCCCCACGTTGGGCGCATTCCTATCGGGGCAGCATTAGCTCAATCCATGGGGACTTGGCTTAGGAGTAAAGATTTTGGTTGGAGCCCCCTGAGCAACGCTCTGAAAACGTCACTGCTCCCTTGACACTGTACCATGCCTACCCATTCTAGGATTGGTTAAATCCAGAGGCCTAAATTGAGGGAGCATTAGCAAGGCCCTGGACCCGTAACTGCTCCCTGGGTGCTTTAAAGTGGCAGCCCATTCAAGGATGGGTTAAATGCACAGCCTCAAATTTGCATTTGGCCCACACTATAATTCTATGTGACACAAAGTTTATCAATTACTCTTTCTACTATTTTCTCCCTTACGAAATTGAAGTTAAGGGATAATTAGCGAACTCAGGGTAGAGCCCCACGTTGGGTGCATTCCTATCGGGGCAGCATTAGCTCAATCCATGGGGACTTGGCTTGGGAGTAAAGACTTGCTGGATTGAGCCCCCTGAGCAACGCTCTGAAAACGTAACTCTTCACGGTACAATGTCTGCCCACTCTTGGATTGGTTAAATCCAGAGGCCTAAATTGAGGGAGCATTAGCAAGGCCCTGTACCTATAACAATTGGCCCACACTATAATTCTATGTTACTCAAAGTTTATCATTTACTCTTTTTACTATCGTCTCCCTTACGAAATTGAAGTTAAGAGATAAGTAGCGAACTAAGGGTAGAGCCCCACGTTGGGCACATTCCTATCGGGGCAGCATTAGCTCAATCCATGGGGACTTGGCCCCCTGAGCAATGCTCTGAAAACGTAACTCTTCACGGTACAATGTCTGCCTACTCTTGGATTGGTTAAATCCAGAGGCCTAAATTGAGGGAGCATTAGCAAGGTCCTGTACCCATAACAATTGGCCCACACTATAATTCTATGTTACTCAAAGTTTATCATTTACTCTTTTTACTATCTTCTCCCTTACGAAATTGAAGTTAAAGGATAAGTAGCGAACTAAGGGTAGAGCCCCACGTTGGGCGCATTCCTATCGGGGCAGCATTAGCTCAATCCATGGGGACTTGGCTTAGGAGTAAAGATTTTCTGGTTGGAGCCCCTTGAGCAACGCCCTGAAAACGTCACTGCTCCCTTGACACTGTACCATGCCTACCCATTCTAGGATTGGTTAAATCCAGAGGCCTAAATTGAGGGAGCATTAGCAAGGCCCTGGACCCGTAACTGCTCCCTGGGTGATTTAAAGTGGCAGCCCATTCAAAGATGGGTTAAATGCACAGCCTCAAATTCGCAGTTGGGAAAATTTGGCCCAATACTATAATTGTATGTGGTATATAAAGTTAATTATTTACTATCTTTGCTATCTTCTTCCTTACTAAATTAGAGTTAGCAGCTAACCACATTATCATGTGAGATTACAGGTTGTTTGAGAATTGAAGGGCTTACACTTAGACTGATGTGGCCCGGCTAGCTCAGTCTGTAGAGCATGAGACTCTTAATCTCAGGGTCGTGGGTTCGAGCCCCACGTTGGGCGTCTTCCTATTAGCTCAATCTGTGGGGACTTGGATTGGGAGTAACGACTTGCTGGATTGAGCCCCCTGAGCACCACTCTGAAAACGTAAGTCTTCACGGTACAATGTCTGCCCACTCTTGGATTGGTTAAATCCAGAGGCCTAAATTGAGGGAGCATTAGCAAGGCCCTGTACCCATAACAATTGGCCCACACTATAATTCTATGTTACTCAAAGTTTATCATTTACTCTTTTTACTATCTTCTCCCTTACGAAATTGAAGTTAAGGGATAAGTAGCGAACTAAGGGTAAAGCCCCACGTTGGGCGCATTCCTATCGGGGCAGCATTAGCTCAATCCATGGGGACTTGGCTTAGGAGTTAAGATTTTCTGGTTGGAGCCCCATGAGCAACGCCCTGAAAACGTCACTGCTCCCTTGACACTGTACAATGCCTACCCATTCTAGGATTGGTTAAATCCAGAGGTCTAAATTGAGGGAGCATTAGCAAGGCCCTGGACCCGTAACTTCTCCCTGGGTCCTTTAAAGTGGCAGCCCATTCAAGGATGGGTTAAATGCACAGCCTCAAATTTGCATTTGGCCCACACTATAATTCTATGTTACTCAAAGTTTATCATTTACTCTTTTTACTATCGTCTCCCTTACGAAATTGAAGTTAAGGGATAATTAGCAAACTCAGGGTCGAGCCCCACGTTGGGCGCATTCCTATCGGGGCAGCATTAGCTCAGTCCATGGGGACTTGGCTTAGGAGTAAAGATTTTCTGGTTGGAGCCCCATGAGCAACGCCCTGAAAACGTCACTGCTCCCTTGACACTGTACAATGCCTACCCATTCTAGGATTGGTTAAATCCAGAGGCCTAAATTGAGGGAGCATTAGCAAGGCCCTGGACCCGTAACTGCTCCCTGGGTGCTTTAAAGTGGCAGCCCATTCAAAGATGGGTTAAATGCACAGCCTCAAATTCGCAGTTGGGAAAATTTGGCCCAATACTATAATTGTATGTCATATATAAAGTTTATTATTGACTATCTTTGCTATCTTCTTCCTTACTAAATTAGAGTTAGCAGAAAACGTAAGTCTTCACGGTACAATGTCTGCCTACTCTTGGATTGGTTAAATCCAGAGGCCTAAATTGAGGGAGCATTAGCAAGGCCCTGTACCCATAACAATTGGCCCACACTATAATTCTATGTTACTCAAAGTTTATCATTTACTCTTTTTACTATCGTCTCCCTTACGAAATTGAAGTTAAGAGATAAGTAGCGAACTAAGGGTAGAGCCCCACGTTGGGCGCATTCCTATCGGGGCAGCATTAGCTCAATCCATGGGGACTTGGCCCCCTGAGCAATGCTCTGAAAACGTAGCTCTTCACGGTACAATGTCTGCCTACTCTTGGATTGGTTAAATCCAGAGACCTAAATTGAGGGACCATTAGCAAGGCCCTGAAAACGTCACTGCTCCCTTGACACTGTACAATGCCTACCCATTCTAGGATTGGTTAAATCCAGTGGTCTAAATTGAGGGAGCATTAGCAAGGCCCTGGACCCATAACTGCTCCCTGGGTGCTTTAAAGTGGCATTGAAATTCGCAGTTGGGAAAATTTGGCCCAATACTATAATTGTATATGGTATATAAAGTTTATTATTTACTATCTTTGCTATCTTCTTCTCTACACACTATAATTCTATGTTACTCAAAGTTTATCATTTACTCTTTTTACTATCGTCTCCCTTACGAAATTGAAGTTAAGGGATAATTAGCAAACTCAGGGTCGAGCCCCACGTTGAGCGCATTCCTATCGGGGCAGCATTAGCTCAATCCATGGGGACTTGGCTTAGGAGTAAAGATTGTCTGGTTGGAGCCCCATGAGCAACGCCCTGAAAACGTCACTGCTCCCTTGACACTGTACAATGCCTACCCATTCTAGGATTGGTTAAATCCAGAGGCCTAAATTGAGGGAGCATTAGCAAGGCCCTGGACCCGTAACTGCTCCCTGGGTGCTTTAAAGTGGCAGCCCATTCAAAGATGGGTTAAATGCACAGCCTCAAATTCGCAGTTGGGAAAATTTGGCCCATATATAAAGTTTATTATTTACAATCTTTGCTATCTTCTTCCTTACTAAATTAGAGTTAGCAGCTAACCACATTATCATGTGAGATTACAGGTTGTTTGAGAATTGAAGGGCTTACGCTTAGTCTGACGTGGCCCGGCTAGCTCAGTCGGTAGAGCATGAGACTCTTAATCTCAGGGTCGTGGGTTCGAGCCCCACGTTGGGCGTCTTCCTGTTAGCTCAATCTGTGGGGACTTGGCTTGGGATTAAAGACTTGCTGTATTGAGCCCCCTGAGCAACGCTCTGAAAACGTAACTCTTCACGGTACAATGTCTGCCCACTCTTGGATTGGTTAAATCCAGAGGCCTAAATTGAGGGAGCATTAGCAAGGCCCTGTACCCATAACAATTGGCCCACACTATAATTCTATGTTACTCAAAGTTTATCATTTACTCTTTTACTATCGTCTCCCTTACGAAATTGAAGTTAAGAGATAAGTAGCGAACTAAGGGTAGAGCCCCACGTTGGGCGCATTCCTATCGGGGCAGCATTAGCTCAATCCATGGGGACTTGGCCCCCTGAGCATGCTCTGAAAACGTAACTCTTCACGGTACAATGTCTGCCTACTCTTGGATTGGTTAAATCCAGAGGCCTAAATTGAGGGAGCATTAGCAAGGCCCTGTACCCATAACAATTGGCCCACACTATAATTCTATGTTACTCAAAGTTTATCATTAACTCTTTTACTATCTTCTCCCTTACGAAATTGAAGTTAAAGGATAAGTAGCGAACTAAGGGTAGAGCCCCACGTTGGGCGCATTCCTATCGGGGCAGCATTAGCTCAATCCATGGGGACTTGGCTTAGGAGTAAAGATTTTCTGGTTGGAGCCCCTTGAGCAACGCCCTGAAAACGTCACTGCTCCCTTGACACTGTACCATGCCTACCCATTCTAGGATTGGTTAAATCCAGAGGCCTAAATTGAGGGAGCATTAGCAAGGCCCTGTACCCATAACAATTGGCCCAAACTATAATTCTATGTTACTCAAAGTTTATCATTTACTCTTTTTACTATCTTCTCCCTTACGAAATTGAAGTTAAGGGATAAGTAGCGAACTAAGGGTAGAGCCCCACGTTGGGCGCATTCCTATCGGGGCAGCATTAGCTCAATCCATGGGGACTTGGCTTAGGAGTAAAGATTTTCTGGTTGGAGCCCCTGAGCAACGCTCTGAAAACGTCACTGCTCCCTTGACACTGTACCATGCCTACCCATTCTAGGATTGGTTAAATCCAGAGGCCTAAATTGAGGGAGCATTAGCAAGGCCCTGGACCCGTAACTGCTCCCTGGGTGCTTTAAAGTGGCAGCCCATTCAAGGATGGGTTAAATGCACAGCCTCAAATTTGCATTTGGCCCACACTATAATTCTATGTGACACAAAGTTTATCAATTACTCTTTCTACTATTTTCTCCCTTACGAAATTGAAGTTAAGGGATAATTAGCGAACTCAGGGTAGAGCCCCACGTTGGGTGCATTCCTATCGGGGCAGCATTAGCTCAATCCATGGGGACTTGGCTTGGGAGTAAAGACTTGCTGGATTGAGCCCCCTGAGCAACGCTCTGAAAACGTAACTCTTCACGGTACAATGTCTGCCCACTCTTGGATTGGTTAAATCCAGAGGCCTAAATTGAGGGAGCATTAGCAAGGCCCTGTACCCATAACAATTGGCCCAAACTATAATTCTATGTTACTCAAAGTTTATCATTTACTCTTTTTACTATCTTCTCCCTTACGAAATTGAAGTTAAGGGATAAGTAGCGAACTAAGGGTAGAGCCCCACGTTGGGCGCATTCCTATCGGGGCAGCATTAGCTCAATCCATGGGGACTTGGCTTAGGAGTAAAGATTTTCTGGTTGGAGCCCCTGAGCAACGCTCTGAAAACGTCACTGCTCCCTTGACACTGTACCATGCCTACCCATTCTAGGATTGGTTAAATCCAGAGGCCTAAATTGAGGGAGCATTAGCAAGGCCCTGGACCCGTAACTGCTCCCTGGGTGCTTTAAAGTGGCAGCCCATTCAAGGATGGGTTAAATGCACAGCCTCATATTCGCAGTTGGGAAAATTTGGCCCATATATAAAGTTTATTATTTACTATCTTTGCTATCTTCTTCCTTACTAAATTAGAGTTAGCAGCTAACCACATTATCATGTGAGATTACAGGTTGTTTGAGAATTGAAGGGCTTACACTTAGCCTGACGTGGCCCGGCTAGCTCAGTCGGTAGAGCATGAGACTCTTAATCTCAGCGTCGTGGGTTCGAGTCCCACGTTGGGCGTCTTCCTATTAGCTCAATCTGTGGGGACTTGGATTGGGAGTAAAGACTTGCTGGATTGAGCCCCCTGAGCAACACTCTGAAAACGTAAGTCTTCACGGTACAATGTCTGCCCACTCTTGGATTGGTTAAATCCAGAGGCCTAAATTGAGGGACCATTAGCAACGCCCTGAAAACGTCACTGCTCCCTTGACACTGTACAATGCCTACCCATTCTAGGATTGGTTAAATCCAGTGGTCTAAATTGAGGGAGCATTAGCAAGGCCCTGGACCCGTAACTGCTCCCTGGGTGCTTTAAAGTGGCAGCCCATTCAAGGATGGGTTAAATGCACAGCCTCAAATTTGCATTTGGCCCACACTATAATTCTATGTGACTCAAAGTTTATCATTTACTCTTTTTACTATCTTCTCCCTTACGAAATTGAAGTTAAGGGATAATTAGCAAACTCAGGGCCCCACGTTGGGCGCATTCCTATCGGGGCAGCATTAGCTCAATCCATGGGGACTTGGCTTAGGAGTAAAGATTTTCTGGTTGGAGCCCCATGAGCAACGCCCTGAAAACGTCACTGCTCCCTTGACACTGTACAATGCCTACCCATTCAAGGATTGGTTAAATCCAGAGGCCTAAATTGAGGGAGCATTAGCAAGGCCCTGGACCCGTAACTGCTCCCTGGGTGCTTTAAAGTGGCATTGAAATTCGCAGTTGGGAAAATTTGGCCCAATAGTATAATTGTATGTGGTATATAAAGTTTATTATTTACTATCTTTGCTATCTTCTTCTCTACACACTATAATTCTATGTTACTCAAAGTTTATCATTTACTCTTTTTACTATCGTCTCCCTTACGAAATTGAAGTTAAGGGATAATTAGCAAACTCAGGGTCGAGCCCCACGTTGAGCGCATTCCTATCGGGGCAGCATTAGCTCAATCCATGGGGACTTGGCTTAGGAGTAAAGATTGTCTGGTTGGAGCCCCATGAGCAACGCCCTGAAAACGTCACTGCTCCCTTGACACTGTACAATGCCTACCCATTCTAGGATTGGTTAAATCCAGAGGCCTAAATTGAGGGAGCATTAGCAAGGCCCTGGACCCGTAACTGCTCCCTGGGTGCTTTAAAGTGGCAGCCCATTCAAAGATGGGTTAAATGCACAGCCTCAAATTCGCAGTTGGGAAAATTTGGCCCAATACTTTAATTGTATGTCATATATAAAGTTTATTATTTACTATCTTTGCCATCTTCTTCCTTACTAAATTAGAGTTAGCAGAAAACGTAAGTCTTCACGGTACAATGTCTGCCTACTCTTGGATTGGTTAAATCCAGAGGCCTAAATTGAGGGAGCATTAGCAAGGCCCTGTACCCATAACAATTGGCCCACACTATAATTCTATGTTACTCCACGTTTATCATTTACTCTTTTTACTATCTTCTCCCTTACGAAATTGAAGTTAAGGGATAAGTAGCGAACTAAGGGTAGAGCCCCACGTTGGGCGCATTCCTATCGGGGCAGCATTAGCTCAATCCATGGGGACTTGGCTTAGGAGTAAAGATTTTCTGGTTGGAGCCCCATGAGCAACGCCCTGAAAACGTCACTGCTCCCTTGACACTGTACAATGCCTAGCCATTCTAGGATTGGTTAAATCCAGAGGCCTAAATTGAGGGAGCATTAGCAAGGCCCTGGACCCGTAACTGCTCCCTGGGTGCTTTAAAGTGGCAGCCCATTCAAAGATGGGTTAAATGCACAGCCTCAAATTCGCAGTTGGGAAAATTTGGCCCAATACTACAATTGTATGTGATATATAAAGTTTATTATTTACTATCTTTGCTATCTTCTTCCTTACTAAATTAGAGTTAGCAGCTAACCACATTATCATGTGAGATTACAGGTTGTTTGAGAATTGAAGGGCTTACACTTAGACGGTAGAGCATGAGACTCTTAATCTCAGGGTCGTGGGTTCGAGCCCCACGTTGGGCGTCTTCCTATTAGCTCAATCTGTGGGGACTTGGATTGGGAGTAAAGACTTGCTGGATTGAGCCCCCTGAGCAACACTCTGAAAACGTAAGTCTTCACGGTACAATGTCTGCCAACTCTTGGATTGGTTAAATCCAGAGGCCTAAATTGAGGGACCATTAGCAAGGCCCTGAAAACGTCACTGCTCCCTTGACACTGTACAATGCCTACCCATTCTAGGATTGGTTAAATCCAGTGGTCTAAATTGAGGGAGCATTAGCAAGGCCCTGGACCCTAAATTGAGGCCTGGTTGGAGCCCCATGAGCAACGCCCTGAAAACGTCACTGCTCCCTTGACACTGTAAAATGCCTACCCATTCTAGGATTGGTTAAATCCAGAGGCCTAAATTGAGGGAGCATTAGCAAGGCCCTGGACCCGTAACTGCTCCCTGGGTGCTTTAAAGTGGCAGTGAAATTCGCAGTTGGGAAAATTTGGCCCAATACTATAATTGTATGTGATATATAAAGTTTATTATTTACTATCTTTGCTATCTTCTTCCTTACTAAATTAGAGTTAGCAGCTAACCACATTATCATGTGAGATTATAGGTTGTTTGAGAATTGAAGGGCTTATACTTAGACTGACATGGCCCGGCTAGCTCAGTCGGTAGAGCATGAGACTCTTAATCTCAGGGTCGTGGGTTCGAGCCCCACGTTGGGCATCTTCCTATTAGTTCAATCCGTGGGGACTTGGCTTGGGAGTAAAGACTTGCTGGATTGAGCCCCCTGAGCAACGCTCTGAAAACATAACTCTTCACGGTACAATGTCTGCCCACTCTTGGATTGGTTAAATCCGGAGGCCTAAATTGAGGGACCATTAGCAAGGCCCTGTACCCATAACAATTGGCCCACACTCTAATTCTATGCTACTCAAAGTTTATCATTTACTCTTTTTACTATCGTCTCCCTTACGAAATTGAAGTTAAGGGATAATTAGCAAACTCAGGGTCGAGCCCCACGTTGGGCGCATTCCTATCGGGGCAGCATTAGCTCAATCCATGGGGACTTGGCTTAGGAGTAAAGATTTTCTGGTTGGAGCCCCCTGAGCAACGCTCTGAAAACGTCACTGCTCCCTTGACACTGTACAATGCCTACCCATTCTAGGATTGGTTAAATCCAGAGGCCTAAATTGAGGGGACCAAATCCATGGGGACTGGTTGGAGCCCCATACAATGAAAAAATGCCTGCATTTAGAGAGAGCACGAGAAGAGAGAGAGAGAGAGAGAGAGACAGAGAGAGAGAGCATTGATCGCAGCTTCAGAGGCGTTTGGAACATTTCTGTGGATTTGTGGTCTTATCACAAGTGTTTTCAGTTTTGGGCTTTTTTGGGCTTTTTGGGCTGAAAACAGGTGAAAACATGAAAGATTTGTGGGCTGGGCTAAGCCCCCAATGTTTCAAGAGCCTGGAAACGCCCCTGACTTCAACCCTGATCGTTACTGAGTAGACATTTTGATTTCTGTCCATGTGTTGTCCATCATTATTTACAGTCTATGACCAAAATCAGGATCTTTTCCTAAGTAGTTTTGGTGCCTAAGCCTAACTAAACTGAGGATGCTGCTGATAACTCATTCATTTAGGAAACCTCACATTAATAACATCATAAAGTGAAGACAATTAACTTACTGATTTAGTGAAAGAACAAAATGTAATATTAAGCAAAATATCAAAACAATTAAAATCCATATTGAGCTTAAATAAGCAGGACAAGCTCTAAATAAAAGAATAAAAAGATTAAAATATTATAAAATAATGACTATAGAATAAGAATGAAGAGGAACGGGTCACAAAGTCTCTATCTCTGGTGTCTCTTCTGTGTGCAGTCCATCACTTGTGCCTCAATTTCTGTTTTATCCTCCATGTGTCCCTCATCCCATCTCATGCATGTCGCTGCTGAAGAAATAGAGAAGCTCATTACGTTTCAAGTTTAGGCAATTTGAGTTTGTCAAACATTTCAAATCATAATTATTTTCATTGTCTGTTATTTTAGTAATTGTTCATTTGTTTTTTGTTTTTTGATCTCATATTTCACACATATTTTTATTGTCTTAATATATAAACACTCACACACGTTTACTGTTTTATTGACTTATTTTATTAAAAATTTTAACATTTAATTATTTTTTTAACACACACACTGTTTTATTTACTTTATTTGAACTTTTAAAATTTGTTTTAGTGATTAATTGTTTTGTAATTTATTTGTAGCTTTGGCAATATTGTTGTTTTACATTCATGCCAATAAAGCTAGATTGAACTGAAATTGAGTTGTTTGTCCACTCCATCCTACAAGAAAGGGGATTTAAGCATCACTGTGAAAGACTTTAAAGTATTAACTAACTAAAGATGTATTCACATTAGTACCTCTTATTTATTCCTTCATTCTCCTCATATTTTGATTTTACATAGTGAAAAACTTCAGGGCCTTGAAGACATGTGAAGAACTCTTCAAATGGAAAAATGTGACACATCAGCAGACTAAACTAATTATTCAACTTTAGTTCAGTGAACTCATAGCTTACAGTGTTTTACAGTTTTATTATTACCTCAGCTAGGGTGGGCAAGGTCATCACCATGGAGATGGCCAGGTCTTTTGCTGCAGTCGGAGCAGGTTAGAAAGAAAATGTAGATCATTTATCAGCTTCTGTTAGAGACAACTGTCAATCATCAACACCAGAGTGAGACTGATCGATTGATTGTAAGGTCAGTGAATGATTCAAAATGTTAACCTGCGGTTTTGCATTGATATAAAGACACTGTGAGGACAGTGGAGATGCAGTACGTACAGAAAACCACCAGGTGGCAGACCAGTAAGAGGAGAGAAGCTCTGCAGGACAGATATGATAATGAGTGAGGACATAGTGTTTAAATAAAATCATGCTACCAGCATGTCAAAACACCACAACTGCTCTTCCTGAGTTAATTGTATGTTTTTAAGAACAATTTAAATGACTGCACAGTATAAATACAGAATGTTGCAGGTTTTTAATAAATGTCAGATGCTTGTCAAACTGTTTGTTGTGAGTGGAAACATACAGAAACTTTAAAAACACTGCTGCACTGCAGGTGATACATGTGTTTCATTCAATTATTATTAGAGCTGTGTAGAAAGTATTAAAAGAGCTTCAGAGCTGCAGCTGACATCTGATCTAATGTCAATAAGCTGACGGTGGAGATTGTCCTTTTGTGTGAAATACATCTTGTGATACCAGTTGCCTCCTGCTATGTGTTTGTATGTTTGTATCTGCACTTGGATTCACTGAAACAATACCTATCGCACGTTTTGCAATGGTCTTGTTGACATAGGCCCACTCTCTATCCAAAGAACCTCACAGACTTAGTTGACCTCAACTAGCCGTGACAGGCTGCAAGGCCCAAAAATAGTATAAGGGAAAACAAGGGCGTCGTAGTGGGGGAAAGTGAGACTGATTACCCTGGGCCACAATATGGGGAGGGCCCTCGAAAAGCCTGGAATGAAAAGTTTTTGTTTTTGTTTGTAATGTTTTAGTTAGAAGGGTCAACTAAATTAAAATTCTGTTCACCCCTTACAAAAGAAGCAAAATGGTTTATTCCTAGTCCTAGTTCTAGGATTTGTTTCTGAATAAACTAATTGAGCAGAGGGATGGCTGATGATGTAGCATCAATGTGCCTTGTGGCAGTCATGTCAGTCCCTAAGAAATTGAAATACCAAAATAGAAAGAATGCAAAGTGAAGGACAACTGATTTCTTTCGAAAGACGGGTGAGCACAATCACAGCCAACACAGTTAAAGAATCTTTTCAGCTAATATCAGCAGTTTGGATTGAAGGCAGTCAGCGAGGAATCTATCTTGATATCTTTGCAGTGCAGTTGCAGAACATACATTATTATGGGCATCATAAATTAAACTTTCTGAAGTTTTAATTAATTTGCTTTTAGGCCTACATGCCTTTGAACCACTAACTCACACTGTGGGCTTGGACACAAAGACGGATTAAATGTCCTGAAATTATAAACACAATATAAATGCAATCGATTATTTAAAAGCTGATTATTATTTGGCTTCTTGTTCCTGCTCATAAAAACATGACTCCAGTGAAGTCTTGTTCAGTTGACATTTATTATGCAGTATCGTAACCATGTCCTCAGTGTAGGGGTTAGACAACTAAGATGGTATTTTTTAAGCACTGTTTTGCTTAAACAGTGAAACATGAAGAAAATGTTTATACTCCAAGCAAACCATTTAACTACAGTGAAATGAATAGTTGGAGACAGTGTGATGGGAATAGAGGTTGAGATTTCAGCACAATTCACAGATTAATAATACTTGTTTAAATGTGGTATGAACAGTTCATTAGTGACTACCCTGATAACCACCACAGTTTAATGTGTACAGTTGCTCAATTATTGTAAACATTTTTCCAAAAGGAGTGTCAGAGGCAGGGACCACAAGAGGTATGGGACCCACAGAGAATACTTATTGGTATTAGGCCAAATATTTTGTGCACAAGTTGTGTACAGTTGTGGTTTTGGGACTTTCACTATCTTCAAGGCGCTGAAGGGACCAACTGTCTGATGTGAACGTTTATCAGGCTCTTACTTACATCTTCATCATTTTCAAATAATCACTTTATTTGATAAACGCTACGTTTAACATCACAGTGCTATGAACTGTGGGTAATTCCCTCAGGCAAAGTCTGCAGAGATGCAGACTTACATACAGCTTTATCAAATGTTATTTCCTAGCATACACGTGACACAGAAGAGGAGCCAGTATCTGCTTATATTCTGTCCAGAAACGGACTCTGGAAAAGTCAATCAGCCTCCGAGTGGATTTGATTTAAAGCTTACAGACTGAATCTCGCCAGTTCACTGACTAAAGAATCAAAACTCTTTAAACACAAACAGACACTCTGTACTGAAGCTGAAAGACGTCCATGCTGTCTGTGGTTGTGGTTTTGTTTCTTCACCGAAGAGAGGTTTGTATCGGAGGTATCTGTTAGCCACAGCCAAACTAGGACACGTCACATTTTCCATCCCACAGTTTTGTGAAACCCAAAGACCCACAGTAGAACAACAAGAACGAGACCAAAGTTTAGTAACCCTGTTTTTAAGTTCACTGCTGTGACAAGAGTCCAAAAAATATGAATAATAATATATAACAGTACAATTAATTATTACAGCCACAAGACAATGAGACATTCTCAATAGATTCTTTCAATAGAAATACATGAATAAAAATACAACAAAACAGGTAACATGTCGGTGCTAACATGGGTAAAAAGTGACTTAAAAAGTATTTCGACTTTTTTTTACTCTGTAGTTTTTCATGCTACTGTTATTTCACTGTAAAATACAAATATTTAAAACATTCACTAAGTCTGAGCTGTTTGTCTGTTTATAGCTGCCTGAGTCTAATTTAGCTTTAACAGTGAAACATAATAAATGGATGTGCTGAGGTGTGAGGGGCTCTGGGGACCAGTTCCAGGCCAGCTGGACATCAGTAGTTGGACTGGTGTGAAGGTGTGAAGGTCTACCTCAGTGAAGAGTAGACGACCTCTGGCTCTGCTGGAAACTCTGAACACACAAACACAAACAGTTCAAACAACATGAGAAACTGTTGAAGACAAAGAAACTACATCACCAGACAACAACTCTGCTTCACTCATTTCTCAAGAACTAACTGAGTTTCAAACTAGAGATTCACTCAATCAAGTTGCACCAGTAAAACGTCTCGGGTTACGTATGTAACCCTGGTTCCCCAAGAAGGGGAACGAGACACTGCATCGGTTACGACACTATGGGAACGCCTCTAGGCGTAGCAGGTCTGAACGTGAATGAAATCACTCCAATCCTATTGGTTTGTTGCTAGAACGGTAAGGTGTGACGGAATAACCGGAGGAGTATAAAGCACACCTGTACACACTCATCATTAGCTTAACTATGAAGCAGGCGCTTCAGGCGGGGAGAGAGGTGCGGCGGGCCGACGCAGTGTCTCGTTCCCCTTCTCGGGGAACCAGGGTTACATACGTAACCCGAGACGTTCCCCTTCGAGGGAACTTGAACTGCGTCGGTTACGACACTATGGGAACGAGATACCCACTAAACCGTGCCGAAAACCCCGTCTGCCCCAGTGTGCAATAAAGTGGCACAACTAAGAGGAGAGCGCACGAGTGCCAGGTGCCGAAGGAAGGTCAAACCGAATGAATGTGTGCGGAGTGGCCCAGCCAGCCGCTAAACAAACATTCTGCAAAGAGGCCCCGGAAAGGAGGGCTCGAGAGGCCGCCATGCCTCTGGTAGAATGAGCTCTCACAGCCACAGGTGAAGGCCAACCGCGCAACAGATAGGCCAGGGAAATAGTCTGAACAATCCAGTTGCTAATAGTATGTTTGGATGCAGGGAGCCCGGCCCTGGGAGACCCAAAACACACTAGCAGCTGGTCAGCCGTCCTCCAACGGGAGGACCTCAGAGTGTAAATACTCAGTGCTCTGACAGGGCAGAGCAGATGAAGTCTCCCGTCCTCCGCCGTCACATGAGGTGGAGGATGAAATGCCTGCAGCACTGTGGACCCTGCCGCACAAGAAGGCACTTTAGGGATGTATCCTGGACGAGGGTGCAGGATAGCCCTAATATTCCCCGGGGCAAACTCCAGGCTTGCGGGGAAACCGAAAGCGCTTGGAGATCCCCCACCCTCCTCAGAGAGGTGATAGCAAGGAGAAAGGCCATCTTGACGGTCAAGTGCTTAGCCTCAGCTGACTCCAGGGGTTCGAAGGGGTCCTCAGCCAACGCCCCAAGAACCACCGCCAGATCCCAAGTGGGAACCTTGGACCGAGTCGCAGGTAAATGTAAATGCCCCGTACTTGTATAGCGCCTTTCTCGTTTTTTCGACCACTCAAAGCGCTTTTACACTACATCTGCATTCACCAGTCATACACATTGCCTAAGTGCTCAAATGGAAACTAGCATTCACACTCATTCACACACTGGCAGAACAGCCGCCAGGGGCAAATCAGGATCAATCATCTATCCAAACAGGAGTGTAGCATCACAAACTGTAATATTAAACTTGTGATCCTATGTAAATGGGGGTCTGACTTTGTTTTATTTAAATCGGCACAGGCGGTAGGTTTAGTGAGATCCGGCTCCTGCTCAAAGGGTTTGGGGGCATTTAAAATGTTGATTAGCTGGGAAATATGGATACACACCAAGTACTCAGCCAAGCTATTTATATAGATAGTATTTTTTATTTGAAATCTGGGGGAGACCGTTTGAAAGGGCCTGAGTTAGCTGGTAACATTAATAATAATATAGGTATAATTGCTTTGATTAAATTAGTTAGTAGAGGAGATGCTGGATCATCAGCCAGTACAAGCGGTAATATTAGTAATATACACTTATACTATTCGATACATTCTGCAATAAATATGTTTTGGTGATGAAGCTGCACAAATGTTCATTGTTATGACTGCCACTGATGAAGCCTCAGATTTCCATTATTGTTAATAATAGTTGCAACTTGCACTCTTAAATGTGCATTGAAAAATTGAAAGCTGATGTTCCATGGACCAGATTCATATAACATCTAAGGCTATATAGCTCCTAACTGCGAACATCGGGCATCAGAGAGGCAGCAACAGCGTCCAGAGTCCTATCGGACTTTCGCCTCTCAAGGTACAAAGTGGTATTATGTGAGGGCTAGCTGGTTAGCATGCTGAATTTAGTAGTCAGCATGCACACAATACTTAAGACTGCAGAAACATTACCTGGGAACTAGGAACCTTTGGAGGAACTCCAAATAACCGCGGGGACCAGAGCCTTGCAGTACATTTCTGAATGGTCAATTAGAGGCTACTCGCTTTAAGTCGAGCATTTCGGATGTTTTGAATCTTCTTTGCTCCTACTGCTCGTCTCTTTTTCTCTGTCGACTGACATTTGCAAACCGATAAATCAAAAAGAAAGGCCTGAAATATTTCACTTTATGCGTATATAGCCTATTGTTTTATTTTATTGTACTTATTTTATGTTACCCTATTTGAATATACATGTTAAGTTCTGTGTGTGTTGCATGAAGAGCCGCACCTTTGTTTACAACCTTGTGTTGTATAATGACAACCTTTAATAAACATCAGCAGGTTTTTACAGATTTTTCCTCTGAACACCTCTGCTGCAATCGATGTATCTTTTAAAAACAGGAAACTGGACGCCCACAAAGCTGCTCAACCTCCTTTTTAAACAAGTTCACACATGCCGGCTCAATGCCTGAAACAGACACCACCAGCTCACTGAAATCAACAGGAAGAAGCTGCTGCTGGTGTTTGATGTGCAGAGTGACATAAACCACATGTGTATGTGTGAACCTTATCACTGCTGAGCAGGGGCAGACTGGCTCTGTAGACCAGCCCACATTACCATGCATCCCCCACTACATTTGTTTACAGATGGTGATTTAATATAAGCAGTACGTTATGTAACAGATATTTAAACAGTTAATGTATGTGGCTGGCAAACAATGTTTACTATTCTGTTTGTAAGAAATTTACACACACACACAGTTGAAAACAATGGCAGTCCCTCTGAATATGTTGTAGAGTCTGTGTGCTGTCTGACTGCTGTTACTGTCTTTCTCTACTGCGGAGCTAATTACAGTTGTGTGTCACTGTGTCCTTCTCTACCTCTACCACCCTCCTCCCTGTCTCTGCTAGGCCAACAGGAGCATCCTTCCTCAAAGCACTGGATCACACTTTACGGATGTAAACATTGCAGCAACATGTTTGTTCACTGACTGCTCTCAACACTGGAAAACGCGTGAATACAAACAACAGCACGAAAGGCAATAACATATATACCAAGACAAAAACTATAAATAGTAGCAGCAGTAATAGTTGTGTGTTTGTGTTTGTGTGTGTAACAACAGATTTTTACATTTTTAAATCCTTTCAAATCCCGCCCACCCCAAAACAAATGGTCCAGCCCCTCAATCATTTGCCAGAATTACCAGATGGCCAATCCACCGCTGCTGCTGAGTCCGTCTCTTCTTATATCTTCACACATTCCTATCCTATGTTTTCTAGATAAACCTTTCTTAACTTACATGTCTGATGGTATGCTTTATTTTTCTTCCTCAACAAATCTTATGTTCAACACTCACATTTTAGGTTCACATCTTCAGTAGAACCCGAGGGCTTGGAGCTGAGAGCAACAGACAGGAAGTCAGGCAGCAGTGAAATGATGGACTGACATGTTGTTGGTTTGCGTCTTCACGTGAAGTGTGTTTTCAATAAGAAAAATAATGGAATTTTATCAATCTTATAAATTCAATTCTGACCTAAATAAATGTCATTGGATGTGTTTATGCTGATGGGAAACCAGTAAAGGCTAAACGCTCATGTCTTGCTTCCCCGAACACTCGCCCGCAACAACACCAACTGTGGTGAAACATACGACCAAACTGCTAACAGGAACCACAGAGTATTGAGCATTAGATATCTCCATGTGTCTAATAACTACCATACTTACAGAGTACTGTGACAACCCAAAATAGACTCTCCAGTATTCTTCTCTAACAGATTTTTCTAGAGTTGGTTCATGATGGAAACAAAGAAGAGCAGCTGTACCTCTTGTCCTGTTTGATTTGATGTCTTTGTTCACTATTTGTTCATAACTGATGTCTCCTGCTCCTCTCACTTCAGAGTAGACTACAGCTGGACCATGCTCTGGAAAACGAAACACATACAGATGACACCAGCACTGTTAGTATAGTTACTGCTACTACTACTGCAGTCATTATACAAAAATATTTTTTGCTCCTACTGTCAATAATTAACCCATATTAATGAATAATATTGGAAAATTACATAATGAAAAATCTATCAAGCAAATATCAGCCAAATTTAACAGAAGAGATACGAGTAAAAGTCCACTAATTAAACTGATGAAAAATTATCTTGTTCTTAACACTACTTGGTCTTTGTTTTATGTGTTATATTTTTGTCTCAGCCTGTTCGGTTGTTTTATTTGGTTATGGTCTTTTTGGTCTGTGTTTGTGAAGACTTGCCTTTATTATACGTTTTCCGTTGTTGGTCTGTCCCGCTTTAGTTTGGTATTTTTCTGCACCTGTTCGCTCCCTGCCTGCTTGTTTACCAAAGCATAGTATCTCACAAAATCATTTTACAGTGTAAATTTGCTGTCCCCTCAAAATAACATGGTTTAGACATTAATGGCTGTGTGATGTGTTATTTTGAGGGGACAGCATATTTACACTGTTATACAAGCTGTACACTCACTACTTTACATTGTGTTTACAAGTGTCATTTCTTCAGTGTTGTCACAAGATATAGTCAAATATTTACACAAATGTAAGGGGTGCACTCACTTTGTGAAATATTGTATTGCCTTCTGTTTTGTTCAGTCCTTGTCCGGTCATCTTCCCATGTCGAGTTTTTCTGCATGTGTTGTTTGATGTTTGGACTATTATTTTCCTCAACCATCTGTAAACTTGATCTGCTGTTTGGTGTTTGAACTGTCGCTACCCTGAACTCTCTGTAAGTCTGTTACTTTGGATTAAACATTGCAAAATATCAGTTTCATTTCTTTAGAAGTGTTGTAGAGTATGTATATGCACAGTATACAAACAAATCTGCCCGTTTATAGATTATTTGGATAGTTTATTTGAGGCCACGTTCATCTAGTTGTTATCAAGAGCTGTTGGCTTCTGGTATAAGATTCACCACAGGGCGCAGAACAGTCTCATAATGCACAACAAACTTTATGATCACCCACAACAGACCAGACTACAGTGTACAACTTTATGGACTACTAAACATTGCTTTTACATTTGATTACTTTGTTGAACATGCTTTATATCATTTCCTCCTTTAAAATGTCACTTTCCAAAGTGTCCTCTCAAGGTCTAAAACTCCACTTGGTCCTCACAAAGTCATAAGAACAAGAGCACACACAGTGCTCATCCTGAATCAATAAAACATCGTTACCTCTGCTGCGTCTGATTGGCTGCTGTAGGCGATGTAATATATTGACATCACTGTATGTGATGTCATCTGTGATGTCATCATCTCCAACTTCTACTTCAGCAGCTGAATGAGCCAAAAGGAGCAGAAATTTAAGCCAATATAAAATAGAAATCCTATAAGTGTCCAGAAATATGGAAATTTGAACATCTACAGTTCCATACTTCATCTGCCGAGGAAGATCATGTGACATGAAAGACAGACCGTTTGTAACTTGTTATTATTTGTACGTCCAGAAGTGTTAACAGAAATGTATCAACAGCAAAATGTGACTTTAAATGTGAACTGCAGCACATGGAGTCTGTGACTAACCTTTAAGTTTCCTAAGGATACATCGTCTCATCAGTAGAACCAGAAGAACCAGTAGAACCAGAACACAGAAAGACAGAACAGCAGCCCACAACACAGAGAGAGGAGGAGAGGAGGAGGAACCAGGAGGAAGAGTGGTTGAGGAAGAGGAGGAGGAACCAGGAGGAGAGGGGGTTGAAAGAGGACTTGTGGTGGTGGGCTTCACTAAAGTTAACAAGAAAAGAAAAATTATAATTAATGGCACAGAAATAAAAATAAATGGAAAATTAATTCACCAAAATGCCACAAGAAAAACAACCAGAAATTAATTTGTAATCTGTTTCCACCTTGGTTTAAGTAAGGAAGTAAGAGTTAAAAAGACCAGATATCACGGTGGGTTGAACTCTGAGAGATTTCACTCTTGGTTCTTTGTAGATTGCAAAGTTAGAAATGTTGTCACATCATGAATCATCTCTGCTGTCCTGAAACCTGCTGAACTCAATGTAGAAAACAAACAAGGTCAGTTTGAGAATTATCTTTGAGCTCCTCACCTGTGACAGAGATCCAGCTGGATGGAGACTCTCCACGACCGCTGATGTTACACTTGTAGAGGCCTTCATCAGACTTGTTAACATGGTGGATGGTCATGTGACCTGTAGGCTCAGTCCTGATGAGGGAGCCATCTTTATAGAAACCAGCTGGGAGGTTGGAGGGAGGGGTCTTTGTTTTACAGTGCAGAGTGACATCATGTCCCTCCATCTCAGGGAGGACAGGACTCTGCAGGATCACTGGTCCATCTCAACACAGAGACAAACTACAGCATTTCATCATTTACACACAGCTTCATCAACACTAACTCCACAGTCTGATCTTACCAGTGACAGTTATGTTGATGGTGTTACTGTTTGCTCCCTCTCTGGACTCACACCAGTAAACTCCACTGTCTGACGGGACGATGTCAGTGATATTACAGGAAGAACCAGCTGCTTTTCCCCAGTCATCACACTGAGTCCTGGTTTCTCTGGTTGTGTTCCTCCTCAGCGTCCATCCAGTAGAGCTGTCGTCCTCCTCACAGCTCAGAAAGACAGACTTCCAGCTGAAAAACTGAGAGCTGCAGGGACTCACAGTCAGACGCGCTGCAGAAATTCAATATGTTTTGAGAAAAACTACATTACCCAGTACCCTCTGGCGGCTAGTTTCCATTATATCATGAATCACATTACATTGAACCTTTTGTGTTTTTTTGCACTTTTAGCGGGATCTTCTATATCAGAGATTCTCAGAGCCTCTGACAGTGTACATGTTTGACAGACAGAGTCGACATGGGGACGGAGACACAATAGGTGTTTTTTGGACCAAACAGTTCTGGATACCACCTGAGAGAAACTGCCCACTGTGGAGCTCCCCCAAAGAACTACATACCTTCAAGGGTTTTATTTTTCTGATTGTGTTTGCACCACCAACACGTGAGCTGAAGTGACATAGCATTTGGAATAGCAACGTCACTTCCAAGCGACATACAGCAACCACTGCTAACAAGTTGAAGGACGCTGTGGTCGGACTGGTGCGTTTGTCGTGGGTTTCTTGATAATAACAGAGATGGAAAAGAGATGTGTGAATTCAGACTCGGGTTGGGCCAAGTGTTTCAAACAAGCAAAAATAAAAGCTGTCTGTATGTAGTAATATTCAGAGTAGCTTGTCACAAGCCGAGTATTTAAACTGATCAAAAATGTCGTTTGCAGGGATGTTTTGAAGGTGTTGATTTCTTCAGCTGATTAGCGAAGAGGCAAACTGACATTAGGTGGTTGTTTGGTGTCTCGCTCAGCAAACTAAAAAAGTAGACGGTGACAAAAATTTTCACTTCTGTACCATAACTGCATGAAAAAAATCCCAGAAGAAGGAGTCCTTTACCATCTTGTTTTTCAGAAAATAGCGTTTAGTCATGTTAGAAATGCAAATTTATGTATTTAAAAACTGACCTATGATTCCCATCACGTCCCAGCCCTGTGATGAACAGTGAGACTGACTCCCATCCTGCCGGAAAATCCAAATCCAACATGTTCAAAGAGCAATCAGAGTTTCACTAACCTTGGTTTGTTCTGCAGAAGAGCAGGTAGGTCAGCACTGAAGACAAATGAGACACAGGTTGGTTTGAGCGTTGACATGTGATAAGACATATATACACTCACCGGCCACTTTATTAGGTACACCTTGCCAGTACCGGGCTGGACCCATTTTTCCTTCAGAACTGCCCTAATTCCTCATGGCTAACTTTATTGGTTATTTGAGTTACTGTTGCCTTTCTGTCATCTGGAACCAATCTGCCCATTCTCCTCTGACCTCTGACATCAACAAGACATTTTCGTTCACACAACTGCTGCTCACTGGATATTTTCTCTTTTTCGGACCATTCTCTGTAAACCCTAGAGATGGTTGTGGTGAAAATCCCAGTAGACCAGGAGGATCAACCACGCCACGTTCAAAGTCACTTAAATCCCCTTTCTTCCCGATTCTGATGCTCGGTTTGAACTTCAGCAAGTTGTCTTCACCACGTCTACATGCCAAAAAGCATTGAGTTGCTGCCATGTGATTGGCTGATTAGCTTTTTGTGTTAACAAGCAATTTAACAGGTGAACCTAGTATATACAGTTGCTGGTCATATAATTAGAATATCAAAAAGATTTCCGTAATTCCATTCAAAACTTGAAACTTGTATAATGCATACATTCCACACAGACTGATATATTTCAAGTGTTCATTCCTTTTAATTTTGATGATTATAACTGACAACTAATGAAAACCCCCAAATCAGTATCTCACAAAATTAGAATATTGTGAAAAGGTTCAATATTGAAGACACCTGGTGCCACACTCTAATCAGCTAATTAACTCAACACCTGCAAAATGGTCTCTCAGTCTAGTTTTGTAGGCTACACAATCAAGGGGAAGACTGCTGACTTGACAGCTGGATTGTGAAACAAAACCCATTCAAAAATGTGGGGGAGATTCACAAAGTGGACTGCAGCTGGAGTCAGTGCTTAAAGAACCACCACGCACAGACGTATGCAAGACATGGGTTTCAGCTGTTGCATTCCTTGTGTCAAGCCACTCTTGAACAAGACACAGTGTCAGAAGCGTCTCGCCTGGGCTAAAGACAAAAAGGACTGGACTGCTGCTGAGTGGTCCAAAGTTATGTTCTCTGATGAAAGTAAATTTTGCATTTCCTTTGGAAATCAAGGTCCCAGAGTCTGGAAGAAGAGAGGAGAGGCACAGAATCCACGTTGCTTGAAGTCCAGTGTAAAGTTTCCACAGTCAGTGATGGTTTGGGTGCCCTGTCATCTGCTGGTGTTGGTCCACTGTGTTTTCTGAGGTCCAAGGTCAACGCAGACGTCTACTAGGAAGTTTTAGAGCACTTCATGCTTCCTGCTGCTGACCAACTTTATGGAGTTGCAGATTTCATTTTCCAACAGGACTTGACACCTGCGCACAGTGCCAAAGCTACCAGTACCTGGTTTAAGGACCATGGTATCGATGTTCTTAACTGGCCAGCAAACTCGGCTGACCTTAACCCTATAGAAAATCTATGGGGTATTGTGAAGAGGAAGATGCGATACGCCAGACCCAACAATGCAGAAGAGCTTAAGGCCACTATCAGAGCAACCTGGGCTCTCATAACACCTGAGCAGTGCCACAGACTGATCAACTCCATGCCACGCCGCATTGCTGCAGTAATTCAGGCAAAAGGAGCCCCAACTAAGTATTGAGTGCTGTACATGCTCATACTTTTCATGTTCGTACTTTTCAGTTGGCCAACATTTCTAAAAATCCTTTTTTTTGTATTGGTCTTATTTGGAATTGGAATTTGGTATTTTCATTAGTTGTCAGTTTTAATCATCACAATTAAATGAAATACACATTTGAAATATATCAGTCTGTGTGAATGAATATATGGTTCAAGTTTCACTTTTTGAATGGAATTACTGAAATAATTCTTGATGATTGATGGTATTCTAATTATATGACCAGCACCTGTATGCTTGAACCAAGTCCAGTTGCCCTTGATTTTAACCTTTGTTGGATAACTATGTACTGGATGACTGAGAACCGTCACAGCAGTTTAAAAGTTTATTGAACTGTGAACCTAATGTTTGCACTGCTTTATTACATCATGTTAAAGTTCAGATAAAACAAGTATCATCCCATAGATTCCTTTCTTTCAAATTCAAGACGTTTTCACGTCTTTTCTCTTGCAAACTGCATTTGTCTCATCCCAGTAATGCACGTTACTATCTCCCTGTCCTAATGGTGCGTTCTATTTGACATGGGAAGTCGAAATTTCCAAGTTCAAAGCTGGAAATTCAAAGCGAACGTTAATGAAAATTGTGGAGAACCGTACTACTCCGACTTCGTGATCCAAGATGGCTGCTCTGAGTATCAACAGTTAGTCAAAGCTACAGTTTATACTGTTTATTAGCACTTCTCTGTACTTGTGACTCATAGAAATAAAAAAAGTGCTTTCCAGCTGCTGTCTGCGGATGTGTTGCTACAGTATTAAGTATGAGTAAATACCACACAATGCGGTTTTTATCAACCGGCATAACAATGGCTAACCTGGCTAGGTGTAAACAACGGTTGGCCGAGGGATGTTTTCGACTTGTTAAATGGAACGCTGTCAACTCGGGTGTGACGTCATTCTCATCTCCAACCTCCAACTTCAGAGGTAAATGTGGTTTCTAGCCACATGCTGCCCCTATGTTCCTGCTCAACAACTTCTGCAACAATAATAATTATTAGTCCTATTATTATTATCATTATTAGTGCCTTAATTTAACTGCAGCATTAACAGGACCATTTTTCTTTTGTAAATGTACATTGATGTGTTTTTCATTGAAGTTTTATGGTACAAGTGATCACTGTTAACGTGAGATAATGTAACTAACTTTACAGTTCTCAGCCTCTGCTGGATTGGTTAGAGATGTTATGCTTCAGACACAAAGTCTTCGCATGGTAACTAACTCCTTTTAACTTTGCACTGTTACACAGAAGACATATACACAACATTCTTTGATTCGGCCTTAAACCATGCATATGCAGGAAGCAACTTAAAGTTTCCCCTTCACCTTTTGTTCTGCGTTCACGCACACACACACACACTTGCACCCACCACACCATCCTTATCTGACATGCAGATCTCTTTGTCTTGGTGTCGTGCATTTTAGTTCGCTTCATCTTGTGTGTTTTGCTTTATTTACCATGTAAATAAATGCTTGTTTCTTTTAATATTGCCTAAGAATGAATATATTGGCAACCTCTGCCACATAGAACTGCAAATCCTTCAAATCACTATCTATTAATGGCAATTTTATGATGCTCAGAAATTAAATTTTCAACCAAAATTACAAATAAATAGTTTAGTATATTTAATGAGACTAAATTAAGTAATGGGCTATTTGTTTTGTTTCAAGAGTGGTGCCTCAAGGTAGATATAACTTTAAATTATATTGTATTATTGATTATTAAATAAAAGTAATAATAATTATTACATTATTTAATATAAACATTGATGCCATCTAAACCCTAATCCCCAACACTTTAATTCATAAAAGAAGTTATCTCAGCGCAGTTGCTTATATGAATAAGATTTGTCCAAACACAGAAACCTTTTGAAAGTCTCTGATCTTAGAGAACACAGGAAGCTTAGATGTTGGTCTAAGATCCCTGGACCAAGAGTGGGTTTGATTACAGGTACATTAAAGGACTGTTGTACATAACCTGTTAATGAAGACTGATTGAGAAGTGCTATCAAAAGAATAAAACGTCTTTAAGCAGTGAGGATGGGGTCTAAGAGGCGATGATGAAACCATTGAAGTAAGTGGGTGAATGTTGGCGGGAGGAAACCAGATGTCTAAATATACATCTGCTTTCACAGCCATTTCTGAGGTTCATAAGTGTAAAGATAAATGTGTAACAGGTGAGCACAGGAGGTGATGGGTTTTGTCTCTAATGATTATAAACTCATGAAGTCATTACAACTGATGGCTAAATGAATAAACGGCTCAATAGAGCTGTGACTCTCTCTCACGCTCTTTTGCAACCCAACAGGGCGAGGCTGCCCATCATGGTGCCAAGGGCTTGTTCATAGCCTCTATGAATAATACTAAGAAGAGTACGGTCTAGACCTGCTTTCTATGATATAACTTCTGTTATGAAGTGGTGCAATTTAAATGAAACTGAACAGAATTTAAGTAGAATCATCATCAAGCTTGTTATCATGAAATGTAATAGTTTTAAACGACATGTACATTTTTTTCGCGATAGCAGTAGAGCTGGGAGATGTATTGATAAGACAAGATATCAGGACTCTGACCAGCTGAATATCATTAACTACATTAGAACTGATAGATCCCCCAGACTGATCAGTAAAAAAAAAGTTCTAACTACGACTAAAAGTTTTCTAACATTCAAACTTTTCTCTGTATATCATTACTACGCTTCTCCTACTCATATAATATATATTTTTTTAAATGTTGTCAGCTTAGATTTACTTACAGAGCAGAAGAGATGTTTGTTTCATTTTCCCTCTTGTGATGTGAGATCAATTTTCCTGTCGGAGTAGTTTAACCAACCCCCTTCGTCTTTGTACTTTGTAATAGCTGTATGGTTTTCACTCCAGCAGATGGCTGCAAAGAGGTCGTTCAGTTAAATTTACTTTTAGTTTATTGGGGCAGAGACCAACCATCTGGTAAAATACAGCAACAATGCAATTGAAATGTCATTTTTAATTGAATTTCATTACATATTTTCAGAAATAAATGTTTTTCTTTTTAATGAATCTTAGCCTGGTTTGTGATCAAATTCATCTTAAATATTATAGTGTGATTTTATTAAAACCTTTTCTGTGATTTGAGTCTTTTTTAAAAATGTATTCAAATATTATTTTATATTTCCTTGTGTTGCTTTTATGTTTTATGTAAAGCACTTTGAATTGTCTTGTTGCTGAAATGTGCTATACAAATTGAATTGACTTGGATTAAAAGAACAGAGCTTAAGCAGACCTGCAGTTTCCTGTGAGTTTGTCCCAGATAAATGGTGCATAAGGGAATAAACAGGAAGTTTGTTTAACAGGTTGCGTAACTCCACCTAGCGAATTAATCCAATTGACTTCAAACATTTGTTGTGCAGTCTAAAGGCATGAAACAGGAGGTTGTATAACTTTGGTGTACATGCTCAGATCTGTGCCAAACTTTAAACATGGTTGATGTTCAATCACAGTTAAAAACATAGATTAAACATAAACAAATGACAATAAAATAAACCCAATGCTACAAGAGTTAAAATTATAAATACATTTCTAAAATATCTAAGAATAAAACAATAAAGGAGACAGTTGTTTCATTTTAAGAGCCTAATGGCAGCAGGCAGGAAAAAGTTAGGTCAGTCTTATATTTTGGTGGGATCCCCTGGACACTGAAAGTGCTCTGCTGAATCCCATCCAAGGCAAGAAGAGGGTGCAAGTCATTGTTCATGATGGCGTTCATTTTTCTCAGCATCCTCAGCTCCGTCACCTGCTCAACTCAGTCCTGCGTGACGCCCATGATTTTATTGCTGTACATAAAGTAAACAACGTCTAAGGATGTTTTCCCCCTAATTTTAACTAACCTAATCTAACCAATACAGTAGATTTATTAAAATGGTCCTTATTATCAATTTTCTGTGCAATATTATCTGTTTAATAATTAATGTGCAATATTCTCTGCTGCTTTTTATTCACTAGTCCTTTTTGGTTCACCATAATAATTCTTTAATAATATAAATGTTGTACATACCCACACTCCTTTATATTTTTCTTTATATTTTACATTTATACTCTTATATTTATATATTCTTTATACCTAGCTTTTGTTATTATTATATATATTGCTTATGCCTTGAGAAGTGTGCTACTGTGACAAAAGAACTTCCCCTCAGGGATCAATAAAGTTCTTCTAATTCTCCCTTGGAAGAGGGAGAGCGTTAAATGTGTTTTATTTAAGTTGCTATTTCTGTTTTAAAGCTATATCACCACTTTTGTTAAGTAGTCTAGTTCTTTGTGTCTGTCTCTTCTGTTCCCCTTTAAGACATGTTTGTTAATAAATATGTAACACTGCGGTAACACTTGGCTAAAAGATTATAAGAGACAGAAAAAACAATTTTCTGCCATCACAGGCTTTAAAAGACTTACAACATATACATCCACATCAACATTTCATTAGTATGTAAGAAGCAAGTCTGTCATGTGAAGTCCTTTAGTCCACTCGCAGAATTGAAGTGTGAAACCAAAACTAACCAAATGTGTCTAAATGTATGAAAACATGAACCTTTGTTCAGACTTTCAGGTGTGATAAAGTGCAATGTCTGCAGTCCATTGTGAGAAAGCGTTGTGTGCAACTGACTGTTTTGACTGCTTTGAATCTGCAGGTCTTGGTTTGGATGCAGCAGAACAGCTGATCGGACCACAGGAGGCAGAACAACAAGTGTGCTGCATGAAACCTGGTATCTCTTGGTAGCATATCTGGTTATCTTTCCAGCCATCTTCAGGACATGTGGATGGACTTCCTGTTCTGTGCTAAGGTGCAGCCCTACCACAGCTGCATTTACATCCACTTTTATCCACTTCATTTTGGCTTAAAGCAATGCGAGTCTGCTCATTACCACCTGCTGTGTTAGGCAAAATAAGATAGGACAGTAATAGAGTTTGGAGTTGTAAACAGCTGCGGGTTCAAAACTTGCCACCTAAGATGTGTCAAGTACTCTATTATAGTCACTAAACAAATAGTCAAAAGTCAAGAAAAGGAC
>NW_024041150.1:45473542-45567389 GCF_014851395.1 Micropterus salmoides | reverse complement strand
TTCACTATCTTCAAGGCTGAAGGGACCAACTGTCTGATGTGAACGTTATCAGGCTCTTACTTACATCTTCATCATTTTCAAATAACACTTATTTGATAAACGCTACGTTTAACATCACAGTGCTATGAACTGTGGGTAATTCCCTCAGGCAAGTCTGCAGAGATGCAGACTTACATACAGCTTTATCAAATGTTATTTCTAGCATACACGTGACACAGAAGAGGAGCCAGTATCTGCTATATTCTGTCCAGAAACGGACTCTGGAAAAGTCAATCAGCTCCGAGTGGATTTGATTTAAAGCTTACAGACTGAATCTCGCCAGTTCACTGACTAAAGAATCAAAACTCTTTAAACACAAACAGACACTCTGTACTGAAGCTGAAAGACGTCCATGCTGTCTGTGGTTGTGGTTTTGTTCTTCACCGAAGAGAGGTTTGTATCGGAGGTATCTGTTAGCCACAGCCAAACTAGGACACGTCACATTTTCCATCCCACAGTTTTGTGAAACCCAAAGACCCACAGTAGAACAACAAGAACGAGACCAAAGTTTAGTAACCCTGTTTTAAGTTCACTGCTGTGACAAGAGTCCAAAAAATATGAATAATAATATATAACAGTACAATTAATTATTACAGCCACAAGACAATGAGACATTCTCAATAGATTCTTTCAATAGAAATACATGAATAAAAATACAACAAAACAGGTAACATGTCGGTGCTAACATGGGTAAAAAGTGACTTAAAAAGTATTTCGACTTTTTTTTACTCTGTAGTTTTTCATGCTACTGTTATTTCACTGTAAAATACAAATATTTAAAACATTCACTAAGTCTGAGCTGTTTGTCTGTTTATAGCTGCCTGAGTCTAATTTAGCTTTAACAGTGAAACATAATAAATGGATGTGCTGAGGTGTGAGGGGCTCTGGGGACCAGTTCCAGGCCAGCTGGACATCAGTAGTTGGACTGGTGTGAAGGTGTGAAGGTCTACCTCAGTGAAGAGTAGACGACCTCTGGCTCTGCTGGAAACTCTGAACACACAAACACAAACAGTTCAAACAACATGAGAAACTGTTGAAGACAAAGAAACTACATCACCAGACAACAACTCTGCTTCACTCATTTCTCAGAACTAACTGAGTTTCAAACTAGAGATTCACTCAATCAAGTTGCACCAGTAAAACGTCTCGGGTTACGTATGTAACCCTGGTTCCCAAGAAGGGGAACGAGACACTGCATCGGTTACGACACTATGGGAACGCCTCTAGGCGTAGCAGGTCTGAACGTGAATGAAATCACTCCAATCCTATTGGTTGTTGCTAGAACGGTAAGGTGTGACGGAATAACCGGAGGAGTATAAAGCACACCTGTACACACTCATCATTAGCTTAACTATGAAGCAGGCGCTTCAGGCGGGGGAGAGGTGCGGCGGGCCGACGCAGTGTCTCGTTCCCCTTCTCGGGGAACCAGGGTTACATACGTAACCCGAGACGTTCCCCTTCGAGGGAACTTGAACTGCGTCGGTTACGACACTATGGGAACGAGATACCCACTAAACCGTGCCGAAAACCCCGTCTGCCCCAGTGTGCAATAAAGTGGCACAACTAAGAGGAGAGCGCACGAGTGCCAGGTGCCGAAGGAAGGTCAAACCGAATGAATGTGTGCGGAGTGGCCCAGCCAGCCGCTAAACAAACATTCTGCAAAGAGGCCCCGGAAAGGAGGGCTCGAGAGGCCGCCATGCCTCTGGTAGAATGAGCTCTCACAGCCACAGGTGAAGGCCAACCGCGCAACAGATAGGCCAGGGAAATAGTCTGAACAATCCAGTTGCTATAGTATGTTTGGATGCAGGGAGCCCGGCCCTGGGAGACCCAAAACACACTAGCAGCTGGTCAGCCGTCCTCCAACGGGAGGACCTCAGAGTGTAAATACTCAGTGCTCTGACAGGGCAGAGCAGATGAAGTCTCCCGTCCTCCGCCGTCACATGAGGTGGAGGATGAAATGCCTGCAGCACTGTGGACCCTGCCGCACAAGAAGGCACTTTAGGGATGTATCCTGGACGAGGGTGCAGGATAGCCCTAATATTCCCCGGGGCAAACTCCAGGCTTGCGGGGAAACCGAAAGCGCTTGGAGATCCCCCACCCTCCTCAGAGAGGTGATAGCAAGGAGAAAGGCCATCTTGACGGTCAAGTGCTTAGCCTCAGCTGACTCCAGGGGTTCGAAGGGGTCCTCAGCCAACGCCCCAAGAACCACCGCCAGATCCCAAGTGGGAACCTTGGACCGAGTCGCAGGTAAATGTAAATGCCCCGTACTTGTATAGCGCCTTTCTCGTTTTTTCGACCACTCAAAGCGCTTTTACACTACATCTGCATTCACCAGTCATACACATTGCCTAAGTGCTCAAATGGAAACTAGCATTCACACTCGTTCACACACTGGCAGAACAGCCGCCAGGGGCAAATCAGGATCAATCATCTATCCAAACAGGAGTGTAGCATCACAAACTGTAATATTAAACTTGTGATCCTATGTAAATGGGGGTCTGACTTTGTTTTATTTAAATTGGCACAGGCGGTAGGTTTAGTGAGATCCGGCTCCTGCTCAAAGGGTTTGGGGGCATTTTAAAATGTTGATTAGCTGGGAAATATGGATACACACCAAGTACTCAGCCAAGCTATTTATATAGATAGTATTTTTTATTTGAAATCTGGGGGAGACCGTTTGAAAGGGCCTGAGTTAGCTGGTAACATTAATAATATATAGGTATAATTGCTTTGATTAAATTAGTTAGTAGAGGAGATGCTGGATCATCAGCCAGTACAAGCGGTAATATTAGTAATATACACTTATACTATTCGATACATTCTGCAATAAATATGTTTTGGTGATGAAGCTGCACAAATGTTCATTGTTATGACTGCCACTGATGAAGCCTCAGATTTCCATTATTGTTAATAATAGTTGCAACTTGCACTCTTAAATGTGCATTGAAAAATTGAAAGCTGATGTTCCATGGACCAGATTCATATAACATCTAAGGCTATATAGCTCCTAACTGCGAACATCGGGCATCAGAGAGGCAGCAACAGCGTCCAGAGTCCTATCGGACTTTCGCCTCTCAAGGTACAAAGTGGTATTATGTGAGGGCTAGCTGGTTAGCATGCTGAATTTAGTAGTCAGCATGCACACAATACTTAAGACTGCAGAAACATTACCTGGGAACTAGGAACCTTTGGAGGAACTCCAAATAACCGCGGGGACCAGAGCCTTGCAGTACATTTCTGAATGGTCAATTAGAGGCTACTCGCTTTAAGTCGAGCATTTCGGATGTTTTGAATCTTCTTTGCTCCTACTGTCTCTTTTTCTCTGTCGACTGACATTTGCAAACCGATAAATCAAAAAGAAAGGCCTGAAATATTTCACTTTATGCGTATATAGCCTATTGTTTTATTTTATTGTACTTATTTTATGTTACCCTATTTGAATATACATGTTAAGTTCTGTGTGTGTTGCATGAAGAGCCGCACCTTTGTTTACAACCTTGTGTTGTATAATGACAACCTTTAATAAACATCAGCAGGTTTTTACAGATTTTTCCTCTGAACACCTCTGCTGCAATCGATGTATCTTTTAAAAACAGGAAACTGGACGCCCACAAAGCTGCTCAACCTCCTTTTTAAACAAGTTCACACATGCCGGCTCAATGCCTGAAACAGACACCACCAGCTCACTGAAATCAACAGGAAGAAGCTGCTGCTGGTGTTTGATGTGCAGAGTGACATAAACCACATGTGTATGTGTGAACCTTATCACTGCTGAGCAGGGGCAGACTGGCTCTGTAGACCAGCCCACATTACCATGCATCCCCCACTACATTTGTTTACAGATGGTGATTTAATATAAGCAGTACGTTATGTAACAGATATTTAAACAGTTAATGTATGTGGCTGGCAAACAATGTTTACTATTCTGTTTGTAAGAAATTTACACACACACAGTTGAAAACAATGGCAGTCCCTCTGAATATGTTGTAGAGTCTGTGTGCTGTCTGACTGCTGTTACTGTCTTCTCTACTGCGGAGCTAATTACAGTTGTGTGTCACTGTGTCCTTCTCTACCTCTACCACCCTCCTCCCTGTCTCTGCTAGGCCAACAGGAGCATCCTTCCTCAAAGCACTGGATCACACTTTACGGATGTAAACATTGCAGCAACATGTTTGTTCACTGACTGCTCTCAACACTGGAAAACGCGTGAATACAAACAACAGCACGAAAGGCAATAACATATATACCAAGACAAAAACTATAAATAGTAGCAGCAGTAATAGTTGTGTGTTTGTGTTTGTGTGTGTAACAACAGATTTTTACATTTTTAAATCCTTTCAAATCCCGCCCACCCCAAAACAAATGGTCCAGCCCCTCAATCATTTGCCAGAATTACCAGATGGCCAATCCACCGCTGCTGCTGAGTCCGTCTCTTCTTATATCTTCACACATTCCTATCCTATGTTTTCTAGATAAACCTTTCTTAACTTACATGTGATGGTATGCTTTATTTTTCTTCTCCTCAACAAATTTATGTTCAACACTCACATTTTAGGTTCACATCTTCAGTAGAACCCGAGGGCTTGGAGCTGAGAGCAACAGACAGGAAGTCAGGCAGCAGTGAAATGATGGACTGACATGTTGTTGGTTTGCGTCTTCACGTGAAGTGTGTTTCAATAAGAAAAATAATGGAATTTTATCAATCTTATAAATTCAATTCTGACCTAAATAAATGTCATTGGATGTGTTTATGCTGATGGAAACCAGTAAAGGCTAAACGCTCATGTCTTGCTTCCCCGAACACTCGCCCGCAACAACACCAACTGTGGTGAAACATACGACCAAACTGCTAACAGGAACCACAGAGTATTGAGCATTAGATATCTCCATGTGTCTAATAACTACCATACTTACAGAGTACTGTGACAACCCAAAATAGACTCTCCAGTATTCTTCTCTAACAGATTTTTCTAGAGTTGGTTCATGATGGAAACAAAGAAGAGCAGCTGTACCTCTTGTCCTGTTTGATTTGATGTCTTTGTTCACTATTTGTTCATAACTGATGTCTCCTGCTCCTCTCACTTCAGAGTAGACTACAGCTGGACCATGCTCTGGAAAACGAAACACATACAGATGACACCAGCACTGTTAGTATAGTTACTGCTACTACTACTGCAGTCATTATACAAAAATATTTTTTGCTCCTACTGTCAATAATTAACCCATATTAATGAATAATATTGGAAAATTACATAATGAAAAATCTATCAAGCAAATATCAGCCAAATTTAACAGAAGAGATACGAGTAAAAGTCCACTAATTAAACTGATGAAAAATTATCTTGTTCTTAACACTACTTGGTCTTTGTTTTATGTGTTATATTTTTGTCTCAGCCTGTTCGGTTGTTTTATTTGGTTATGGTCTTTTTGGTCTGTGTTTGTGAAGACTTGCCTTTATTATACGTTTTCCGTTGTTGGTCTGTCCCGCTTTAGTTTGGTATTTTTCTGCACCTGTTCGCTCCCTGCCTGCTTGTTTACCAAAGCATAGTATCTCACAAAATCATTTTACAGTGTAAATTTGCTGTCCCCTCAAAATAACATGGTTTAGACATTAATGGCTGTGTGATGTGTTATTTTGAGGGGACAGCATATTTACACTGTTATACAAGCTGTACACTCACTACTTTACATTGTGTTTACAAGTGTCATTTCTTCAGTGTTGTCACAAGATATAGTCAAATATTTACACAAATGTAAGGGGTGCACTCACTTTGTGAAATATTGTATTGCCTTCTGTTTTGTTCAGTCCTTGTCCGGTCATCTTCCCATGTCGAGTTTTTCTGCATGTGTTGTTTGATGTTTGGACTATTATTTTCCTCAACCATCTGTAAACTTGATCTGCTGTTTGGTGTTTGAACTGTCGCTACCCTGAACTCTCTGTAAGTCTGTTACTTTGGATTAAACATTGCAAAATATCAGTTTCATTTCTTTAGAAGTGTTGTAGAGTATGTATATGCACAGTATACAAACAAATCTGCCCGTTTATAGATTATTTGGATAGTTTATTTGAGGCCACGTTCATCTAGTTGTTATCAAGAGCTGTTGGCTTCTGGTATAAGATTCACCACAGGGCGCAGAACAGTCTCATAATGCACAACAAACTTTATGATCACCCACAACAGACCAGACTACAGTGTACAACTTTATGGACTACTAAACATTGCTTTTACATTTGATTACTTTGTTGAACATGCTTTATATCATTTCCTCCTTTAAAATGTCACTTTCCAAAGTGTCCTCTCAAGGTCTAAAACTCCACTTGGTCCTCACAAAGTCATAAGAACAAGAGCACACACAGTGCTCATCCTGAATCAATAAAACATCGTTACCTCTGCTGCGTCTGATTGGCTGCTGTAGGCGATGTAATATATTGACATCACTGTATGTGATGTCATCTGTGATGTCATCATCTCCAACTTCTACTTCAGCAGCTGAATGAGCCAAAAGGAGCAGAAATTTAAGCCAATATAAAATAGAAATCCTATAAGTGTCCAGAAATATGGAAATTTGAACATCTACAGTTCCATACTTCATCTGCCGAGGAAGATCATGTGACATGAAAGACAGACCGTTTGTAACTTGTTATTATTTGTACGTCCAGAAGTGTTAACAGAAATGTATCAACAGCAAAATGTGACTTTAAATGTGAACTGCAGCACATGGAGTCTGTGACTAACCTTTAAGTTTCCTAAGGATACATCGTCTCATCAGTAGAACCAGAAGAACCAGTAGAACCAGAACACAGAAAGACAGAACAGCAGCCCACAACACAGAGAGAGGAGGAGAGGAGGAGGAACCAGGAGGAAGAGTGGTTGAGGAAGAGGAGGAGGAACCAGGAGGAGAGGGGGTTGAAAGAGGACTTGTGGTGGTGGGCTTCACTAAAGTTAACAAGAAAAGAAAAATTATAATTAATGGCACAGAAATAAAAATAAATGGAAAATTAATTCACCAAAATGCCACAAGAAAAACAACCAGAAATTAATTTGTAATCTGTTTCCACCTTGGTTTAAGTAAGGAAGTAAGAGTTAAAAAGACCAGATATCACGGTGGGTTGAACTCTGAGAGATTTCACTCTTGGTTCTTTGTAGATTGCAAAGTTAGAAATGTTGTCACATCATGAATCATCTCTGCTGTCCTGAAACCTGCTGAACTCAATGTAGAAAACAAACAAGGTCAGTTTGAGAATTATCTTTGAGCTCCTCACCTGTGACAGAGATCCAGCTGGATGGAGACTCTCCACGACCGCTGATGTTACACTTGTAGAGGCCTTCATCAGACTTGTTAACATGGTGGATGGTCATGTGACCTGTAGGCTCAGTCCTGATGAGGGAGCCATCTTTATAGAAACCAGCTGGGAGGTTGGAGGGAGGGGTCTTTGTTTTACAGTGCAGAGTGACATCATGTCCCTCCATCTCAGGGAGGACAGGACTCTGCAGGATCACTGGTCCATCTCAACACAGAGACAAACTACAGCATTTCATCATTTACACACAGCTTCATCAACACTAACTCCACAGTCTGATCTTACCAGTGACAGTTATGTTGATGGTGTTACTGTTTGCTCCCTCTCTGGACTCACACCAGTAAACTCCACTGTCTGACGGGACGATGTCAGTGATATTACAGGAAGAACCAGCTGCTTTTCCCCAGTCATCACACTGAGTCCTGGTTTCTCTGGTTGTGTTCCTCCTCAGCGTCCATCCAGTAGAGCTGTCGTCCTCCTCACAGCTCAGAAAGACAGACTTCCAGCTGAAAAACTGAGAGCTGCAGGGACTCACAGTCAGACGCGCTGCAGAAATTCAATATGTTTTGAGAAAAACTACATTACCCAGTACCCTCTGGCGGCTAGTTTCCATTATATCATGAATCACATTACATTGAACCTTTTGTGTTTTTTTGCACTTTTAGCGGGATCTTCTATATCAGAGATTCTCAGAGCCTCTGACAGTGTACATGTTTGACAGACAGAGTCGACATGGGGACGGAGACACAATAGGTGTTTTTTGGACCAAACAGTTCTGGATACCACCTGAGAGAAACTGCCCACTGTGGAGCTCCCCCAAAGAACTACATACCTTCAAGGGTTTTATTTTTCTGATTGTGTTTGCACCACCAACACGTGAGCTGAAGTGACATAGCATTTGGAATAGCAACGTCACTTCCAAGCGACATACAGCAACCACTGCTAACAAGTTGAAGGACGCTGTGGTCGGACTGGTGCGTTTGTCGTGGGTTTCTTGATAATAACAGAGATGGAAAAGAGATGTGTGAATTCAGACTCGGGTTGGGCCAAGTGTTTCAAACAAGCAAAAATAAAAGCTGTCTGTATGTAGTAATATTCAGAGTAGCTTGTCACAAGCCGAGTATTTAAACTGATCAAAAATGTCGTTTGCAGGGATGTTTTGAAGGTGTTGATTTCTTCAGCTGATTAGCGAAGAGGCAAACTGACATTAGGTGGTTGTTTGGTGTCTCGCTCAGCAAACTAAAAAAGTAGACGGTGACAAAAATTTTCACTTCTGTACCATAACTGCATGAAAAAAAATCCCAGAAGAAGGAGTCCTTTACCATCTTGTTTTTCAGAAAATAGCGTTTAGTCATGTTAGAAATGCAAATTTATGTATTTAAAAACTGACCTATGATTCCCATCACGTCCCAGCCCTGTGATGAACAGTGAGACTGACTCCCATCCTGCCGGAAAATCCAAATCCAACATGTTCAAAGAGCAATCAGAGTTTCACTAACCTTGGTTTGTTCTGCAGAAGAGCAGGTAGGTCAGCACTGAAGACAAATGAGACACAGGTTGGTTTGAGCGTTGACATGTGATAAGACATATATACACTCACCGGCCACTTTATTAGGTACACCTTGCCAGTACGGGCTGGACCCATTTTTCCTTCAGAACTGCCCTAATTCCTCATGGCTAACTTTATTGGTTATTTGAGTTACTGTTGCCTTTCTGTCATCTGGAACCAATCTGCCCATTCTCCTCTGACCTCTGACATCAACAAGACATTTTCGTTCACACAACTGCTGCTCACTGGATATTTTCTCTTTTTCGGACCATTCTCTGTAAACCCTAGAGATGGTTGTGGTGAAAATCCCAGTAGACCAGGAGGATCAACCACGCCACGTTCAAAGTCACTTAAATCCCCTTTCTTCCCGATTCTGATGCTCGGTTTGAACTTCAGCAAGTTGTCTTCACCACGTCTACATGCCAAAAAGCATTGAGTTGCTGCCATGTGATTGGCTGATTAGCTTTTTGTGTTAACAAGCAATTTAACAGGTGAACCTAGTATATACAGTTGCTGGTCATATAATTAGAATATCAAAAAGATTTCCGTAATTCCATTCAAAACTTGAAACTTGTATAATGCATACATTCCACACAGACTGATATATTTCAAGTGTTCATTCCTTTTAATTTTGATGATTATAACTGACAACTAATGAAAACCCCCAAATCAGTATCTCACAAAATTAGAATATTGTGAAAAGGTTCAATATTGAAGACACCTGGTGCCACACTCTAATCAGCTAATTAACTCAACACCTGCAAAATGGTCTCTCAGTCTAGTTTTGTAGGCTACACAATCAAGGGGAAGACTGCTGACTTGACAGCTGGATTGTGAAACAAAACCCATTCAAAAATGTGGGGGAGATTCACAAAGTGGACTGCAGCTGGAGTCAGTGCTTAAAGAACCACCACGCACAGACGTATGCAAGACATGGGTTTCAGCTGTTGCATTCCTTGTGTCAAGCCACTCTTGAACAAGACACAGTGTCAGAAGCGTCTCGCCTGGGCTAAAGACAAAAAGGACTGGACTGCTGCTGAGTGGTCCAAAGTTATGTTCTCTGATGAAAGTAAATTTTGCATTTCCTTTGGAAATCAAGGTCCCAGAGTCTGGAAGAAGAGAGGAGAGGCACAGAATCCACGTTGCTTGAAGTCCAGTGTAAAGTTTCCACAGTCAGTGATGGTTTGGGTGCCCTGTCATCTGCTGGTGTTGGTCCACTGTGTTTTCTGAGGTCCAAGGTCAACGCAGACGTCTACTAGGAAGTTTTAGAGCACTTCATGCTTCCTGCTGCTGACCAACTTTATGGAGTTGCAGATTTCATTTTCCAACAGGACTTGACACCTGCGCACAGTGCCAAAGCTACCAGTACCTGGTTTAAGGACCATGGTATCGATGTTCTTAACTGGCCAGCAAACTCGGCTGACCTTAACCCTATAGAAAATCTATGGGGTATTGTGAAGAGGAAGATGCGATACGCCAGACCCAACAATGCAGAAGAGCTTAAGGCCACTATCAGAGCAACCTGGGCTCTCATAACACCTGAGCAGTGCCACAGACTGATCAACTCCATGCCACGCCGCATTGCTGCAGTAATTCAGGCAAAAGGAGCCCCAACTAAGTATTGAGTGCTGTACATGCTCATACTTTTCATGTTCGTACTTTTCAGTTGGCCAACATTTCTAAAAATCCTTTTTTTTGTATTGGTCTTATTTGGAATTGGAATTTGGTATTTTCATTAGTTGTCAGTTTTAATCATCACAATTAAATGAAATACACATTTGAAATATATCAGTCTGTGTGAATGAATATATGGTTCAAGTTTCACTTTTTGAATGGAATTACTGAAATAATTCTTGATGATTGATGGTATTCTAATTATATGACCAGCACCTGTATGCTTGAACCAAGTCCAGTTGCCCTTGATTTTAACCTTTGTTGGATAACTATGTACTGGATGACTGAGAACCGTCACAGCAGTTTAAAAGTTTATTGAACTGTGAACCTAATGTTTGCACTGCTTTATTACATCATGTTAAAGTTCAGATAAAACAAGTATCATCCCATAGATTCCTTTCTTTCAAATTCAAGACGTTTTCACGTCTTTTCTCTTGCAAACTGCATTTGTCTCATCCCAGTAATGCACGTTACTATCTCCCTGTCCTAATGGTGCGTTCTATTTGACATGGGAAGTCGAAATTTCCAAGTTCAAAGCTGGAAATTCAAAGCGAACGTTAATGAAAATTGTGGAGAACCGTACTACTCCGACTTCGTGATCCAAGATGGCTGCTCTGAGTATCAACAGTTAGTCAAAGCTACAGTTTATACTGTTTATTAGCACTTCTCTGTACTTGTGACTCATAGAAATAAAAAAAGTGCTTTCCAGCTGCTGTCTGCGGATGTGTTGCTACAGTATTAAGTATGAGTAAATACCACACAATGCGGTTTTTATCAACCGGCATAACAATGGCTAACCTGGCTAGGTGTAAACAACGGTTGGCCGAGGGATGTTTTCGACTTGTTAAATGGAACGCTGTCAACTCGGGTGTGACGTCATTCTCATCTCCAACCTCCAACTTCAGAGGTAAATGTGGTTTCTAGCCACATGCTGCCCCTATGTTCCTGCTCAACAACTTCTGCAACAATAATAATTATTAGTCCTATTATTATTATCATTATTAGTGCCTTAATTTAACTGCAGCATTAACAGGACCATTTTTCTTTTGTAAATGTACATTGATGTGTTTTTCATTGAAGTTTTATGGTACAAGTGATCACTGTTAACGTGAGATAATGTAACTAACTTTACAGTTCTCAGCCTCTGCTGGATTGGTTAGAGATGTTATGCTTCAGACACAAAGTCTTCGCATGGTAACTAACTCCTTTTAACTTTGCACTGTTACACAGAAGACATATACACAACATTCTTTGATTCGGCCTTAAACCATGCATATGCAGGAAGCAACTTAAAGTTTCCCCTTCACCTTTTGTTCTGCGTTCACGCACACACACACACACTTGCACCCACCACACCATCCTTATCTGACATGCAGATCTCTTTGTCTTGGTGTCGTGCATTTTAGTTCGCTTCATCTTGTGTGTTTTGCTTTATTTACCATGTAAATAAATGCTTGTTTCTTTTAATATTGCCTAAGAATGAATATATTGGCAACCTCTGCCACATAGAACTGCAAATCCTTCAAATCACTATCTATTAATGGCAATTTTATGATGCTCAGAAATTAAATTTTCAACCAAAATTACAAATAAATAGTTTAGTATATTTAATGAGACTAAATTAAGTAATGGGCTATTTGTTTTGTTTCAAGAGTGGTGCCTCAAGGTAGATATAACTTTAAATTATATTGTATTATTGATTATTAAATAAAAGTAATAATAATTATTACATTATTTAATATAAACATTGATGCCATCTAAACCCTAATCCCCAACACTTTAATTCATAAAAGAAGTTATCTCAGCGCAGTTGCTTATATGAATAAGATTTGTCCAAACACAGAAACCTTTTGAAAGTCTCTGATCTTAGAGAACACAGGAAGCTTAGATGTTGGTCTAAGATCCCTGGACCAAGAGTGGGTTTGATTACAGGTACATTAAAGGACTGTTGTACATAACCTGTTAATGAAGACTGATTGAGAAGTGCTATCAAAAGAATAAAACGTCTTTAAGCAGTGAGGATGGGGTCTAAGAGGCGATGATGAAACCATTGAAGTAAGTGGGTGAATGTTGGCGGGAGGAAACCAGATGTCTAAATATACATCTGCTTTCACAGCCATTTCTGAGGTTCATAAGTGTAAAGATAAATGTGTAACAGGTGAGCACAGGAGGTGATGGGTTTTGTCTCTAATGATTATAAACTCATGAAGTCATTACAACTGATGGCTAAATGAATAAACGGCTCAATAGAGCTGTGACTCTCTCTCACGCTCTTTTGCAACCCAACAGGGCGAGGCTGCCCATCATGGTGCCAAGGGCTTGTTCATAGCCTCTATGAATAATACTAAGAAGAGTACGGTCTAGACCTGCTTTCTATGATATAACTTCTGTTATGAAGTGGTGCAATTTAAATGAAACTGAACAGAATTTAAGTAGAATCATCATCAAGCTTGTTATCATGAAATGTAATAGTTTTAAACGACATGTACATTTTTTTCGCGATAGCAGTAGAGCTGGGAGATGTATTGATAAGACAAGATATCAGGACTCTGACCAGCTGAATATCATTAACTACATTAGAACTGATAGATCCCCCAGACTGATCAGTAAAAAAAAAAGTTCTAACTACCGACTAAAAGTTTTCTAACATTCAAACTTTTCTCTGTATATCATTACTACGCTTCTCCTACTCATATAATATATATTTTTTTAAATGTTGTCAGCTTAGATTTACTTACAGAGCAGAAGAGATGTTTGTTTCATTTTCCCTCTTGTGATGTGAGATCAATTTTCCTGTCGGAGTAGTTTAACCAACCCCCTTCGTCTTTGTACTTTGTAATAGCTGTATGGTTTTCACTCCAGCAGATGGCTGCAAAGAGGTCGTTCAGTTAAATTTACTTTTAGTTTATTGGGGCAGAGACCAACCATCTGGTAAAATACAGCAACAATGCAATTGGAAATGTCATTTTTAATTGAATTTCATTACATATTTTCAGAAATAAATGTTTTTCTTTTTAATGAATCTTAGCCTGGTTTGTGATCAAATTCATCTTAAATATTATAGTGTGATTTATTAAAACCTTTTCTGTGATTTGAGTCTTTTTTAAAATGTATTCAAATATTATTTTATATTTCCTTGTGTTGCTTTTATGTTTTATGTAAAGCACTTTGAATTGTCTTGTTGCTGAAATGTGCTATACAAATTGAATTGACTTGGATTAAAAGAACAGAGCTTAAGCAGACCTGCAGTTTCCTGTGAGTTTGTCCCAGATAAATGGTGCATAAGGGAATAAACAGGAAGTTTGTTTAACAGGTTGCGTAACTCCACCTAGCGAATTAATCCAATTGACTTCAAACATTTGTTGTGCAGTCTAAAGGCATGAAACAGGAGGTTGTATAACTTTGGTGTACATGCTCAGATCTGTGCCAAACTTTAAACATGGTTGATGTTCAATCACAGTTAAAAACATAGATTAAACATAAACAAATGACAATAAAATAAACCCAATGCTACAAGAGTTAAAATTATAAATACATTTCTAAAATATCTAAGAATAAAACAATAAAGGAGACAGTTGTTTCATTTTAAGAGCCTAATGGCAGCAGGCAGGAAAAAGTTAGGTCAGTCTTATATTTTGGTGGGATCCCCTGGACACTGAAAGTGCTCTGCTGAATCCCATCCAAGGCAAGAAGAGGGTGCAAGTCATTGTTCATGATGGCGTTCATTTTTCTCAGCATCCTCAGCTCCGTCACCTGCTCAACTCAGTCCTGCGTGACGCCCATGATTTTATTGCTGTACATAAAGTAAACAACGTCTAAGGATGTTTTCCCCCTAATTTTAACTAACCTAATCTAACCAATACAGTAGATTTATTAAAATGGTCCTTATTATCAATTTTCTGTGCAATATTATCTGTTTAATAATTAATGTGCAATATTCTCTGCTGCTTTTTATTCACTAGTCCTTTTTGGTTCACCATAATAATTCTTTAATAATATAAATGTTGTACATACCCACACTCCTTTATATTTTTCTTTATATTTTACATTTATACTCTTATATTTATATATTTCTTTATACCTAGCTTTTGTTATTATTATATATATTGCTTATGCCTTGAGAAGTGTGCTACTGTGACAAAAGAACTTCCCCTCAGGGATCAATAAAGTTCTTCTAATTCTCCCTTGGAAGAGGGAGAGCGTTAAATGTGTTTTTATTTAAGTTGCTATTTCTGTGTTTAAAAGCTATATCACCACCTTTTGTTAAGTAGTCTAGTTCTTTGTGTCTGTCTCTTCTGTTCCCCTTTAAGACATGTTTGTTAATAAATATGTAACACTGCGGTAACACTTGGCTAAAAGATTATAAGAGACAGAAAAAACAATTTTCTGCCATCACACAGGCTTTAAAAGACTTACAACATATACATCCACATCAACATTTCATTAGTATGTAAGAAGCAAGTCTGTCATGTGAAGTCCTTTAGTCCACTCGCAGAATTGAAGTGTGAAACCAAAACTAACCAAATGTGTCTAAATGTATGAAAACATGAACCTTTGTTCAGACTTTCAGGTGTGATAAAGTGCAATGTCTGCAGTCCATTGTGAGAAAGCGTTGTGTGCAACTGACTGTTTTGACTGCTTTGAATCTGCAGGTCTTGGTTTGGATGCAGCAGAACAGCTGATCGGACCACAGGAGGCAGAACAACAAGTGTGCTGCATGAAACCTGGTATCTCTGGTAGCATATCTGGTTATCTTTCCAGCCATCTTCAGGACATGTGGATGGACTTCCTGTTCTGTGCTAAGGTGCAGCCCTACCACAGCTGCATTTACATCCACTTTTATCCACTTCATTTTGGCTTAAAGCAATGCGAGTCTGCTCATTACCACCTGCTGTGTTAGGCAAAATAAGATAGGACAGTAATAGAGTTTGGAGTTGTAAACAGCTGCGGGTTCAAAACTTGCCACCTAAGATGTGTCAAGTACTCTATTATAGTCACTAAACAAATAGTCAAAAGTCAAGAAAAGGACATATCTAACCCCAGTTGTCCATAAACGAAAAGTGATGTGTCCACCAACAAACCGTCATCACTTGGCTTATAAGTTTCTGCATGTTGGGTCAGACTTTTCAAGAGTTGAGACTGGGTGTAGGCTAACAAACAACAATGAAAGGAACTGAAACACTGTCTTTATTCTTTGAAATTCATTTTTGTGGTGCCACGTTGAACTGGACTGTGTTGTAGCCTATTACTATTATTTTGTCCACAATCATTTTTGATGAATCTTCAGTTCATGTATGGATTTATCGTGTTGTGTTTTCTGGACTGTCTACCTCAACATTAAGTTTTCACCCAGTTTGTGAATAAACCTCACTCAGCTACACGCAAAATAAAGCATTATTATCATCTGGTATTGCTAACAATCGCCAGAGGCATTCAATCTTTTTCCAACTTAATTGTTGTACTGGAACTGTTTCATCAACCTGGGTGTGACATCCTTCCCAGCTCCGACCTCTGACATAAAAAGAAAGCAAACTTAGTGCAAGGTAACAGAGCTTGTGTGAAAGTTAAATAGGCCTAATTCTTTCGTTTCAATTGTTTGTTTTAAGTTAGCTCCAAACTACAGCGTTGAGGGTTGAGGTCACGCTGCTCCTGTATTATTCTAACACTTTTATTATTCTGCCTATCTGAGTTTTAAAATTAGCTTCACAATGCTGTAAAAATCCCCTGAATCCCAACTCTGTTTCGTCTCCTGAGAATCAGAAAACGGCAGCGTTTGGGGAACTCCTCTGATCCCCCCCCCAAAGAAGAAAAATATCCACAGACATAAAACCACCGGAAAATGCAAAATTTAGACAGCTTAATACAGACGTAGCTTAGTTTCCTGAAAGTAGCCTCCCACCAGATAAGACTGATTATGTCACATGTAACAGGTTAGTAGCTACATTTAACTTGTGACGAACTATTGCCACCAGATTATGTTGTTTTAATACAAAATTGCTTTATGATTGTTTTTTACTGCAGTATAGTCTCATTAGGAGACAGCCTGCCATGTGGTGACATCACATTCAGGTCACACAGTGTTTTCAGAGAAACAAATACATAATAAAATATGATAGCAATACTTGCTGTTTTTTGACACACCCATGAGGTCATTAAACAAAACTTACACACCCAGTCCAAGAGATATTTTTAACCTCCGTTTCAATCCAGAAAACCTGCCTGCTTGTTTTTCATGGCACAGAAAATACAAACGTGTTACATTGAATGAAAATATAGAAACGTTTTGAAAATGTTTTTTCTTGCCACTATCCAGGACCACAACTGGAGAAACGTTCTTGTTTTTCTACGACACTCTGAATCTTATTTTCATTTTTCTGACAGGGTGTGTCAGACATGTGCTCCGGCTCTAACTGACGGAGATGCTTGTGGGTACATGAGATCCACGGAGAAAGGAGAAATCACAGGACAGGACACCAGCTGATCTGAGAGCTTATCCTGGATGATGTTCAGTTCATATTTCAGAACAGGCATGTGCACACAGCACCTGTTATTTTTCTTCCTCAAGAGAAAGTGCCCTTTTTTCTTTTTTTAATAATAAATAAATGAATATACAGTATGTACAGTATGTTTATTCCTGTTTACAGCAGATTCCCTGTCAAACAAATATATTTATTGGAAAAAAAATCTAAACAGGCCATCAGGGAGTTCCTATGCCCTCTCTCTCTCTCTCTGTCTCTCTCTCTCTCTCTCTCTGTCTCTTGCCTGCCATTCACTGGTCTTGTGCAGAGTTTAGCGTGTTTGTGAAAATGATGAAGTCCAGGTTATTGTTAGATTTCAGTTTTTACAGAGCTAATCAGGACTTGGAAACTTTTTTGTCAGTGTGGGCTCATGGCAAGGTGCTGTGTTCTGTACAGGCTGATCAGCTGGTGTAAGCCGATGTGTTGATGATATAAATGTGAGTGCTGACTAATAAAAGTGTGTTTTGAAAAATCAAAAAATCTCTCTCTCTCAAGCTCCGCATCTCAGAGTGCAGCTCACAGACAGACAGCTTCTCTCCCAGCAGTGTTTTTCTTGTCTTGTGTAGAGGTGAGTGGTGATGAACAAAAGACTAAACTATACCAGTGCCTCCAGTTTACCGCCAATTAAACAAAAGACAAAAGATAATATAGGCCAATGTCTTGCTAACACATGACTCATGAGCTGAGCTAGAGTAATAACTTAGCTGAAGTTTAGCTAAGGCAATAAATCTACAGATGCAAATAGACCGAGGTTATTAGGCTTTAAACCAACACCATGTAAAGGTGCATTCTTGAAGTTTTATTTCCATTAGAGTAAAACGAAGACATGGAAGCAAAATAGACCAAAGTCTCAAAATTGACCACTCAATGAAAAAAGTGCCTTAAAAAGTAACTTCATAGTTTTGATGGTCGGCTCTTCATCTAATAACTCTCTATTCTGTTAGTTTGTTGTTGATAGATCCTAATATAATACAGACAGCCCTCCCTCAAATGTGAAACTAAGTCCATGTCACCATCAGTAATTGTGTGTGTGTGTGTGTGATGGTAAATCTAATATAATAGAAACAATAATAAAGTATTTGATCAATACATTAATGTATTCAGGCAATTCAGTAGTCTGTTTCTTGGCTGTGTGAAGCTGAAGGTTATCTTTACTCATTTAGCATCTTGCTTGTGAAACAAAAAGTAAAAGTATTTAAATAACATTTATTTTAATTATTCCTGCAGCCCAATGCCACAGTTTAGTGTGAAGATTTATGTGAAGTGTTATGTATTCCAACAACGGCAAAAGAATTGAAACGATTTATTGCCTTGTGAAAAACAAACAAATTATTAATGAAACTAAGTCATAAATATATAGCCTACTTGAAACTAGCAGCATAGAAAACATGCACATTGTGGCGTAGTTTCCTTTTCTGTTGCCTGCTCCTGTGATAAACCTAGTGAATACTAAAGAAGACCGTGGTCTCTGTGTGAACTGATTATTTTGTAGAAAATGTTGTTAATATATTTTCCCTTTTTTCACTTGAGCCCCTGCCCACCAAAATGTCTGTGCACGTCCCTGCATAGGGTGAAAAGAGGAGCTGCAGCAATGTGCAGCATGAGCCTGAAACCTGAAAATGAGCATAATACCACCTCTTTAATGAGCCGAGTCAAGCTCTTCTGAGGAGACGATCTCTGACTGAACTAAAGGAAGTGGAGGAAACACCAGCTGATTGTTTAGATCATTAATATCTTATCAGTGCCGACAGCAGCTCTCAGCTGTGTGGGAGCACTTTAAACTGAGTGATGACAGCAGGAGTGTGGAAGTTATGGTGTTTATTCATTTTACAATTACTTTCATTAAAGATCAAAACAGTCAAATCTCAAAAATCAGTATCAAACTGTGGGCTGGAAACTAACGGCAACACAATGGACACATTTAAATAAGCCTAATTATTTTAGGCCGATTGTAGAAGAAGAGCATTTAGTCGCTATAATTAAAATTAAAAGTGAATTTTGCATGATAACGTGTTAGATTTAGTTCCGCTACAGGAAACCCCGCTCATCCCGTGGGCTCTCCGCCTGGACCCCCGACCTGCTAAACTATTCCCGGATTCTGCTCTGGACCTGCTCGGATCAGACTCTCAGCTGGTTCCTCCTGCTCTGTCACGCATCGATTTTCTCTCTGCCTGCTCTTCACATGCCCAATATCCGATCCTTTTAACCTGCAATAAATATTTCTCCCTTTCTTAGTCCTGCACTTGGGTCTGTAAAGCCGTGCTATAACAAAGATTTGGTAATAATCACTCAGTTAAACTAACTATGAGAATAAATAAACGGAGCGCTCTCTCTTTTTTTCGGGCCAGCTCTACATTTTCATCTTGCTGTTTCAGGAAATTCATCACATGTCATGTCATGTGAGTCAGTCCCAAATTTCCATAGAGCAGCTTAAAAGCACATGCTCCATCCTCAGGCAGACATTTCTCAGCTGATAAAGTTCCAGTTAATGAGTCAGTGGTCCTGTTTTTCACAGGTTGTACTGACTTTGCAGTGAATAAAACTTCATATGAAACCACAGAAACCAATCTCTTGAAATGACTCAAAGGAGTGTGGAAGATCCCACAGACGGTTTGACCACTGCCTTGTACTTGTTATGCTTTATGTTCAGTATGTTCAGTTCTGTTCATGTTTGGATCTGTGCTGGCCTAAGTTCTCGTCTTATTCTGTTTCTATCTGGTGTTGATTTCATGCTCAGTTTCTGTCTGCCTGTCATGTGTTATGTCTGTTCACCCAGTAATTCCTCTGTCTGTCTATCTCTGTCTGTCTTTCTCTTTGTGGGTTTTGTCTTGCCCGTTGCTTTGGATTAAAACCCTTTGAACTGCTCTGTGTCCTGCATTTGGGTCCACCAACATTTTCCACCACACCCAACCCAGACAGCTTTTAAGATGTGACAGTACAACCCGTTCTCACTCCCAAGTCGTCACATATGGACACATGGTCAAGACCCTTTGATGTCACTTTGCAACGCTCTGGGGAGCCCCTTAGAATCAGGGGGAAACCCTGTAGCACAGTTTTTTTAACACTAAAGGTAGGTGTGTAACATGTAACAGTAAAGTCTGAGTAAGGAGGCAGTTGGGGTGGACAGAAAACCAGGAACCAGTTAAGCAGTTATTTTAACCTGAGCAGTTCTTTTCGCTCTTTGCTGTACAGTGTTCTCGGATTCCAACTCACTTCTCTCTTTTTGTTTTTACTCCCCCCCCCAGCTCAGTCCAAGTCCAATGGTAGGAAAAAAAGAGAAATAAACAGGACACTCACATCAGCCGGGACAATAGACAAGGCTGCTTGCTCTTCCGCATCATTTCCTTTCTCTCCAAACATGTCTTTAGCTGCTCCGGATGTTTCAAATAAAGCTTCCATTTAACAGGAAACCCGTTTTAACCCATTGATTAAGTTGTCCCTTAGATGTTTTATCCTTTTTTGTCATGAATATAACAACTAGCTGAAGGATTTTAGGAGTCTTTTTGTTGAGTCTTCACCATATTTCTTTTGCATGCATTGTATGATAGGTGAGGAAAAATCCAATCTCTCACCTTTGCTTATTTTACTCTTTTAAATTTTCTCTGTCCTTTTTTTTGCTTGTACAAGTCTTTTACTTCGGGACTCCATAAATCACTGCAAATACAGTTTTTTTACGCTACAATCTTGGTAAAAGCAGTTGACAGCGGCTTTAAGACTTCAAGCTCAAACAGTGCAGAAACTCCTTTTTCCCACTCTGCTTAAACCCAAAAAGGGATTAACCAGCAGGGAAAATCTATTTCTGCACAGCCCTGTTTAAAGAAGCGGTTAAACCAAAAAAAAAAAAAAACACGGCCCTGCTCAAACCACAAAATGTTTAAAACAGCAGAGAAAAACCTTGTGCCAAACAGTCCTGCTCGAAATGGTGAAAACAGTGGAGAAGAGCTTCTGAAATAAAGAATTCAATCCAGACGTCTTTAAGGGTTTTATTCTTTGCAAAGGGTCAGACAGACATTCAGAGTGCAACCAGTGTGCAGAGAGCGAGACAAAGAGGAAACAGGCGACTTTCTACTTTAAAGTCATTACGTAACTGTCTTATGAAGGAAGGGAACAAACAGTAGTGAGACCAGGGCCTATAAGAGGCCAGTCAGATAAAAAACCCTCTAACGAGCCTCTTTTCCCAAGTGAACAGCTTCATCAACCTGTAATAGGACAGCATATAAAAGGCAAAATACAATATCACTACTGTTACCTGCTTACATTGACCCTTTACATAAATAATGACATCTCCAAAAAAAAAAAAAGGCAAAAATTAGTTCAGAAAAATTCACCTTTTTCTTGTTAGGAAATTCACTGTTTAAGTGTACTCGAGTTAGGTACACTTACATTTTCTTGAATGTTGATCAGTGTACATTGTCCCATATATTTATTATATATTATTTATATTATAATATTTCTATTGTTACACTGTATATTATGCGTCAACAACTACTCCTGGTTTCTGCTGTGTGTGCGAGCGGAGTGCAGTTAACTAGTCCTGCTCGTTGGTGAAGCTAGAAACCAAACTATACACATGTCATAGCCTACTTTTTTAGCCACGTGTAGATGACAGATATAATGTTTCTACTCTTCAGGTAAAAGTGAAGAAGGGAACAAACCTGTATTTATTTGGCAATTAATGATGAAACATCACATCATTCTCCCTTAATTAGTCTATATGACTCATCTGATGTTAGCCCTCGCAGACTGATTCCACCACTACTCTAATCGTGTCGTCTTCGTGGAATCTGATCTGCGGCTGGCTGTGCTGGTATCTGGGACTTGGGACATCTCCCCATCACTGACTTCCTACGAGAGCTTCATCGGATGGTGCGACAGCAACCACCTCCAGCTCAACACAGGAAAATCCCAGGAGCTGGTGGTGGACTTAAGACGCAGCGAGAGGCCCCACACCCCTGTTGTAATCAGGAATGAGGTAGTAGAGATGGTGGACACCTACAAGTTCCTGGGGGTGCACCTCAACAATAAACTGGACTGACAACACCGAGCTGAGCCCTGAACAATCCCTTAGTCGTGCTATAAGGCTTAAACTCCGGGGGGACTTCCCATGATGCACTGAGCTTCACTCTTCTCTCTTCTCCCCTCCATCTGTATGCATGATTATCCCATTAATGCATGTTACTAACACCTAACTAACTCAACCTGTTCCCTCACACGTACTTCTGTGCTTTCTCGTCCCTCTGCTCTCTTTCTGTTATCTCTGCTATCTCCGTTTGTCACTCTCTGCAGGTGTTTCTGGCATCGTATTATTAACACCCGTTGTGCCAATTATTACCATCACTTCCATTACTATTATCTTACATCTCTGTGGAACCTGCACCGTGCTGCTGTGTGTTCTCGTTCTGCGGATTCTGGGGACAGCAGACCTGATCCCAGACCATATGAGGGGTCTGAACGAAGATGAGATGATGACAAATAAATATCTTAGTGAGGACTCCAGCAGCAGCTTTTCAGTCAAGAAGACCAAAACAATCTTCGGACTAATAACCGCCAGAATAATATCAGTCCAAATTGTGCATGGGTATCTCTCCATCAGCAAGAGGTTGGTTTGAGCTGTGGCCCCTGCGTTTTCTATCAATTGTGCATTTACAGATCAATAAACAAATAACAACAACAACAATCACAGAAAGCCCACCAGCAACTGTCAGACCAATTTCCCATGCATCAAACTCCCCATCGTCTCCAGCTGTGTGACCTGCAGAGCAGAAACAGGTGTGAGGTATCAGCTGTCAGCAGGTGAACAGAATGTCAGACATTATCTACTGAACTTTGATCACATGACTCGTAGCAGCTGTTTCCTCTAAAGTCTCATCAGCAACATCTTTCTAAAACACAAACATCTGATCTGTGATGTTTCTCAGCTCAACTACCAGGAAGCAGCTTCACCTGAGAGACAAAGAGACACTCTGAGCTCTACACGCTGACCTGAGAGACAAAGAGACACTCTGAGCTCTACACGCTCACCTGAGAGACAAAGAGACACTCTGAGCTCTACACACTCACCTGAGAGACAATGAGAGACAAAGAGACACTCTGAGCTCTACACACTCACCTGAGAGACAAAGAGACACTCTGAGCTCTACACACTCACCTGAGAGACAAAGAGACACTCTGAGCTCTACACACTCACCTGAGAGACAAAGAGACACTCTGAGCTCTACACACTCACCTGAGAGACAAAGAGACACTCTGAGCTCTACACGCTCACCTGAGAGACAAAGAGACACTCTGAGCTCTACACGCTGACCTGAGAGACAAAGAGACACTCTGAGCTCTACACACTCACCTGAGAGACAAAGAGACACTCTGAGCTCTACACACTCACCTGAGAGACAAAGAGACACTCTGAGCTCTACACGCTGACCTGAGAGACAAAGAGACACTCTGAGCTCTACACACTCACCTGAGAGACAAAGAGACACTCTGAGCTCTACACACTCACCTGAGAGACAAAGAGACACTCTGAGCTCTACACGCTGACCTGAGAGACAAAGAGACACTCTGAGCTCTACACGCTCACCTGAGACACAAAGAGACACTCTGAGCTCTACACACTCACCTGAGACACAAAGAGACACTCTGAGCTCTACACGCTGACCTGAGAGACTCTGGCTGTACTCGAAACCGCCTACTATATACTAGCAGTACGTACGTGTTGTAGTCAAGACCGCCTATACCGAGACCAAGTCAAGACCAAGACCAGAGTTTATCTAGGCCAAGACAAGACCAAATCTTTAAGGGGCTGAGACCAAGACCGAGGGAGGGCGAGGCCGAGTCAAGACCAAGACCAGTTCCCCACATTACATGACAAACAGTAAAATGTGGAATTGATCTGAAAGCTGAAACCAACGTCTTTATTTAAAACTCCTTTTCCGGGAGGAGTGACAGTCGTTAACGGTAACAACACATTTTTAATTACAGTTATTGGTTGCATTTGAAGCAAATGTTTTACAATGCTCAAATGCTTCAAATCAGACAATGCAAAAGCAATGTATTGATATTCCCAAAGTTATGGTCTTGACTGGTCTTGAAATAAAATCCTGAATCGTCAATGTCCGGGGCCGAGACAAGACCGAGTGCAAATGCGGTTTTGAGGCGAGAAATCGACTGTGTAGATTCCACATATCGGTAGTTTTAGTACAGTTGTTGGCGAATGGAATATGCGCTTGTACATTTTCGGAGTTGAGAAGCTCTGCAAATGCGGCGGGGGGAATCTAACGAGCCAGCCAGTCGGCTCATGGAGTCCTCTGGTCCCACAGACTGCTGCAGCCAACGCAGCAGGCGAGTCCAGCGACAACATGACAGGAAAGACCCGCAGCTGTGAGACAGTTTAAATGTTCGTACCGCGGTTATTCTGTCTTTACATCCTGAGCAATGTTTTAACGTTTTAACTTAAAGCAAGAGACGTCTGGCTCGTGATGGACAGGCTTGTGTAATTTAGAAGCACTTTGATAAAAAATAAACACCAGAAGTAGTTTGAAAGGCGACTGTTGTTGCTTTATTATTATAATTATTCTAAATAGACATTAGTGTAGTGTTACAGTTACAGTACTTGTTTTTTTATTTGTTTTTATTTTATTTTATTCCTATTTATGCACCAACGCAAACATCTGCTACAGATCTGCTGCAGCCTTGTTCTCCTTACAGTTTCATTTTGCATACTACATACAGTATATATACTGCGGTATATACTGCATACTGTGGTTGCCAGTAGTTTTTTAGTAGACGGTTCCAAATACAGCCAAAGAGACACACTGAGCTCTACACACTCACCTTTCACTGTCAGCCTGACGGTGTTGGTGAGTTCAGGTGCGTATCTCTCTCTTATCCGACACTCATATATTCCAGCATCGTTGACATTGATGTTCTTCAGAATCACAGAAGCGTCTCCGTACTTCACCTCTGGATCTCTCAACACCACTCGACCACGAAAAGATGGATGCTGGTAGGGTCCATATGAGTGGCCGTGTCTAAAGAAGAAGACATAATCATCTGACTCCAGGTCAGTTCTGCTCCACACTATCAGGTGAATGGGAGCATATCTTTGACCCTGACAATGAAGAATGACATCATCTCCAGGCTTCGCTGTTACCGCCTCGGAGTCTAAAAAACAAAACAGAAAACAATGCAGAGATAAGCAATCAGCATGCAGTGTGTAGCTATCCACTTCACTATGGCATTTAATTCCACTTCTCCCACACGAGTCTGCCAAAGCCTCCCTCTGCTGCTTGTTTGGGTGGGTGATTTGCAGGCTGATCAACATCCCGCCCCTCCTGTGACCCTTGGTTTGACTGTATGTGTATTCAGAGCCAGAGAGCAATGGACTTTCAATAATAATTAAAATAGGAAAAAAAACTGCGATAAAATAATTGTTAATTAATGCGTTAACATGATAATAATGCGTTAACGTGCCCAGCCCTAATTTTTTGATATAAGCCTCGCTAATACATAACCAATAAGCCAGTATCTGGCCCATCAATGACAAACATTGCTTTGCAGGCATTCTTGGTATTTATTTAGCTTCCAATGTAAAGTTCTCAATTTTAATAACACTGCTAAAGAATAGTGTTTCATTGAACAAAACGGTAGAAAACACAACTTTATTCACTGATTTTGGAGAAAAAACATCATATTTGATGAAGAAAATATTTTCTGGTTTTCTCTCTGATGTCCCCCAGGTACTCCACCTCAACTCTTCGTGATTTAAAAAGTTTCCTGATAGCATTTCTTGTTGCTGAAGTAACCGCAGACTGCTGCTAACTAGCTGCCGTTATCTAATTAGCTCAGTTAGCCGTGCAACTACTGGTGAAATCAGTTTACTCTGCCCGTACTGGGAGCTCGGAGCACTGGGGGATTGTTAGTGTTTACCATAGACGGGGAATGCAGGGAATGATGGCGGGGAGCAGCCCTAGAATGGGAACCAGAGAGGAGAGAGCGGGAAACAAAACCGCACTCAGCAGCTTCCCAGTGAACACGGCATGAATAGGGGTGCCAAGAGCTAAACCCGGCAAGAAAACCGTCTTGGTACTGTATTCCCAGTGATGAAACTGGCCTCTGTTGGTCTTGGAGGATGTGGTTGATCCCGGCTGCAGTGTTCACTCACTGGGAGCTAGAACCAGCCACACAGAGTCTGCATGACCAGGTGGTGGCGTAACGCACATTCAACCACTGGCTTCAGAAATGCCAATCAACATCTGCGACAAGTCCAGAGTGTTTGTGTTTTTACAAGTAAAAAGAGCACTCCGCTTGGTGTCGATGTTAGTGGGGTGTATTTTCTATTTGTGGCTACTTTATTCATATTTCACCATTTTAATTCTTCTTCATTCTCCACTTTATTTAAGTGTTTACTCTCTCATTTAATCTGCTCTCTCTCCCTTCAGTTCTCTTTTCCCAAGTAAAGCCTATGTGTGGGAAACACTGAACTGAGCTCTACAGACCTGCGTCTGTAACCTTAAGCCTGATGGAGCACTGGACTGTCTCTCCGTTAGTTAGAATCATATGTTCCAGCGTCGTTGATGTCGACGTTCTTCAGAATCACAGACACGTCTCCGTCCTTCATCTCTGGATCTATAATATGCACATATGCGGCTGTGGCTCAGGAGTTAGAGCGGGTTGCCTGTTAATCGGAGGATCGGTGCTTCAATCCCCGGCTCCCCCAGGCTGCATGTCGAAGTGTCCTTGGGCAAGATACTGAACCCCGACTTGCCCCTGATGGCTGTTCCAGTGTATGAATGTGTGTGAACTTTAGTTTCTGTTTCAGCACTAAGGCTCAGTGTGTGAATGGTGAATACGATGTAGTGTAAAAGCGCTTTGAGTAACTAGAAAGGCGGAATACAAATACAGAGCATTTACATTCACAAATGCCTGCGCTCCCCTGCCCTCTGCCCCTTACTTCCATTTCATGGAGTTGGCAACCCTACCGAACACACAGCTACGGGGTTTGGGTTTTGAAAGTGACAGATTTTAAATCAGTAGTTCTTCCTTTATCCACTCAATAAGATTGAGAGTTAAACACTGTTATAAGTTTAGTTTGGGGTTATGTTTGAGTTGTATGTTTTCCCTGTGTGTTTCTGTTTTTTGCCCTTGTTTCATGTGTCTTTCTATTTGCCTCTGTTTCTCTTGTTCCTTGTTTCTCTTGGTCCTTGTTTTTCTTGGTCCTTGTCCTTTGTTATTTATGTCTTGTCTATTGTCGTGTTGTCTTGTGCTTTTATTTGGTTATCGTCAGTGTCTGGTTTTCTTGTCTAGCTTTGTTTTTGTTCTGTTAGCTTCTGTTAGCTTCAGTCTTGTTCATTCAATATTTAGTTTATAACCTCTACCTGTTTTTTAAACTTAATGGATCTGTCTGCTTGTGTTTTTGTTTTATTCTTTATTCTGGTTGGTTCCGTTTTGGTGTTATGGTCTTTCCTGTTTCACTGTGTCTCTACGTGTCTAATTAGTTCCTCATGACTTTCACCTGTGCACTCCCTCCCTGATCGTTTGCTGTGCATTTAAACTCTCTGTTTAGTTTTGTCTACGTTGTGTCCTTGTGGTCTGTGTACAGTGTTTTGCGTCTTCCTTGTTCCATGGATTTCTTCCCTCATGTTTGGATTACTTTTGGATATACCTCAGGTTTGGATTTTGCCTTTGCTTGCACGTAAGCCTTTTCTGTTGGCTCAATAAATCACTGGTTTGAACTTCATTCTCCTCGCCATTGTCTGCATTTGTGTCCACACTTCAGTTTTCTGCCGCTTCACTCAGCCTAACCATGACAAACACAGCATGCATCCGTCTTTTCTATCTTTTCACTGCAGCTCTGCATCGCGATGCCATGTTATAATAAACAGTGGGAGAAAACCTTTTGTCATCCTGTGATAAACTTTGCACTCAGTTCACCCAGTTCCTCCAACTGCAACCTGCACGGACATGACCATAAACTGGAAGAGGAAACTGCCACGAAAACAAGCCAAGAGCACATCATGCCGCCAGCCGTCACATATATAAAAGTTTTATGGGTGAATAGACTTGAGCACAGGTTACAGTATAATAGTTACTGAAATTTGCGTGTTTTCTAACACTGTTTTGTAATGTTATTACGGCTCTCCACAGGAGAGTTGGTCCAGAGGATATATAGTCAATGAACAGAATGTTTTGCACCGGTCTTTTAGCTGCTAACTAACTAGTAGTTAGCAGCTAAAAGACCGGTGCAAAACATTGAGACTGAACTCGCCTCTGCTTTCACAACAAACACGCTGGACTCCATCATTCTAGTGTTGGTCTTAAACGTTTTGTTCATTTGAATAAATGTTTTATTTGACTCTGGAGTGATGAGTAGTCTCACTGAGGGATTTATTAATTTTCACGCTAGCTGAAATGGTCTTGGACTCTTACGTTCACTCGTCACAGGGCAGCTGTATGGGCTCAGTCTGTACAGGAAACAGAAAGGATTTGTTTGCGGTTCATAACTATGGGTCTTTGGGTTGCAGGTCTTTCGTTTTTGGATTTGCTCATTTGTCACGTTACAGCTCAGCCACATGGCTGTGGAGCATAAATGAATGATTCAGTCACCACTCCCATGACCACCTGTAGGTCAGAAAAAGGAAAACTAAGAGAAAATCAAAATAGCAAGAAAAAGGAGAAAATTGGGACAGGAGAAGCTAGTAGAGTCGAGTTGTGTGAACACGCGGGCATGGGCGTACTTCATGCTAGCATAAATGCTATCCATGCCATGAAGAAGGAACTAAACACCTTTCACAAAACAATCAAACAAGACATGAAGGAAGAGCTCAGGAACTTTAAAGAAGAGGTTCACCAGAAGCTGTGAGATCAGAGTAGAGCTGAAAAACAGGTCAGGCCAGGATGGACGGATGGACGAAGTGGAGAAACGAGTGCCGGAGGTCGAAGAGTGGAATGCTAATGCAAAGCACGCGCTTCTCCAAACTTTGCAGGAACAAGAACGCATTCAGAGTAAGCTAACAGATGCAAGCAGGCACAGAAACAATCTCCACATTTTTGGAATCCCTGAGGGGAAGGAAGGGGACAACAAAAGTGTGAGCTATCGCTCTAAAACCTTCATCTGCAAGTACAATGCTGCCTCACATCACTTGGACCAAAACTCCCACCACCTGCCCCCCTGGACTCTATGAACTCCGCCTTCCTTGAAAGAGGTTATGGAGATTGCGGCAATACAATGCACAATACATGTATTACAATAATGCATTCATTGTGAATTGCTAGTGGATCCACATGCAGGACACTGGAGACAGTGTTTTAGAAAGTTTTATCCAGAAACAACCAACTTCACAGAAACTGTAGGCAGAGGTCTGAACAAAGGGAACAAAATAATCCAAGATAAATAATTATCCAAGAACGTCTCAAATAATTCCAAACACTTGACACGTGTCAAGACACAAAGCTAGACAGTGAACACTAGACTCAGACAACCTCAAAATAAACCAGGACAATAAAACTGAAAACAAGGAACTAATGAACCAGAACACAAAGACAGGGAGTGAGAAATAAACTAACACACAGAGAAAGTGGGAGAACTGGACTAAAACTGGAAACACTGAAAATAATGCACTCTCAGATCTGTGTGTACGGAGTTATTTCTAAATATGAGGACACAAACTGACCCAACAGGAAAATGTCTCAGAGAAATCAAGACGGACTGAATTGCAACAGCTCTTAAATTTTGCTCCATCTCTGACTGTACAAATGATCCCATCGCAACTCATTGACCCGTCTGTCTGTGCTATTATTCTTATGTGTGTGTGTTCTGTGTCTGCCCTGAATTTTATAGCAAATTTAACAAAAAAACTAAAACAAAAAGTGCATGGAGAAACATGAAGGAGCCACTTTCCATGAAGACAATCACAACCTCAAGCAGCAGCAGCAGCAGCAAAGAAAGGAGCGAGTCCCCATTTAAAAAGTAGCTTCCTCCTTCCACTTCCAGCTCCTCACATCAATGCCCACACTTCAAGAAAGTTTGTGGTTCCCGAAGGCCTCAATAAAGACCGTCCAGGTTTTTGTGATGAGTGATCAGTTTTTAAAAAGTTTCCAGATACAAGGTTTTTCACTTCCATAGTCCTCTGGTTTCATCATAATAGCACAGGAGGAGAAGGAGCGTGGACTAAATCCCTAGGAGGAGTTCATTAAAGTATAAAGTGTGTAAATCGCCAAAAATGACCATTAAATCCAAAGTAGCCGACTTCCTGTTGAGTTTAGGGTATGGGTTCTTGAGGCTTTTTTGTGCGTCTGGGCATGATACACATACCACAGAAGTTTCGTACATGTAGGTGAAACCTTACCCAGGGGCTGCTCTGTAGGGGGCGCTAGCAAGCCATTTTGCCATGCCCATGTACGAAACTCAGAGAATACAACATTCCACGCAACGTTTGGTGAGTTCCTGAGTATGTTTAGGCCCCAAAAAAAAATTAGGTTACTTTGCAAAAGAAAGAAAGAATGAAAAAAATAATCTCTTCAGTTTCAATAGGGACCTCGCATGGTTCGTGCTCGGGCCGTAATATTCAGAGTTTAAAATCAAAGTGATCCTCAATGTCAGACGCTCCTCTGCTAAAATAACCTCTGCGGCAGAGAAGCATGCTGAAAGCAGTGGCCAGACAGAGACGTCATGCTCTGGAGACACAGAGGATCAGGTGAGAAAACTGGAATGTGAGATTGCATTAGTTTTAACTTAGGCCTACATGTTTCGCAGATCAGGATCAGTCATTGATCTTCTGGTAAAATAATATGTGGTCACCAGGGCTGTGCGATGTGACTAAAAACTCATATCCTAATAAATATATATTCAGATATAGAGCATTGTTCGTAAATTCAATGTATCATGAGTTACTGTGGTAATTTCCAACGGTAACTCGTGATGTTTCTTTGCATAAGAAAGATGGGGTAACTTAAGCGATTCGGGAGGAATCCAATAACATGAGAGTGAACTACGGCACAGCAAGTAATTAAACTAATGTTGGCTAAGATGTGGTTCAACAAACTGTGGCAACAGTTGCTGCTGCAAAGCTAAAATGAGAGGACGAGACAGTCCAGAGCAGCACAGCAGCTCCAGACAGAGATACTCACAGCTGTCCTGCTGCCACTGTAAATAACGTCACGCCAACAGCCTGTCCCGATGAACTAGCAAGTGATCTGAATGTCTGTTGGCAAGTCATTAACTGGTAAGTGTGTTTCAAGTCAGCAAACTGACCAAAGCAGCCACCACCTCACATAAAACACAGACTATTCCTTTAAATGAAAATTCAAATGGTCATAATTGTCGATTCATTGAGAAACTCAAATAACTCGATTATAAACAAAAGCTGATTCTTTCCATCGATGCATTGTTTAATCCATATAACTAGATAAAGCGCATGGACGATTGTTACTGTCACACAAGAAACTTACTCTGTGGACAAGTGAAGACGACGTGATTTGATGGCACGGATTGCAAAGTGGAGGAAGAGAGAAAGACAATAGCGAGGGACGAATATGAGACAGACCAGAGAAAAACAAAGTGTCCAAAGCGTGGCATCATGTCAAGCTAAAAGCCGACAACAGCTCTGTACATTGTGTCTCCTGTGAAACAGAACCATTGTTCTCAGACTGTTAGTCAGCTGAGGGGAAAGCAAAAGCGAAGCGATGAGTTGACAAAAACATACAGTGCACAGAATAAATCAGTACAACCCGACAGATTTCTGACAAAAACATCCATTTTGCTTAAAAATTCATACTTTCTATGGGATACTAGACATATATATATATATATATATATATATATATATATATATATCGTGCAATCTGGTTTATTGGTTTTAAATTACATTAGTGCCAAAAGCAAAACTGGGAAGATTCAAGATCGTGGATTCAAGAGCCAAACCAGGGAGGACGGCCATAAAAAACAAAAAACCCACAGTCCGAGGAGCAGACAGAAGGGGACCAGAGTGCAGGGGGGAGGTCAAACAGGCAGGGCAACGCAGTTCAGGAGGCTGACCGAGGCGTCCAGAGGGGAACAAAGTTCATCGTCGTCCTGGAGGATAACCCAACGGACCAGGTGGGCAACAGAGTTCAGGGGGTCCTCCCGGAGGGTGACCCATGAGGCCGGGCAAATCAGGGGGAGAACAGAGTTCAGGAGGCCCAGGGAGTCGGCTGCAGACTCTTTTCTAGTATTAAAGAGTCTGCAATTTTTATAATAAAATATCGATACTTGGCATCCGTGTATCGATACAGTATTGCCATGGCAAATATCTCGATACTATGCTCTATCGATTTTTTCCCCCACCCCTAGTATTTACGGTAATGCTGGGAGTCACGTGATCGATGTGTGTGATCCCGCTCCTGAAACTCCTGAAACTCTGCTGTTAGCACCATTTAAAGAGGCTACTTCCCCAAACAAAGACACAAAACAGGAGGGAAGACTAAATCTTGACTCAGCAGGAATTTCATTAACTGAGAAAAGTCGATCTACTGAGAAACATTAAAAGCTGCAGAAGGCCTGAGAGTCTTGCTGTTTTATATTCTATCAGTTTTTCATATATCGAATTTTCACCTGTGGCACAAATTTTGTGTTTACATTTTTATATTGCCTTCAACACTGGCTCAATTCTTTGTGGCATACCTTCAACAAGATGTTAGAAACATCTTTGGTCCCTTTATTATATATATATTGACATGACAGCATCACGCAGTTGCTGCAGATTTGTCGGCTGCACATCCCAAAGGTGCACTGTTGGATTAAGATCTGGTGACTGTGGAGGCCGTTGGAGTTCAGTGAAGTCTTTGTCATGTTTAAGAAACCAGTTTGAGATGATTTGAGCTTTGTGACATGGTGCATTATCCTGCTGGAAGTAGCCATCAGAAGATGGTACACTGTGGTCATAAAGGGATGGACATGGTCAGGTAGGCTGGCTACGCCTAAAGGTGGGCAGTTTTTGGCTTCATCCTGCATCATCAGTGACAGTCAGAGCAGCACGGTAATGCTTCTGATGTGGATTTATGTTCTTTGGTGTCACAAAGAGCTCACAAAGATTATAAATAGCCTACGATTTAGACTGAGGTAGCGTAGAGACGAGGAAGAGGAGTCATGTACAGGAATGATTCGGGGTTATTACCGTGGGATGGCTGTCACACACAGTTTTAATGGACTCAAAGAACTGACAAATTAGGCTAACGGGCGTACGAGAGGTATTTTTAACACCGCTGTGAAACAGGGAAAAAGCATGATAGGGCCACCAAAGGACGGAGAAGCGTCAGCGGGTAATATTGTGAGAAACACTCAAACTTTCTGAGATTAAAGTTGTAAATTTAGAGAAAGTATTTGGCAAGTTGTGCTGTGAAGAGGTGAAATGAGCCTGGCTAAGTTTGAGCGAGGGCGCTGTGCTGTCCACAGTGCTGAGCAGATGAAATCCATATTAGAACCAGTCAGTTTTTTCTTTATGGGGTTATAAATATAACTTTTTCCATTCCCGGAGAGAGAGAGAGAAACAGCTGTTTCTGCTCGCCTCACTTGCTGATTCTTTTTCAGGGGGAGGTCCCCCAGACCCCCCACTTAATGACTGTCCCCTCCTGCGTTCAAACCCAATATATGCTCTTGCACTTTTACAAAAAAATATACCCCATAAATTCACTAGAATAAAAAAACAGTCTCTGTTTGACACAGTTTGTGGGGGGAATTCCCAAATACCAGGTTAGGTTTGGTCTCCTAATTGTGATGTCTAGAGGAAGGCAAGTATTCTGATCACAGTTATTCATTATACACCATGATTACTGACTTTGCTTTTCAGGAGTTCGGCTGCAGAACTTTATACAGACTGCTGTGGGTAGTTTTACGGATGGTTTAGAGTTGTGAACATGGGATGGGGCTGTTCACAGCCAGCAGCGCAGCCTCTCTGCTGTCAGCTGTGCACATGCTGAGCCTCGCCCTCGTGAAGACATGCAGAGGAGAGGACAGGGCAGCTCGCATGACTATAAATAGGCTTTTATGTTTGGGCTAATCAGCAGAATCTCTGTAATTAAGTGCCCTGAAGCTCATTAATCTAACTGCAAATTGAAGATACATCCATTAAAACATTAATAAAAATTACCTAGAACACTGAAAAATAGCATTTGTTACCTGTCCCTGCTCCCTAAAACTAAACTCTACCATGAAATATCATGATTAAAAAAGTTTTTTTTTCCATTTATGAGTGACTCCACTTCCCACATGACTACATTTCATGTGTTTGCTAATTCTAGGTTACTCAAATACAGTCTCTTCAGCTCCTGAGGAGTGTGTCCAGAGGGGAACTTTTTCATGGGCTGTATTTTAAATCCAGAGTGAAGAAACAAGTATGTCAAAGTGTGAGGCGGGCCTGGGCTCCAGACAGAAGCGCAACAATACTACATTACTTATTGCGTTAGTTGGTATAATTGAGGTATTTTTTCCTAGTGTGTTTGAAAATGTCTGCATTCTATTAGCCAGTGCTTATTCCTGTTACTAAATAGTTTTTATAAAAATAAAAATTAAGACAAACCACTATTTTGTCCAAGTTTGATTGGCTAATCGTTTATCTAGGCTAATTGTTTGATAAATTACATGATAAAAACATTGATTGGTCTCGAGGTTACCCTGCACGTGGACTACACACCACATCTGTACTCAGAGTCAATGATATTATTTCACACCACTTGATAAAATATATTTAGCTTTCATCCTGATTTGTTCCACCGCGGTTGCAGCTGAAAATAAGTTGTTTAAGTTCACACAGGGAGCACTGCAGCCTCTGTGATTGTAGAGAGGAGATCTTAATTAATTAACGGGGCAGTTTCTTAGATGTAGCCCATCTGAAGTGTTTTCACAAGTTTAATAAGTTTAATATAGCTTTCCAATGTTTTTTTAAATGTTAAAAGTCATTTTTTTCTATTATAATGGACCTTATGTGCATCTTAATCATATCACACATAAAAGAAGAGCCCATAAAGTACATACATTCAGAACAGTGTGAAGATGATTAGGCTACAAATTTACTCAATGTGATGCCAACAAGCCTCCCTGGCCTTTTCAGCCACCAAGGTGTTACGTTTGGCCGTTAAAATGGCTAATGTACCAAACTGACCAAAATGTAGTTTGCAGGGATGTTTTGAAGCTGTTGATTTCTTCAGCTGATCAGCGATGAGGCAAACTGACACTAGGTGGTTGTTTGGTTTCACGCTCAGCAAACTCAAAAAGTAGACGGTGACAAAGATTTTTACTTCCGTCCTATTGTAATTGCATGAAAGAAAATCCCGGAAGAAGGAGTCCTGTCCCATCTTGTTCTTCAGAAAATAGTGTCATAATGCAAATTTATGTATTTAAAAACTGACTCATGATTCCCATCACGTCCCAGCCCCGTGATGAACAGTGAGACTGACTCCCATCCCACAGGAATCCTGTGACAAGCAGAAATGAGACATTAGCTAGAAATGTGGGCTGTTACTCATTGTAACCATGGTTATCATAGTTAGGATTTTTCATTAATTTTTTAAAATTTCATTTTGCCTTTTTGTTTCAATTACAGTTTAGTTTTAATTTTTAAATTAATGTGGGTTTGCTAGTTCATATTTTTTGAAAATGCCCAGTTTTAGTTTAGTTTTAATTAGTTTCTGTGTTAGTTTTAGTCTTTGTTGCTGCACGATGCGAAGCGTGGGGCTTGGACTAAAACTGGCACAGAATTGAACGATACTGTAGCCCCCCACCCTTTGGAGCCACAGACAAACAGGTCCTCAACACCCTGAAAGCAAGTATGACTGAAAAGAGACAGTTTGGCTGAGATAAAACACACTAGCTGACATGCAGTAAATAAAATGACCAGCAGACACGTTAACCCAACGCAAGAGAAGCTCACAGTCAATAAACAGGGGGTTCATTACAAGCAGGATGAACCCCCTTAATTATTGCTAATAATGAAGCAACATAAGAACAGAACAAAAGAGTGACTCATTCCCTGCAACCCAATCCAAACAAAACATAATTAAACTCAGATCCTCACACACATTCAACGTGCATTCGCGAAAAAAACAACAACTCTGCAGGGGCGAACACGCCCCTTTTAAGGGAACGCGCTCCAAATCCAGCTAAGTTAACACCGACTCAACTCATCAACATCTTTTCCACCGTCGTAGTACCGTTTAACTCCAGTGTAGGCGGTCAGAGTTTGTCAACCCTGAGTTTGCATGAAAACCCGGAGATATCTCTGAGAAGGCTGAACTCCCCTCGAGGTCCAGACCACTGCTAAATAAGGGAAATCCGGTAGAATCACATCCCTGATTAGTGTTAACTAATTTCCATGACTTTTATAAAACTTTTTTCTTTAAAAAAACAAACAAACTTTCCAGGCCTGGTAAAAAGACAATTCCATGACTTTTCCAGGTTTTTCATGACCGTATACGGACCCTGGCTTCAGACTCAGAGATGCTTTGGGAAAAGAAGTTCGTGGGGAAGCTCCCGCACTACTTGATCAATAAAAAGCATCTCTACCGAAAAGCTCATTCAGAAAACAGCGACGCAACAACCAGCGACTGAGAAAAGTTTGTTAGATAAAGTAATAACGGCGCTGTGCCTCCCAGCACGAGCTGCCCTCCTCCTCAGAGCAGCTTCTTGAAACAGCACCTTTCACTTAGATAGAGGGAGCAGACCAACAGTGATATCGATCTCCTCTAATCAAATTAGGGGAAACATCTGTCTCTCTCTCTCTCTCACACACACACACTGCTCACCTTCTGCAGCCCGAGAAATCACCCACATAGTTATGAAGAAAGCCAGAAATGGATCAGATATTCGCGCAGCCATGAGCGCACTAAACTTGACAAACAGCCCAACTTTTTGTTCACAGCTCCTTAGAGGGAGGAGGAAGAGCAGGAGGCCTGCTCTCCCTCTTGGGTCTCGTCGGGGCCGTTATTAAATAGTTAAGACACTCCCGTTGACTTCTGTTGTAACATCGGGCATTTTCTTCTTTTGTGGGCCGATGTTTTTTTTGTTTTTGTTTTTGCAACGGTATAAACTATTAAAGGTGGTGGATTGGCCAATTGTTCATGATCGACTCTGGGCTGGACCAATTATAGACGAGGAGGTCAGATGCACCCTCCCCCTTCAACGGATCAGCAATGAGCAATCACATATTATTGCTGCAGAACAAAAATGGAGAACAAAAAACGTAAAGGAGGAGCCGAAAAAATTAGGGCCAAAAAGAAACTAGCCCTTCAGGCAGATGCTGCCAAATGTGCTAAAATATCACAGTTGTTTGGTGGTGGCTATAGTGGAGCTTCCACTTCAGTAAAATTAGCCAGTGATGGAGGCCAGCAGGTTGAAGAGGGAAAGGGGAAGCAGGAGGAGGAGAGACCCGAGGCGGCCGCCGGTCCAAGTGGCAGAACTGAACTTGAGGTAAGAAGTTATGAGCTGCAGTCTATATCTGGGTCAGATTATAAACCAAGGTGAGGTGCAGCCTCTCTCAACCCGTAAATAAATGCATCCATCGATGATCCGGTTCTAATCCGCGCTCATATAGTTTTTTTCTCTCTCTCATCAAAACCGAATATGTTCATCAGTGGTACAGACAGTCTACATCAAGCAGAGACTCGTTTGTGTGCATTTTATTTTGTGATTTCACCGGAACGAATAGAGTCTCCGACTGCGATGAAGCGCGCGTCCGAGTGAAGAATGTGCGCGAGCCACAATGAGTAACACAATATTAACAATCTAGTAACTATTATTAACTAACAAGAAAGTCTGATTAACTAGTAAGTAATAGCGCACAGGTGAAAGTGGTACTTCACTATTAATTAACTAATCAATAACTACTATTATTTTAATACAATCTAGTAACTACTATTAACTAAAATGAAACTCTGATTATGAATTAGTAAGTAATAGTGAGCAGATGAAAGTGTTACTACATACTTCTGTGGGAATTACTTATTATTTGGATCCGTATTATAAAGTGAAGATCACTGGAACTAACTAGTAATGACTCAAGTGTTACGACATGATCTAGTCATGATTTGTGCAACCAAACACTAAAGTCATTTCAAGCGTTTGAGATTTTTGGTGAACTTTAGTATACTTTTAGAAAATGTCTTTAGTAACACTTGAGTCATTACTAGTTAGTTCCCATGGTCTTCACTTTATAATACGGATCCAAATAATTGGTAATTGAAAAAATAGTAGTTATTGATTAGTTAATAGTGAAGTACCACTTTCACCTGTGCGCTATTACTTACTAGTTAGTTAATCAGAGTGTCTTGTTAGTTAATAATAGTTAATAGATTTGTATTAGGTAAATCTGTCATTTATTAATTTTAATATTCATTAATGATCATGTCTCACCTCTAGTCTTCTCTGTCTTAATTTCAGGTTTCCACCATGTGTTGTAGATAGTTCAGGAGGAGGTTAACTTGACCAAGCAGTCTTCTGCTAATTACGGTTTGGAGGATGATGTAGGTTTAAGTTTATTAGATTGATACATATATACCAACAAGACAGTGTACATCGCTGTCAGAACAGCGTTTGTTTTCATTCAAAGGCTTTATGGCTTTGCCAATAATACTTGGTGGGCCGGTCTCTAGTCAAAATGCCCGGGCCGATTTTTTGTCCCAGTCCAGCTCAGGCTGAGCTCCGTTCATTTCAGTGTTTCTGAAGTACGCTGCCTGGTAAGTTGATGAAATTACCGCATGTGTTGACATTTTAACTCATTAGCTGTCCTCTCATGAATCTAGTCAATAGTGGTATTTTATGTTGCCAGCTTTAGGCAAGGTTTATCGGAGGATGGGTGGTGGTGGCGCATAGATAGGATGCTTGCCTGTGGTGTGATGAGACCCGCGTTCAATTCCCCACTGTGACACATCCACCATCGTGTCCCTGAGCAACACACTTAACCCCTAGTTGCTCCACAGGTATGTATAGCAATTGTAAGTCGCTTTGGATAAAAGCGTCAGCTAAATAAATAAACGGAAGACATTAACTTTTAAATTATATAATTTTCAGCTAGATAACATGGCTAGCTTGTATCTAGCGAGGTTGTTCCTTGGTTAATTCAGTCATTACACACAGTGTTTGTTGGACAGTGCATAGGGCATATGATGACCGAGGTCATATTTTGGTTTATCTGTTAGATAGAATACAATGATTTATTTTGCACACAACTCCTCATGTTAATGGCTCCCTGTGACTAATAAAGGTGAAAACGTGATTCAGAATTATGATGAAAGTAGCACATGTAAACTGATGGTGACACATTGAACTTTGAACTAACAGTCCCTTGTGTGTAAAGGAATGTATGAATAGGTTTGTTTCAGGTGTATGAACACCTGATATTTTTATAGGGGAGAGCCGGAAACACACACTTCAGATCATTTTAAAATATAACGTTACAGACAGAAATCATTTGTTGTTGTCATCAACAACTCACGTGTGTGTTCTATCAATACCAGGTGTTATCTTGTTAAAATGTGGAACGACTTCAGTATAATTTCACTCTGAAGGAAAGGTGCGCATTGTTTCATTGCTGCAAATTAAGTCGCTGTTGTAAATGTGTAACGTTATGTTATGGGAACAGCCCCTTTTCCTTCCAAAATTAAACAAAAACTGATTAAATTTGTGTCTCCGCCGCTCTCCAGAACAAATGTTAGTATATGTATGTAATGTAAGTGTCAACTCAGTAATCAGTCTCATATTTTGTTAATATTTACAGATAATTGCTGTAAATATGGCTGCTTCTGGTGTCCGTCCCGCCTAAACCCATTCAAACTGGTTGACAGCGCTGAGTTGTTTGGAACTATGGAGAGCTACATGAACCACGTGACCGCGTAGCGGCGAGATCAAAGCGTGTCGTAACTCTCTTATTTAAGTGAAACTCTTGGGGTGTCTATGAAGATTCTCAGTTATCCAACACTAACGAACCAGCAGTATCGACGATCCTAGCAAACGACCCCACTGAGGTTAAATAGCTGAGTTTCCCTGCCAGTCAGTGAATAAGTCCTTTGGATGAGGGACGAAATGTCTTCCAGTATCTTCAACCAAGTCCTGTTGCCCTTGACTTTAACCTTCTTTGGAAAACTCTTTGGGTGCAGCAGTCTCTGCGAACATCTTCCGCTTATTGGCAGCAGCGGCAGCTCTACCGCAGGTCAGCCACAGCGAGCCAGCTGCAAACACTGTCAGCAGTCTTTACATCTTTTCACGATCACATAACGATTGTTTAATCAGCCAATGTTTTGCCTCTGTTTTAATATCTCTAGTCTCAGATCACCTCCAGCAGTATCAGCAGCAACATCCTCAACAGCAAGTGTTCCCTGTAATTTATGTCCACCCACCATGTTTTAGAGGTTTAACGTTGAGCAGGCAGAGTTCAGTGATTTATTAAAGCAAAGCGAGAGTCCAGAACAAAAAACAAAAGGAGCACCGAGTACATAGATCCAAGCGCAGGCAGATACACGGGTGTAGGATCACAGAACACAGGAGACAGAGCGAGACAGCTTCACTGACTGAACAGAACACAGGCATTAAGTTATAGGGCTAATGAGCAGAGAGGGAGTCAACAGGTGAAAGACATGAGGGACTAATCAGACACAGGTACAAGCTAGACACAAACACCAGACACAGACAACTTCAAAATGAACCAGGAAGTAAAGCATGCGGCAACAGACCCGGACCAAAGCAAAATGAAGTATACAAAGTGGAGACTAACAGACAGAACAGACTAAAAAGTAATCATACAGATAGACTACAAACGTAACAGGGAAAACAGACTGAACTAGGATCAAACCGAACACAGAGCAGACATGGGCAAAACAACAACAAACAAAGAAGCAGAAAGCAGGTTCAACAAACTCTGAGTGTAAACCTGAACTCTGGGTTGAGGTTTTTCTGGGTTCAGGAGTAAACACTGAGACAAAGCACAGGACAAGGAACTAAGACACAGAACTAAGAAGTAAGACAAGAAAACAGAATGAAACAGAACCAACACAAAATCTTTACAAGAATAAATAAGGCAAAAGAGTAGAACACAAGACATGGAACAAAAAAAAGACCAAAATCCTTACATCGTATCAATCTCAAAACAAGACACTTATCATGATACTATGAGTAACGGTCATGTCCTACACAGAGTTTACCATAACAGCTATTCTTTAATATTCTGTGTGTCAGAGGTTTGGACTCTTAAGACTCTTCAGTTTCTAATCCCAGAGTTATTAAATAGATGCAAAGAAAATATACTTCAGCTTTTAAACTTAAAATTCTGCTTTCAGTTCTGTTTCTTTTTCAAAACTTTGGTATTTGCTGCTGAATCAATACAGAAGCATCCGTATACGAGTATCAGCAAGGAATCCGTCACAATGTAATCCCATCCTATCTGTGCTTTGAGGGGACCTTGAAATATGTATATTGCTGCATTGTTATTTTGAACACCGCCCTATTTAAAGCCTTGTTCCATGGGCCACTTTTACACTCTGAGCACCTGCCTTTAACAAAGGTCCACTATTTTCAGGAAACCAACTGGCATCACCAGAATGCAGTTTTCAAGCTGCCACCTCTGTGAGAGTCGGAGAATGAGAAGATGACATAGGTAGAGGGTTAGTGCTGCAGGTGGGGGCACAGGGACACAGGACCTCTGTCGCTGTGATGAGCACATGGCATCAGGGGGACACAGACACAGACAGAGGTCTTGAAGCCACCCAAGGCTTCAGATGTGAAGCAGCAGCTGCAGAAATCAGCTCTAGGATCTTTGTTTATCACACTGGAGACGTTATTATGTGGACTGCATGAAGGCGTGGCTGCTGTCGTTACAACATTTGTAACAACCTGAATGTGACTGAGGGATGTTTTTTAGATGAAATAACATGCTGGAACTGGACAGACGCAGTGAAACAGTTTGTCACGTATAAAAGCTGCAGGACGCTCACGTTGTGTCTCTGAAATGTTGCTGATGCCTTTCTGTTTTCCTCTCTGGATATTTGTAACTCTCAGTGTGATCTCACCAGTGATGATAAAGTGCATCTGTCTGTCCAGAGGAATTCTGGAAAGTTTTTACTTTTCTCCTCCTGTGAGTGAACTAAAGCTCCTTTGCTGCTGCCTGCTGGATGTATTTATATTGTGTTTTATAAAGCGTCTGTGAAGGTTCTTAGTCATCCAGGTCATAGTTATCCAAATAAGTCTCTCATCTAAGAAACGTCTTCAGTTCAGCAGAACTTTAGAAAGTGTTTCTTATCACATGATTGGCTAAATGTGCATATTGTTAGCCACTGATTGGCTTAACTGCTGCATTAACTACTGACAGACAGCACAAATTACTAGCTACAGGCTACTGCAGCATTTCTTCAACAACCATAATGATTTGTATTTAATGTAGCCCCCATGTTATTATGCCGTGAGCAGGTCATGAGTGTCTTCTTCTACTCGGACAACCTCATTGTCAAGACCAGAGCAAATCCCTGGGCAATTTTTCCACACAGCTAGTCTGAGAGCTTATCTGTCAGAACTCAGACAGATGACGCTTCTTCAGCAAGGGACAGCAAGGGACAGCAAGGGACACCCATGACGGCGCTGTCAGGGATGCAGCTGGTGGGTCTAATGGCGGCGGCCCAGCCAGTGGCTTCTCTGGGCCTGCTGCACATGTGATGCCTGCAATGTTGGATCACCAGCATGCGTGTGGACCTCAGAAGACACAAACCATGGTGGACATGGGGTGGAGGTGGGCTTCAGAGCACTCACTGTCTTTGAAAGCCCTTCATGCTCCAGGCTTGGGGAACAGGAGAGTCAACCTCATGTTGAGGAGCGAACACCCACTGGGCGAGTAGAGGCTACAACCTGAGGTGGTGCAGCAGATTTGGTCTCAATTTGGGAGGGCAGAGGTGGATCTGTTTGCCGGTATTATAATATACTGAGGAGGAACACAACCAGAGAAACCAGGACTCAGTGTGGAGCTGGCTGGGGAAGATCAGCTGGTTCTTCCTATTGCATCAGCTACCTCGCCCCATTGGACAGTGGAGTTTACTGGTGTGAGTCCAGAGAGGGAGCAACCAGTAACACCATCAACATCACTGTCACTGGTAAGATCAGACTGTGGAGTTAGTGTTGATGAAGCTGTGTGTAAATGATGAAATGCTGTAGTTTGTCTCTGTGTTGAGGTGGACCAGTGATCCTGCAGAGTCCTGTCCTCCCTGTGATGGAGGGACATGATGTCACTCTGCACTGTAAAACAAAGACCCCTCCCTCCAACCTCCCAGCTGGTTTCTATAAAGATGGCTCCCTCATCAGGACTGAGCCTACAGGTCACATGACCATCCACCATGTTAACAAGTCTGATGAAGGCCTCTACAAGTGTAACATCAGCGGTCATGGAGAGTCTCCATCCAGCTGGATCTCTGTCTCCATCCAGCTGGATCTCTGTCACAGGTGAGGAGGTTACCTTTGATTTCAGGACTCATTTCCCATCTCTCCCACAGATGTATGTTGTCTGACATTTAAAGAAAAAAAGTTGTAATATTACGAGGCTAACATCATTTGATGAGATATTTTCACTACCTGCCCTAAACTTTGCTGTGCATTAGCCTGCGTTTCTGTGGCTGATATATTCAGACCGTCTTTCAGACAAAGCTGAAGACATGAGGGGATGAGGGTTTCCCACAGTTATTACATTTTTAGATTATGAACCTACAAACTACATTCTGCCTCTGTTCAACCCAGGAACCTTCAAACTGGTCGGCGCCTCTCAGAGACAGGTGGAGAACGGGATTTCCCTGGCCAGTAGGCCTCAGCTGGACCATCGCAGGTTACAGACACTTAGGTTTCAGTTTAGTAAAGATCATAAATACAATTACTACTTATTACATGTGAAATATAATAAATAACAACCCAAATGTTGAGGCAACTTGTTATTCAGTTTTATTTATATAGCACCAGTTCACAACAACAGTTATCTCACAGCGTTTCTCATCAGAATCAGCTCTATTCGCCAGGTATGTGTACACATACGAGGAATTTGACTCAGGATTGTACTATGTTCACGCTGTGCTTACTTACACATATACACACAATAAATAAAACAATAGACAGACTGAGACAATAGTGCAAAGGATGCTGGAATAAATAAGTATTATGTGCAGGTGTTATGTACTTGAGGTAGGTTGATTTGGTATTCAATAAATACAATATATACACACACAATATGAACAGCATGAACAGCTCTGATAGACAGAGCAGGTCTAGACCGTGACTCTGTGATGATATTTACAGAAGCCCAACAATTCCCACCAAGAGCAAGCACTAGGCGACACAGGCAAGGAAAAACTTCCTTTTAAGAGGCAGAAACCTCGAGCAGAACCATGGCTCAGGGTGGGCGGCCATCTGCCTCGACCGGTTGGGGTGAAGGAGAGAGAGAGAGAGAGAGAGACCACAGAAATACAGACAGACTGAAATTGAATAGTGGTACAGATAATTAGAGTAATGTTAATGATAAATATAATAACAATAGGACTGGTAATAACAGTTGTAGCAGGGGGTTGTTAACTTATATTTTTCACAGGACCCACGGATGCGTTACACATAACAGACAGACAAAAAGTCATCCAGGATTGAATTCCTTTGCAAGGAGGTGGGTTTTCATTTTCATGAGGGGGCATAGGAGTGGAGAAGGTCCAGTAACAAATGTTTAGTCTCAACAAAAAAAAAAAAATGCAACAGTTTCCATTAATCTTTTTTAGTTATGACAACTGTTGAAATTATATTGAACAAACTATATTGAGTTATGGGAATTAGCTCTTACTCTACAATCAAAGAAAATTTCTAGTACAACTTAGTTAATTGTTGATAGCTTAAAGACAAGTGTTTAAGTTGAATACTCACAAAAAGGTGGTCCAACTAGATTTTATTCTTATTTAAAATTCATTTTTGTGTAATATTTAATTACCATAATCATGAACGCAGGATTTAAGCTAAAAACCATTATAAAAATTAAGGCGTTCAGAATAGATTTTCTTCTGTAAGAAAATCTGTAAAATATTAACTCCACTCATTAAATTTTTTTTTTTAAACTACAGAAACAAAGTTCCTGGCGATCCAAGTGTTCATTAAATATTAACTTTCAATGCCCACCAACCATTAATGCCATCAGAAAATGCCCTGTACTGACCAAGACAGACAAAAAAGAAGCACTCTGCCACTACTGATTTTATCTCTCTGAATTTGTTATCAAGCCAATATTGTTAAGTTAATGGAACTTGAATTTTAACAATGAAATTTGAGTTAACATTACTAGAAAAATTAAGTTGATTTAATTACCATTATTATTTCTTAAACACAACTCATAAAAATAAAGTTTGCAACTTTTATCTAAATCAATAAATTATAATTTCTATCTTGCAGCCATGCAGTTAATCAAGTGGTGTTAACAGGTTCCCTGAATTACTTTTTAGAGTGTGGGGGCAGTGGCATGGAGAGATTTATAGGTGAGGAGTAGGATTCTTGTAGGTGATGCGGAATTTGACCGTGAGCCATTGAAGCCGAGTGAGGATTGAGGTGATGTGCTGCCACGACCTGGTGTGAGTGAGAACCCTGGCAGCCGAGACATATCGTAGCCTTGCTGCGTACCCCATACAGGACACCATTACAGTAGTCCCAGCGGGAGGTGACGAAGGCGTGGAAGAGTGACTCTGCCACAGAGTCTGACAGTGAAGGTCGAAGTCTGGAGATGTTTTTGAGGTGGCAGAAGGCAGACTTGGTAATGATCATCCGCTACCACAGATCCTAACACCTGCAGAAAGTGACAGGAGGAGAGGGACAAGAAAGCACAAGACTCGGGGAAAGAGAAGAAGTCGAGTTAGTAACCTGCATTAATGGGAAGAGGTTGCATCCAGATGTAATAACCTTACATTTGGTTACATGAAGTTTTTGCCAAAATAACTTGCAAGGTGTAGGATATGCCATCATGTGAGTCTACAGTAATTACAAGGTTTTTTGTTTAATTTCTTTCACACGTTTTACCTGTGTGTAGCTACAATATCTAGCTCCTGGTCAGACCGGCTATTTGTAGTCCACTTTTAGTCAAAAATGATTAATAGTGGTTTTTGCCCTGGCAGCACGTGACATGGTTCAGATCACATTATTTGTGCAAAGTCAATAATTTCTACAAGACATTATGTGTCATTAAATTGACATGGTCTATCTGTAGCCACGATTTAGCTCTTATGTGGACAGGCTACGTGTAATCTGCTTTTAGTCCACCCGGCGAAATCGAGGCAGTCGGAGGTCTAATGTAAACGGCTTGGCTGTAGCTCTGGTTCAGACCAGGTTACATGTAGTTTTCACCCATGCAGCTGAGGTGCGTGACATCCTTTCAGGAAGTGAACGTTTGAAAAACTTTAACCTTTCTTTATTTTCACTGTAACGTTCACTGCATTAACTTTAATTTTAATTTAAAACAAAATGCAATAAATATTTTCAACCGCTAGACGGCAGCCGCAGCCCTACTGAGTCATAACTACTGGCAACATGAGACTTGAAAGTTAGACGTCAGTGTTGCCACATCTCGCTATAAACAGCTCAACCATTTTGGGGTTTTTTTTGGAAACGAGAGTTACGTTTCGGTTTTGGCCGAGTTTACAGCAAACATTCGAAGCGGAAGTTTACTTTGGTCTTGGAAATAGGCTGTCCAATAATCTGTGTCTTTGTTTTGACATGTTTCATTATTTATCTACACGGTTTGTTATCAGATGTAGGAACCGTGATATTTCAGCAGGTAACAGTTGTGGTTAGCTTTACATGCTGCATACATCCTGCAACATTAATGAACTCCATGATACCGCAGAGTAACTCCTACATTTAATTATCTAAATTTAAAAAGGTGTGAACATGAAACCTGCAACCTTTTATAATTTAATGGAGAGAAAAAAAACGTGTTTTACCCTTATTAGATTGATAATTAGAAATATACTGTATGTTTTTAACTTCAAATCAAATGATTAGTCAGACACGTCTTAACACTGAACATAGTCAGTTACAATGTTCACGCTTATTCGTACATATTCAACACTTATGGATCCCAATTACCTGAGAGACCGGCGACGAGAGACCGAGTTAATGCTCTTGCTGCTTCAAGGAGCATCTTGGATAAGGATCCAGATTTGGATGTAGCCTCACCCAGGGGTTTTCAAAGTGTGAGGCGAGCCTCCCCAGGGGGGCTCCCGACAGTTTCAGGGGAGGCTCAGTGAACGGAAGGGAAACAATATGACAGTACTTATTGCATTAGTTATCAAAATGAGATCACATAGAATAGCCTACATGTGTGAGAGTTCAGAGATACAGTATTTTTGGGGAACCGTTCCCCCACATCAGAGTCAGAAACTAATAAATGGATTAGGACCTTTTTAAAACCATTTGGTGCAGTCAGAGGTCAAACAGCAATATCAGGCTATTTTGTCTCAAATGTTGAGTGTCTATGGACGAAATTAACCAAGTAAATTAAAGATGTGGGGGACATTTCACAAGCTTTGTCTGAGGAAAGGTCTCAGACTTTGAAAACCCCTGGCCTAACCCATTTATTTTGTCATTATTTATATTACCATAAGTTGTTTTTTTATCATAATCTTTATAAATAAAATTGTATCGTGTGTAATAATAATATTTTGTTAGTAATTCCTTTATATTTCCATCATGGTGTTTTATCTTAAGATGGCTACGTTGTAATCCTTTTTCTTAATAAAATCTTTATAATTAATTTGGGTCGATTGCCATTTATGATAACCTGTTATATTTGAGTAAAAAGATTATTTTAGCCATTATTTTGTCTCGTCTATTAGAGGTAGATATGCAATCATTCATTATTTGAGGACTAGTTTATTTTTGGGCTATGGTCAGACGCCTACCAACTTTTCACTGACAGCCCAAATTCAGCCGTTTTAACAAAGACGTCAGAAGTTGATTAAAACGGCTATTAGACGTCTTTTAAATGCAAAATTGCTTGCTGGGTATGCAGGACCATTAGAAACAGCTTTTTTTGTGTGGGATTATAATGAAGAGACAGGCGATGACGTTCGTTCCAAATTTAATAACAACCTGTATAAAGCCATCAAGTTCAAATAACTCACGTACAGAAAGCATCACAAGCATAAAATTCAACAATTTGGTGGGTTATTAAACTGTTTCCAGCTGCAGATTGTCAGCCACGTCTGCGTCGCCTGAGCGCCGGAGGAACGTGATTTTTATCGTAATCAACTGGTCCATTTGTTTTAGAGAAGAGGAAACCGACTTCGGCTCGATGTAAAAAACCTCCTGACTGATGAAAACTTCGGACCCGGTATTCCGCGTAACTCCATCAGCTGTTAGCTGTAAACACAGCGCTGCCGTTTCCCAGGAATACATTTAATGCCGTGAGCGGTGGTTCTAGGGTCTATGCGTGGCCCTGCGATGGACTGGCGACCTGTCCAGGATGTACCACGCCTTTTGCCCGATGTCAGCTGGGATTGGCTCCAGCCCCCCCGCGACCGTGTACGCAGGATAAGCGGGTGACGATGGATGGACATTTAATGCCGATGTACGATCTCGGGCCGACATCGTGTGTTTTCCGTTTGATATTTGATTGTTGATTATGATTTGTTGGTTTCCGAACGACGGTGGAGAAGAAGGCAGCAGTAGCAGATTTAAAGCCAGTAGCGTCATTCCGAAATGCACTGCAAGGAAATTAATGTATCTGCTTTTAATGACACTGCAAGTTAATACATAATTATCTTTACCATAAACTTTCATTCCTATGTACATTAAAAACCACTCTAAAGGAAATGTATGTATACTTCTATTTTATTAATAATAACTATTCATTTACAAATTATTATTCTTACTATTGTTATATTTATAACCATTGATCAACATTGTCCTAACTGCAGTGTAAGCCTTGGTTAGCACAGGATCAGCACTTACACTACACATGCTCCCATCTGGACCCACTGGGTTGAGTTGGCCGTTTTCTGGATCTGAAACGGTAAATAAATATATAAATAACTAAATACAGCACATTGAGACTCTCACAATCTACTCTTCATCTCTCACTGCCGATGGTGAAATGTCCCACAAAGCACTGATTAAGTCTTACAAGGGCATTAAAACTATCACCTGTGCAGGACATAAGACAAACAGTTAAGCCCAGATTTACTCCTTCATAGAGAAATTAATTTTTACAAATAGTTTCATCTGGCTGGAAGTGACAAGAACAAGTGACAAAGACGGTAAGATATTGTGTTAGAGATGTTAATGATACAATTTGTACTAAAACTTGTCCAAAATGACTCATACCCCCTTAAAAAAAAAGTGTTTATTTTCCATCACAACAGTTCTTATAATTGCCAACAGTCTCGCTGGGATTTTGGACCACTCCTCTTTTGCAATGATCTCCAGGTCTTTGAGGTTCCTTGCCTTCACTCGGGTCTATAGATCATCTCAACATCTCCCCTGTGCAGCACGTTTTCGGCTGTTATGTAACGTTAGCTAAATTAGTAACGAAGTAATGTTAATTATCAGCTGTATGCCATTACTAAGTTAACATTAGCTACTTGTCAAGGGTTGCAAACTTCAGGTACGAGCTTAGACTAAACTGGCGTACAGCTCTGTTCTGTACACATACTGCACATCCTGATAATTAACTTTATATTTCAGTTTTCAGTCTGACAGCTGCTTGTTAAAGAAATGAGGGACCATAGAGCTGAGGTTAATGAAGTAAATTAACTAGTCCTTTCATTAGGAGATGGGTTTTCTTTTGGATTTTAATGTGCAAATTAAATGCTTAGTAATTATCCAGAGATCCTGTATAGACAAAATTAAGCATCAATAATCATTTTGTAATCACATCGCAGCCCTCTGAATCATAATTGTGAGGTGCCCAGAAAACACTTGGATGTGGATATTTACTCAATGTGCAACTATTTCACAGGGTGAGAGTAAATTTGGACATGGCATTTTTAGTACAAAAACAAACAAAGTTTTATCATTAACATCTCTAACACCATATCTTACTGTTGTCAATTTCAGCCAAATGAAACCTATTTGTAAAATGAAAATTCACAATGAACCAAAATTTGGCATGGCTATGAACAACAACAAGGAATCTGGTTCGCCATCTGCTGGCAGCTCCACGCTAATGAAAGCTGCAGCCCCGACAAGACCTCAGATTTGGTTTTATAAATATGAAAGTCCATCAGAGCCTTTCTGATGAGGATCTGATTCTTCAGCAGTCTTCTACAACTTTCTAAATATACTCAGCTCCAACCTGACGTGGGCCAAATACAGGTGGCAGCATTTTAATTTAACCTCCAGACTTCATATTAAATTCAACTCTTTTGATTTCAGTCATAACAGAGTGAATGTTAAGTTACAAACGCAGGTGGATTTAATGTTAAATCACATTTTAATAATCTGAAACCAGTTCTGATGATTCATCAGCTGGCTGAGGGCAAAGCTGCAGCAAGCGGGACTCACCATGATGGCCTGACTTGTGGCTCTTAGGTCGTCTTCTGTAGATCCAATAAACAGCAACACACAGTCCGACAACAATCAGTATGACAACAATCGATTTTGGCAATCTTTCTCCCACCCGCACGTCAGGTTTATCTGTGAGGAGCAGAAAGCAGACGTGTCAGGCTGGCAGAGACTGGAAACAAGGACAACCTGCTCTACCTACAAACATTCAAAACATTTACAGTCTGAATCAGACAGATCAAGGGGACATCGTCCCTCTCTGAGCCACTGACCCTCCCTGCAGTTCAACAAGGTCACACTGTCGGTGGACACAAGAGGGGAATTTGGTTATTAAAAAACTCCTGACATCACTTCCTGTCTGCAGCCTCTCTGTCAGCATTTCTTTCTTCAGTCTTTCTGACAAATGAATCCAGGTCCTGGAGTTTGCTTTCTATAAAATAAATGAGCATCTCCAACTAAAAACTGAGGTGTGATTGTGGCTCTCAGGAAGCTTCATCTGAACTTGAGGACGAGGACTTTTGTCCTTTATCTCTGACAGTGTAGTCGTGGTATGAAGGGACCACTTCACAGCCGGTATGGACAGAATGAAAGATGACGGCCACCGATGACTCTCTTAACGTACATGTGGGCCGAGAGCTGATCCTTTAAAGAACTTCTCTTTAAGGCCTGTCTGCATTAAAATCTTTATCATTCATCTTTAGTTTTTACTCTATCGTTTTATGTCTGTCAGTAATAAAACAGCAATAACTTTGTTACTTTATTAGAAACACGTTGAACAAATAACTGGATGAACTAGAGCTGAGCAACGATTAAAATGTTTGATCTCGATTAATCGCATTGTTACATGATGAATTCTAAAGTAGTGTTTTTATTTAAATGTATACACACAAAAGTGTAATATGTGGTTTGCAAACACTTTAAACAAATAAGGTGCTTTTTACCAGCAGTATTCCCTTTACACAGTAGCAATAAAATATTTCTTGTAAATCTCAACTTAAACATTAATGTAATCAAATAGCCTATTAAACCAAAGCTGTTTGCCACTGCCAGGAAATTAATTTTTATCTAGCTTGTTCAAACTTTTTTCTTAGCAGGTATCAGCAGAAACAGTCTGTGTTCAGTAGCAAGTAGGCTTGCAGGTGTAGCGACGAGCGGCTGCGTTCCCGTGAAACTGTCGCGGTCGTGCTCGCCTCACGCACGCGCCCGCCTGCTGCCAAAGTTGAATTGTCTTGAACTTTTTGCACGTGACGCGCAGCACAAATCATTGGAAGAGTGAAAATGCAGGCCTCTCAGGTAAAGTTAGCCTATGTGTTATTTTAATTTAAGTTAAAAAGGCTCCAGCTGTGTAGTGCACAGAAGCTGTTGCCATAGTTACCCTAAATAGAGCGCCGTCTTACTTCTCCCACACTGCTTGTTTGGAGGGTTATTTGTGACCCAGGGTTTGACTGTATGTGTAGCCAGAGCCAGTGAGCAACGGACTTTCAAAACATTTTAAAATAAATCTTTGTTAATGCGCGATAAAATAATTGACGTTAATTGATTAATGTTCATTTCATCGCGTCTGGATTCCTGTTAGAAGAATTAATGTGTTGTGCTTCGTGCTGAGTTACAACATGTTGTCATATCTCATGTGGACGCTTGGTCAAAGCTCCTTGGTGCTACTCAACGTCCTGAGTACACGATCAAGTCACCAACATTAAATATGCAACATCTGGTTAGAGAAAGACGTTCAGGGGAACCGTGTTATGACAAGATTTTATTAAACAGAGACGTTATGATTCTCCAGAGTGAGTAAATATTTCACTCTCAGAGTCTCTGAAGTTCACAAGAACAAGAAGAGTTACTAGTCAGAAAAAACAGCTTTCATATTTACAACATCAAACTCACCTGAGACAGACTCTGTCAGGTAAAGTGTGCAGATTAACTGTGATGTAACAATCTCTCCGTCTTTGTCCTCTTTTATGTAAGTCTTGTATGTCCCATAGTCGCTGCTCGTCACATTGCTCAGAATCAAAGACAGGTTACCGTCCTGAGAGTCGTTCCCCAGCGTCACCCGGTCCTCATAAGAGGGCTGCTGGTTGTCTGTATCAAGATTCCCATCCCGGAAAAATAAAACATATTGTGAGCTCAAGTTAGTTCTGGTCCAAATTACAGCTACGATGTTGATGTTGCTGGGAGCTCGACACGGCAGAGTCACATTCTGCCCAAGGGAAGCTGGGACTGTTGAGACACGAAGAAAAAGAGAGAAAAAAAGTTAAAACTGTCAAAATTAAAAATGAAAATCTGTGTCTCTCTGTCACCATCAGCCAATCAGAAAGAGATGTCCTGATGACCGGTGTCTTGTATCTTATCTGGCTTGTTGGTAGAATCTGTTCGTTTGGGTCTTATTATAATTTACCAGCCTGGAGGAAAGTATTTAATATTAGCAGGGGAGAAGCTCCACTCTGTCCCAACACCACCGTACAATCAGTGTTCCTGTAGTGGTGATGGTGCAGTGGATAAGACACGTGCCTTCGGTGTGAGAGACCCGGAAATCAAATCCCCACTGTGACATGTCCACCAATGTGTCCCTGAGCAAGACACTTAACCCCCTAGTTGCGCCAAAGGTGTGCGACCTCTGACATAAATAGGTTTGGATGAAAGCGTCAGCTAAATGGATAAATGTAGTTCAAGGACTGTACAGAGTGGGACATCTTCAGATCAATCATCTATGTTTATAAAGTAACAGGTTTCCCTCAGTGAGTGTGATACAGACTTAGTATGTGCTGCTGTGCAATGTGTCAGACGTGTACAAATCAACATTTAGGTAAATATCAGATCACACTCAGATTCAGCAGATACCCAGTATTAAAGTACTCAGATTGGTGCATGTGATCAATTTTCACTTGTTTTCCAGCTGTGGGACGCCTGAGCAGAAAAATACTGGACCTGAAAGGTTCCACAGGAGTGCTGAGACACCGATTGATTCAGCAGGGGCTCAAATAGTGGCATCGGCAGCTACCAGTGGCGTTTCTGGTGGCAGCTTGAGATGCTGCGGCATCCATAGATATTCATAATAAAAGGATATCTATGGCGGCATCTGCCTCGGTTATCTGCGGCATTTCCGGTGGCAAGCTAAAAATGCTACAGGTTTCCTTGAGGGGCCACGGCACCTTTCTCCGTTTATGTGAAATTTCAGGTGAAACCGACATGCCACAGATTCACCCAGGCATCTACCGCTGATTCAAATCAATAAACCTGGACCGAGAGAAAAATGTTAGCAACTAAAACTATGCAGGCTAGCAGTGGTCTTCAATTTCCTCCATTTGTAGGCAGTTTATCTGACTGCGGATTGGTGGAGACCAAACTCTTTAGAGAAGGTTTTGCAACCTTTTCCAGCCTCGATGAGCATCAACAACTATTTTTCTGAGAACCTGAAAGCTAAAGTTCGCATACATTTGCTGCAAGGATACTATTTATGTCTCTTCTACTCTGAGTGACTTGTGTTAGAATCTGAGTATTTTTAGGTTTTAGATCACATGTCTGTAGAAATACTGAAAATTCTAACGGTTTCATGAACTTTCGCGTACCTCTGTACATGTTTCTGATGTGAAAAGGTTGCCATAATGTGGCATGCATTTGACAAATGTTGTATATTATACATAGTGGAGTGTATAACTTCATTTCATTTTACAACCCTGTTGTAAAGTGATGATTAAATTTACCTTGTACCTTATAAATGGAGGAGAAAAATGTGAGACATGTCAAAATTGTGAGTAGCAGCTGTAGTGCTCTCCATGTTGTCAACTTCTCATACGCTCACCTCCCAAAACAGCATTTAAACAGTACATATAGCACAGAGGTAAATGATCTGTATTATGATATTTCTGATGTGTTTGTTGCCTGAGCTGGTGAGAAACCGACAGCAGAGGCAGGTTAGAACAGAAGGGGATGCAGGTTTAACGCTGGGCTGTGGGTGAATGAAGATGGTAACTAGGTTACAAATTAATCCTTAATAATGAAAAAACAAAAGAAATGAAGAACAATAAATGCATCTGTATCGGTAACCTGGATTTAAAACGGTTAACAAAGACACAAACCGGACATTCATTTAAATACTGCCACCTGCTGGTAGAAAGGCAAAACAGCTCTATTACTATGAAAACCACATTAAATATGAATTTAATATTAAAGATAGTGCTAACAGTAACAACTCTGCACACACAATAATTACCTAGGTTATACTGTATTGCACCAAACAATGCGTACATTAAACGTGACTATTGCCGTTTACATGAAGAAATGCACAATATTATACACGCTGCATAATAAACTACTGTTGCTAACATTTTTCTCGTGGTCCAGGTTTATTGATTTGAATCAGCGGCAGATGCCTGGGTGAATCTGTGGCATGTCGGTTTCACCTGAAATCTCACATAAACGGAGAAAGGTGCCGTGGCCCCTCAGGGAAACCTGTAGCATTTTTAGCTTGCCACCGGAAATGGCGCAGATAACCGAGGCAGATGCCGCCATCTGTCTTTTATGGCGGCAGGTTTTTGGACCCTTACTGTTCATGTTTAATACTGAACATGTTGATACAGTCGAAATCCAAAAAGCAGATGTCACATTACCTTTTTTCAGACTATGCTGTGGACTGTGGTGGACTGCACCGGTTTAGACCCTAATCCAGACTTGTTTTTTGATTATGCTTCATTTGATTACCAACAAGATGAATTCACGCAACATTTCTTCCCTTTTAAAATACTAAGTATTAAATGAACGGATGGTGCACTGACCCAACAACATCCCGCCAGCTGAACTTGTTGTTTAACTTGTTTGTGTGATTTTACCTGAAACTTAATGCCAGCTGAGAAAAGACCCGAGTTATTCTTCCTTTCATCAGATAGGCCTACGGGATGTTTTCAGGAACAGCTTTGACATAAGAAATTAACCGGGACAAAAAAACCCTTTGACATAAACACTCACCTTGAGGGAAATCTATCGACTGAACCGATGATATAAAGCTGAACAGCAAAAGATAAACCACGGTGTACGAAGCAAAAAGTTTCTTCCCAAACTTTAAGAAATTCCGGAAAAAATTTCCTTTTCTTCCAAACGCAGAATTATCGACGCCAGATTTAAAACAATCGGTAAAAACTGGCCAAATCCAGCTAAGTGTTACTCTGGTCAATCCTCCCATTTTAAATCTTATGGAGTAATAAACAGGAATGTAAAACGCAGCCATGATACTTTTGATTCAACTTCTGCAGCACGACACTTCCGCCTTGAAAATGACCTGATATTAACTTATCTAACAGTCTCTTCCCTCATGGTTTCAATGGCGAACCACCACAATAATAACAATTACCTACAAAAACATGAAAATACACTAATCATGAAGTAACAATTGTATTTCAAACAAATGGCAAACTTATTAGCGAAGTTTAACAAATTTCCCTTCACCGCTATGCATTATGGGAAGTCTGAGGGGCGGACTTAGGCTACTATGCAGCCAATCACCCCGGACTCACACAGGCAGCGTGATAACTCTTTATTTATTTATTTATTTTTACCTTTTGTGATTCTACTTCCTGCTTCACTGCGGCCCGCATTGGTTTCCTCATCCCACAGGGAGAATTTCAGAATAAGAGCGTTTTTCTTGTGTGATTTTGCTGACATGTTTAGATTTTGTTGATTTGGTGATTAGTGCTTGATTTATGGACTTCTGCTATGATTAATTAGGCTATCTAGTTAAATTGTTTCTTTTTTTTAAATCTGTTTTAATTATGTTTATTGTTGATAGGCTGTAAGATGGGGAGTCTGTTCAATGTTTATTTTGATTCTCGCTGTTTTATGTCTGACTTCCTGCCCGGTTCATCTGCCCTGTGCTGCTTGACGGAAGCCGCGCAAAAATAAACTGGTTGCTTCTCTCTGGAGCGGAGCGGGAGACACTTCTGGGACGCACTGCAGCGCTTCTGGTGTGAGCAGAGACTAGGATGGCTGTGATCTGCTCCGGCAGCCGCGACGCAGGCAGACTCAGCGAGTCCGGGGTCATGTCAACTTAGTATTAAATGTCTTGGTAGCAGGTGGGCACCTTGATGAAGCTCCGCCCTCGTCTTCAAAACTCAGTGTTCACTACTTTAATAATCAGTCCCTGTTACATCAACAAATAGGGTTTGTCCCATAGAGTCTACGGCATAGACTGTATATAAAAAGGTTAGTCCAAAAAATGAGCAGTTTGGTGGTTTGTGTGAACAAGGTGGCCTGAATTCTTGTAACCATCCACATAGCGAAAATGGGCTTCACCCTTTCCTGCTACAGGGCAAAATGGTTGGGGTTCCGGCGCTGGTGCGTCAAGAGGGAGGTGGATCCTTCAACCTGTTCGTTAAGGTGAGAAGGTTCGTGTGAGAAGACAGTGACCAGTGTGCCGTATCTCCGCGCCCCAGTGGGATCTACCACTTGTGTTAGAGTCTCTGAAGCTGGACCCTTAGGAGCCCCTAGAGCAGTCCTCTTTGAAAATGCAAACTCTCAATGTGGCCTTACTGCTCACTCTCACCTCTGCAAAGAGGGTGCCTCAGTAAAATGGGTCTAGCAAAGTCTAGGCACTGAACCCCAAATTGTTATTGGTGTGTGAATGTGTATGAGTTTCTATTTCTGGTGAGCAGTGGGCACCTCTGTCGGAAAGACTAGAAAGGCGCTATTCAAATACAAACCATTTAACATTTACTTGAAAACACTGACATCTGGTTGTTTTTAATTAATATAGCTGATATTAAGATATTTTAAGTCTCGTATATGTTATAAAAGTCCAAGAAGCCTCAGTGTTATTATTAAAACTGCTCAGAAGTGCTGCATCACCTCACAAACTCTCTGCTACCAGCCTGTATTTAGTGTTACAGCTGCAAATTCACACACCTGAAACAGCACCTGTCTGCAGGCCGCTGTTTCTAAACTTTTTCATGAAATTCTTTTCATATTCAAAGTCAAGAGATAGTTCGGTAGCTAGTGAGCAAGCTTTCTGAGTTGACACGAAACAGACACACGACAAGACAATAACTCTCTATGACAATGTTAGGACGGACCTAAAGGCTAGATGGCAATAATTTGCCCAGTAAAAGAGCTTTTGCTCCATAGATTTGCTGGTCCGGTCAAAGACTGAGGGGAAATGGAAGAAAGTTCAAGTTATTGCGTTCTTTCCCCTCTGATCTTCTCCCTGTACACCAACAGCTGCACCTCCAGTCACCAGTCGGTCAAGCTCCTGAAGTTCCCAGCTGACACCAGCCTCATTGGGCTCATCTCTGGTGGGGTTGAGTCCGGCTAGAGGAGAGAGATTGACACTGTGGTGAGTCAGAGCTACCTGAAGCTCTAAAGAAAGCGTCGCTGGTTGTGGATTTCAGGAAGAACCTACCCCACTGCCCCCATCACCAAGTGTAAATCCCCAGTTGACACTGGGAAAACCCTGCTGCAATGATCACCCAGGACCCCAAGTGGGAGCCAAACATCAGCAGATTGTGCACTTCTACACCACCCTCGTTGAGTCCATCCTCACCTCCTCCATCAACATCTGGTACGCTGCTGCCACATACGTACACGTATCATCCGCTCTGCAGAACAGGTGATTGGCTGCAATCTACCGTCACTCCAGGACCTGTAGGCTACTCATCAAGGACGCTGGGGCAAGCAGGAAAGATTACGGCTGACCCCTCCTACACCAGACACAAACCAGGACCCTCGCGACACAGAACCTCATCCCACCCATGAACACTACATGTTACATTAACCTGAAATCTCCACACTTAACAGATGGGACATAAACGTACATCTGTATTGCACATATTCTTACTTTGACGGTTGTGCACCAAAATACTAAAGCAGATTCCTCTGATGTGAAAACCTTTTTGACACTAAACCTGATTCTGATTCTTGATGTGTAGTTTGATAGTGTGCAGCCACACAGTGTATTTCAGTCTCTTTCTGACCAACCACATTTCAGTGGTTAGAACAGAGAGAAGCTGTCAGACTCTCACAGGTACAAAACCAGCTTCTGTTCTCTTCCTCCAAACTAAACCACTGTGACCTACATGAAGACATATAATCAGAACAATGAACGCACACAGCAGCATGTTATGGCTCAGAGACTCGTTTTAAAACTGCTTTGATCTGCTTTGACGCAACTAAACCGCTTAACCAGTTCTCATAATAGTCTGTTGAGAGGAAACCACAACAGTGCCACATATTCAGTTGCTGATTTACTTTTCATATCAACGTCTTCATTTAATTTTCTGTCTCTCTTCACATCATATTCTGGTTCAGAGTCTCATTTTAAAGTTAGACTTAATAAGTGTCAGGATGGAGGAAACATCTCTGCTGCAGCTGTTCTGTGAGTACACTCAAAAATACAAGATGGGACAAATTATAAATACATAAGCCTGGTTTTTAAAACAAAACAAAAAAATGCTCCTGTAATATTAATATTATTATTAAAATAGCACATTCTCGTGTAATGTTTCGATCCAACTGTCCGTATCCATTCACTCCTGCATCAGTATTTTATACAAGAACCACACAAAGATGCTGTATTACCATCTCAAACCAACCTGAGTGTCATGTCTCTTTAGTTCTGACCTCACTGCTGTGCTGCACAACAAACCAAGGTGAGAAAACTTCTTCTGTCAACATCTGAAACCCACTGACTCGTTCTGCATAGAAAGGTTTGGGTTTGAATCTGGAGAGGATTATCGTGAGTGTTCGAGTTCAGATCCATTCATTTAATGTTTATGTAGGAACTGTTTGTGTGAACAAGAAGATTAGTATTCTTAAAACACACATACACAACAATCAATCTGACCATTTGTTCATTCACCTGCTTGTTCATGCGCTGTAATTACAGCAACAATTAGTCTTGTCCACTTACATTGTAGGGAGCAGGAGAAAAAATAGTTGCTGTGTCTTTTGAGTATGACAGAAACTGTCTTCTTTAAACCATGGAAAGGTTTCAACATAGTCAACTAATTATTAGGTTTGGACGAGTGCTCTTGAACAGATAATAGATCTACTTTGTATGTGAAATAAAAATCTGTTTTTGCAGATTAAATTTTGCATATTTGCAAATGACACTGTGTTTCTGAGGATACGATTTTACTCTGCAAAAATACATATTTGTGAACAATGATTAGTGAATATTGTGAATCATAGTACACATTTGTGGATTGTCTTCTGTGTGTTACAAATATTAAAGTCCTATAAAATCTTCCATAGAATATGTCTTACAGTGTGCTGATTCACATTCAGAAAACTACAAGTAGCTTTAATGTAGAGCTACTTGTTGTGGACAAAGAAAACTAAATGAGATGAAAACCATCACACACACAGTTTATGATTCTGTAGCATCCTGGGAGCAAGTGTGCAGTAAAGTTTCACAGCGCGGCAAGTTCAACACGGGTAAATAATTGAATAGAGATGCTTCCTACAGTGTCCAGAGAAATATCTAGAAAAGAAAATGTTTAATTTAATTGAAAATGTAACATATCGTCAGTGTTATGTTTAATTCCTCTTCCCCTTTTCCTCCAGCCTCTCTGACTGTGAGTCCCAGCAGCTCTCAGCTGTTTGAAGAAGAGTCTGTCTCTCTGAGCTGTGAGGAGGACGACAGCTCTACTGGATGGACGCTGAGGAGGAACACAACCAGAGAAACCAGGACTCAGTGTGGAGCTGGCTGGGGAAGATCAGCTGGTTCTTCCTGTAACATCAACTACCTAACCCAGTGGGACAGTGGAGTTTACTGGTGTGAGTCCAGAGAGGGAGCAACCAGTAACACCATCAACATCACTGTCACTGGTAAGATCAGACTGTGGAGTTAGTGTTGATGAAGCTGTGTGTAAATGATGAAATGCTGTAGTTTGTCTCTGTGTTGAGGTGGACCAGTGATCCTGCAGAGTCCTGTCCTCCCTGTGATGGAGGGACATGATGTCACTCTGCACTGTAAAACAGAGACCCCTCCCTCCAACCTCCCAGCTGGTTTCTATAAAGATGGCTCCCTCATCAGGACTGAGCCTACAGGTCACATGACCATCCACCATGTTAACAAGTCTGATGAAGGCCTCTACAAGTGTAACATCAGAGGTCGTGGAGAGTCTCCATCCAGCTGGGTCTCTGTCACAGGTGAGGAGGTTAATTTTGATTTTAGAAGGTATCATTCAGATTCACCTGACCAGGTGGGATTCTCTCTGCAGGTAATCCTAAACCTCCTGCCCCCCAGCTTGTGTTCAGACTGGTCTGCCACCTGGTGGTGTTCTGTCCGTACTGCATCTCCACCATCCTCATGGTGTCTTTATATCGATGCAGGGACGCAGGTAACACCCTGAATCATTTACTGACCTCACAATCAATCAGTCAATCAGTAACTCAGTAAGTGGTGTTGATGATTGACAGTTGTCTCTAACAGATGAATTATCAACAATTTCTTTCTAACCTGCAGGAAATCACCTATTCGTCTCCACGGTGAAGACCCCACCCACCCAGGCTGAAGAGGGATTGGATGATAACATTCATGATGTCATCACTGGTGTCACCACAGAGCATCACTTCTGAGCTGATCCAGCTGATCGTGTTGGAGCCCTAGGCGAGATTTTATGTTCCATTGGGTCTGGAGTCGACCTCGCCCCCCCAAAAAATGTTGAGCAGCAAAAACACAATTTCCTGTATTCTCGTGAAAATTTCTGCACCAATTTATGGTGGAAATATCGTTATCTATATAAAGGGAAACACAATATTCATGCCAAATTCAAATACAAAAAAAAATATAGATTATAATGCAGGAAGGCTCTCAGGCAGTCTGCAGCTATGTTTCTCCTGTAGATCAAGTTTTCAAATAAAATAAAATTCATGCTCAGTCAACACATACGATTTAGTCTTCCCTCCTCTTTTGTGACTTTGACATCCCTCCCACATATCTATGTTGTCACACAAATGTTAACTTCAGCACCTCCGACAAAGTGTAGCTCACAGTCCCAAACAGAGGAGGGTTTCCCTCAGTTTTTACATTTTTAGATTGCAAACCTACCAACTACATTACCACTTTCTCACAATCCTAAAAAAGCACCTCCACTGGTGGCATTTGTCCATGCCTCCCAAATCTGCAATTTCGAATTCTGTTTCCTAACCAAACCAACATTTTGGAAATCATGTGACCTACATCACATGACTTATACATGTGTAGACCGCAGCCACACAAAGAAGGTGAACCCTACTGCTCAGATAACAGATCAGCCGTGAGGCATGCATAAAAGCACCGACTTAGGTTTAGGCACACACCTGTGTGAAGGTTAGGGTAAGGGACTACAGAGGGCTGTCAATGCTATTAAGGTTACTTTAGTTATACTACGAAGCTAACGTAGCTAACGCTACAAAGCTAGTGCTGCAAAGCTAAAATAGCTGCCCTACAATGTAACTTCATAGAAAATAAATCAATCTTGTTTTACACGGTCTCTTGGGTGAAAAGCGGCTAACTTACTATCCACCCACCTCACCCACCACCACCACGGACACAGAACTTTCTGGCTCTTTATAATATGTGACCGTCTTATTCATGTGTTTGCATTATACAGCCACAATAAACGTAAACATGAGTCATTATTTTGTGTGGCTGATGAGTATAGTGGTTTTTCTTTGAAGGACAGGCTCATGAGAGCCATTTTAAGGATTAACTCTGTCAGGTTTATTGAAGCCTGATCACTCACAGAAATATCGACTCAGCTGAACTTGATTCATGATACAGGTGTAAATGCGTTATACAAAGCTGTCAAACATGTTTTTGGTCCAAATGAAAGCTTTTCAGGTTCTGGTTTAAGTTGTGTTGTTGATGTTTGTTTTCAGATGTTTCAGAAGAAACTCTGCAGCTTTTAAATCTCAACAGATCAAATAAAAGCAAATTATCTTTTCTCTCAGTGAATCTCTCAGTTTTGTTCCCGTGTGATCATGTGGTTTTGTCTGGGGGTTCATCAATTCTCTCATATCAAACTGTTTCCTCACAGCAGCTGAAAACCACACAGAGTCTCTGACATATCGTCCATCCAGAGGCTGCTGGGTGTGTGTTCATGTCTAAATGTTGGGAGATGATCACTGCTGCTCCCAGTGTTCCACGGTCGCCTCTGTCTCTACACACCTTTGAAAGAAATGTGGTAGCTGCCTGTTTTTTTTCACTGGCAGCGTTTGTTTCTGGGAGATGTTATGTTGTTGTACTGCACACTTACATGATGCACAATAGTACAAACTAAGTAAAGTAACTTATTATTCTAGACAATGACCTAACCTTTAAACCCCTGTGTAGCATATTTCACCAAAACTGACTTCTTTCATTTGGGAAACATTGCAAAGATCAAACCTCTCCTCTGGCAAGTAGCCTTCTCTCTGGCTTCCCTCAATAAAGCACCAAACAGCGTTTTGACTCTCACAAAGAGAGACCACAACTCTACGTACACAACACTGGCTACCTGGCTACCACCTAAATATCTGTAACACGTTTTCATCATTCATTTTGAGCTGCAATCATTTCTACAAACCACCAGGTGTCACTGCGCTCTTTGTTTCTAGGCAAGGCAAGTCTATTTGTATAACACATTTCATCAACAAGGTAATTCAAAGTGCTTTACATAAAACATAAAAGCAACAGGGAATATATAAAAAAAAAGTTTAAAAGCAACATAGGGAAATTGAAAAATACACATTAAAAAAGAATAAAAGTTACAGTGCAGTGTAAAATATTTAATTAAAAGCAATAGTAAAAAGCTAAAGACAAAGAAAAAGACTACTAGTTAAAGGCAGTGGTAAAAAGAAAAGTCTTCAGTCTTAATTTAAATAAACTGACAGTTTCAGCAGACCTGCAGTCATCTGGGAGTTTGTTCCAGATATACGGAGCATAATAACTGAACGCTGCTTCTCCTTGTTTAGTTTTGACTCTGGGGACAGAAAGCAGACCTGCCCCAGACGACCTGAGAGGTCTGGATGGTTCATAACGAGGCAGAAGATCAGAAATGTATTTACCTAAACCATTTAGTGCTTTATAAACTAACAGCAGGATTTTGAAATCAATTCTTTGACATACATGAAGCCAATGTAAAGACCTCAGAACTGGAGTGATGTGATCCACCTTTTTGGTCTTAGTGAGGACTCGAGCAGCAGCGTTCTGAATCAGCTGCAGCTGTCTGATGGATTTCTTAGGGAGCCCTGTAAGGACACTGTTACAGTAGTCAAGTCGACTGAAGATAAATGCATGGATAAGTTTTTCCAGATCCTGCTGAGACACAAGTCCTTTAATCCTTGATATATTCTTCAGGTGATCGTAGGCTGACTTTGTAATTGTCTTAATGTTTCCTCAAATTCAGGTCTGAGCCCATGACTACACCAAGATTTCTGGCTTGATTTGTGGTTCTTAACATTACAGATTGAAGCTGAGCACTGACTTTCAATCATTCCTCCCTGGCTCCAAAAACAATAACTTCAGTTTTATCTTTGTTCAATTTAAGAAAATTCCGGCACATCCAGCCATTGACCTGCTCAATACAGTCACTCAGCGCCTGTATGGGATCATAGTCAACGTGATATCGTTATGTAAATCTGTGTGTCATCTGCATAATTATGGTAACATAACTAAAGCCCCAAAGCTTCAGCTGAACTTCCACACTCAGTGAGTCACCACCTGCACTGCTTTAAGATAAACTTCACACAGTACTGAATGTTTAACCAGCAATGGTTCATAGTGAATAATAATACGGGTTCAGGTTGCATATGCTTACATTAAAATTACTGTTAGATTGGTAACATGTAAAAACCAAAGGAGAGAGCTGTTCATCAGTGTGACCATGTGGTTATATCCTGGAGGCAGCATGTACCAGCCCCGGTACAGATCGACCTCAGAGAAGAATCAACAGAAAGTCTGTTCATTTGTGGAGGAAAGGAGATGTTTTTGTCCCTCATCCATGAGACTTCTTCAGTTCTGACAGACTGGTAGGGAAACTCCGCTTGGTAGAATCTGATCTGTCTTGTTTTTTCTTGATGTCTTTGTTTTTTTCTTTCAGCAGATAAATGTCTCATCAAACCTCCCTGACGTCTTTGTTCAGTGGAACTTGGCAGACAGCCAGCATCGAGGCTCTGAAGCAACAAAATGTCCCTCACAAACAAGACTCAAAATGGCCATCACATTCACATCAGGAGAACGAGACTTTGGTTTTCAAACTACATGGAATTGACCAACTCTGACCAACACAAGTGTTTCTATGTGAATATGTCAGGAGTCAGGATCACAGGAGTCGCTGCATTTACGCAGAGCGTTTTATATAACAAATATACCACAGATCAAATGACACTGACGGTATAAAGGCAACGTTTCCATGTTAACTGGGAGTCAGCTGTTGACAGACAGCATTCAGACACTTAGAAAAGAGACACACTGAACACGACGAGCTGACCTGCTGCAGTCTGTGCATTAAATTATAATGATCATTTTATATAATGTGTCATGAAGACAAAACGTTGATTTAAACTCTACAAAGAGAAGTGGTTGGTCAGACACTTGGTGCCAGACTGATATGTTCCAGTATGTGCATGAAACTCCAACAATAAACGTTACAAAGATCATGATGAAGAGAAAAAAAACATTTCAGGCTCCAGATCTGTAAAACAAGAGATCTGATTTGTAACAGCGTGAGGTAGAAAAGTAACAGCAGGTTAAGGATGTTGGTCATTTTAATGGTAGAATTAAAAAGAAAATGTGTAAATGTTCACTCTCTGCTAGTACGTGGAAAAGAATAATAAACAAAGCTCGATGGTAAAATAAGAAATGAACTGAAGACCAGCGACGAGTTCAGTTCCACAGATGGTCTTTATTCTTCAACCAGAGACAAATGAGTTCACGTCAAACAGGTGAAACTGAACTGAACTTGCTACAACCCAGCTTTTACACCCCACAAATGACATTTTAGGTTTCATCTTTGTACAATCTAATTCTGTGAATTTACTATCCATGTTTTTCTTAGTTTAATGTATGTGTGCTTTTAACGGCACTGCAGAAGGACCTTTCACAGCACTGTACACATCTGTCACCTGGGCCTCTTCTCCTATTCTCACATCTCACTCACACTCAGCTTAGCAGCCATCGCTTAGTTTAAACAATTAATTATCACTCTTTAATCACTGTGGTCACTCCGTTTACACTTCCCTCAATAAAATCCTCCAACTGCTCATACAGTATTTTATTTGTTTTGTTGTGTTTTTGTTTTTTTATCCTCTCCTCAGCAGCCTGATAAGCAGCTGGATACCATTTTACTTTAACAAGAGAGTTTTAACACACTCTTTTGTATGTTTTGTTATTCATTTACAGTATTTCACTGTTAACAGCGTCACCTCTGGTGCATCTAGCTTTTTCTGTGCAGACCTCTCTTCACTCCTAACCTACAAACTCTCAGAGAGAGGTGGAGGGCGGAGAACGGGATTTCCCAGGCAAGTAGGCCTCAGCTGGACCGTAGCAAGTTACAGACACACCTTTTGTGTTTCAGTATAGTAAAGATCATATACAGACGTGGACAAAATGGTTGGTACCTTTCCGTTAAAGAAAAACACACAATGGTCCCTGAAATAACTTGACACTGACTAACATTATTAATAATAAAAAAATTACTGAAAGTTAACTGATGAAAATCAGACATTGCTTTTGAATTGTGGTTCAACGGAATAATAATAAAAAAAAAAAAATTAATGAAACTGGCCTGGACAAAAATGATTTTTTGTTGCACTTTTGAGGCAGACCAAGTCATTTCTGTAACTCTCACTGAGACTTCTGCACTTGTCAACCTGTATCCTGGCCCTCTCCTCATAAGCAAACTGCTTCAGCTGTTTCAGGTTCAAAGGGTGCCGACTCCAGACTGCATGTTTCAGCTCCTTCCACACATGTTCAATAGGATTTAGATCAGGGCTCAGGGAATCAGGGGATAGTCCAGTGTTTTACTCTTGGCTGTGTTTCGGGTCATTATCCTGTTGTAGGACCCATGACCTGCGACTGAGACCAAGCTTCCTGACACTGGGCAGCACATTTCGCTCCAGAATACCTTGAAAGTCTTGAGATTTCATTGTACCCTGTACAGATTGTGCCACATGCAGCGAAGGAGCCCAAAAAAATAACCGAGCCTCCTCCATGCTTCACAGCAAGAAGTGTTCTTTTCTTTCTACGCTTCATTTTGGCGTCTGCGAACATAGTGACTTGACAAACAACTCCATTTTATTCTCATCTGTCCAAAGGACATTCTGCCAGAAGCCTTGTGGCTTGACAACATACAGTGGAAGCTGTTCTGGGCTCTTAGGTTACCATTTGTATTATCCGTCTCTTCGATTTGTCATCAGGTTTCCTCTTGCGGCCTCATCCAAGGAGGTTGGCTACAGTCCCAGGGACTTTAAACTTCTGTATAATATGTGCAGCTGTAGTCACGGGAACATGAAGCTGCTTGGAGATGGTCTTACAGTCGTTACCTTTAACATGCTTGTCTATAGTTTTCTTTCTAGTCTCCTGAGATAGCTCTCTCCTCAGCTTTCTGTGCTCCATGCTCAGTGTGCACACAACATGATACCCTTTAAATAGGCAGACTGACTGATTACAAGATTGAAGACACCTGTGATGCTGCAGGACACACCTTAGTTTTAACACGTCCCTGTGGTCAATTATTTCCAATCTTTTCTCGGGGTACCATCATACAGGTGGCAGCTACTGAAGATCAAAGTGTGGCTCAAATAGAAAAGACTTTTTACTTTTGGATCTTTGATTATATAGTCATAGTTAAGTTTGAAGGATTTTGGGGATTTGCAGTTGGAAAGTGTATTTATTTATATATTCTGACTTTACAAATGAAGACATCTATTTTATATTAAATTAGTTTTTGGCTCAACAGCATTTAAAGACCAGCTAGATTTCAACGTGTGTAAATGTTTCGATAGTCTCACTGAAATGCTGTCGATCCAAACTAGCTCTCACCAAAGTGAAGCTTCCCCACATGACTTCACCAACGCTCGTGTTGCTCGCGCTACTAAACAACTTAACATCTAGAAGTCTATTTTTAATTTAACCTCCAGACTTCATATTAAATTCAACTCTTTTGATTTCAGTCATAACAGAGTGAATGTTAAGTTACAAACGCAGGTGGATTTAATGTTAAATCACATTTTAATAATCTGAAACCAGTTCTGATGATTCATCAGCTGGCTGAGGGCAAAGCTGCAGCAAGCGGGACTCACCATGATGGCCTGACTTGAGGTTCTTAAGTCGTCTTCTGTAGATCCAATAAACAGCAACACACAGTCCGAGAACAATCAGTATGACAACAATCGATGCTCCCACTCCTTCTCCCCCCCGCACGTCAGGTTTATCTGTGAGGAGCAGAAAGCAGACGTGTCAGGCTGGCAGAGACTGGAAACAAGGACAACCTGCTCTACCTACAAACATTCAAAACATTTACAGTCTGAATCAGACAGATCAAGGGGACATCGTCCCTCTCTGAGCCACTGACCCTCCCTGCAGTTCAACAAGGTCACACTGTCGGTGGACACAAGAGGGGAATTTGGTTATTAAAAAAGTCCTGACATCACTTCCTGTCTGCAGCCTCTCTGTCAGCATTTCTTTCTTCAGTCTTTCTGACAAATGAATCCAGGTCCTGGAGTTTGCTTTCTATAAAATAAATGAGCATCTCCAACTAAAAACTGAGGTGTGATTGTTGCTCTCAGGAAGCTTCATCTGAACTTGAGGACGAGGACTTTTGTCCTTTATCTCTGACAGTGTAGTCGTGGTATGAAGGGACCACTTCACAGCCGGTATGGACAGAATGAAAGATGACGGCCACCGATGACTCTCTTAACGTACATCTGGGCCGAGAGCTGATCCTTTAAAGAACTTCTCTTTAAGGCCTGTCTGCATTAAAATCTTTATCATTCATCTTTAGTTTTTACTCTATCGTTTTATGTCTGTCAGTAATAAAACGGCAATAACTTTGTTACTTTATTAGAAACACGTTGAACAAATAACTGGATGAACATGTTTATTTCATCGCGTCTGGATTCCTGTTAGAAGAATTAATGTGTTGTGCTTCGTGCTGAGTTACAACATGTTGTCATATCTCATGTGGACGCTTGGTCAAAGCTCCTTGGTGCTACTCAACGTCCTGAGTACACGATCAAGTCACCAACATTAAATATGCAACATCTGGTTAGAGAAAGACATTCAGGGGAACCGTGTTATGACAAGATTTTATTAAACAGAGACGTGTGTAAATATTTCACTCTCAGAGTCTCTGAAGTTCACAAGAACAAGAAGAGTTACTAGTCAGAAAAAACATCTTTCAAACTCACCTGAGACTGCTGGCTTTTTCAGGTTGACCGTACAATTTAACTTGTGTGTAACAATCTCTCCGTCTTTGCGCTCTTTTATGTAACACTCGTATGTCCCATAGTCGCTGCTCTTCACATTGCTCAGAATCAAAGACAGGTTACCGTCCTGCAGAGAGTCGTTCCCCAGCTTCACCCGGTTCTCATAAGAGGGATGCTGGTTGTCTGGATCAAGTTGCCCATCCCGGGATAAAAAAACATATTTTGACCCCAGGTCAGGTCTTGTCCAATTTACAGCTAAGATGTTGATGTTGCTGGGAGCTTCACACGGCAGAGTGACATTCTGCCCGAGGGAAGCTGTGCGTGTCAGGGCTGAAACACAAGAAGAAAAAGTTTAACCTCAGATCAGACGCAGCAGATTCAGCAGATATCCTGTATTAAAGGACTCAGATCAGGCTCTAGGCCATCTCACTGAACACATGCAGTTCAGCAGTAACTTACAATGAGATGAAAATACTGCACTGGTGTCACTCTCTAGGATTTCATTTCCAATGTCCCTTTAAAATATTCATGTAGTAAACTGGGATTATCAGAGATACATTTGTCTGCTGGCCTTTACTGCCAGTTCACCACAAGACACAAGAGGCCAGAGCAGAGCAGTGATCTCTATTAATAACACTATTTGTCCCATATAAATATCATCATCAATATTTTTCATCATCATCATTAACAGTTCCATGTTTTACCTAAGAGACACAAAGACACAGTACAATTACAATAATGACATATTTTAAAATCAGTCTCATTTCCACGTCACTGCTGTGTAGAGCTGAACCATTTATCAAAATATAAAATCGCAAAATGGCTTACTGCAATTTTCATTATTGTCATTTTATGATGTTACCATTTTAATTTAAATATTGTGGTGCTGCAGAGATGTGCTGGCCCACACATAATATTCCACAGACTTGTTTGATACAGGTGCAAAAATCACTCCTTAATCATTTAAATATGTTTTTCAGTGAAAATGATATTATGTAAAATAATTATTCTCTCCAGTATCACAAACCATCACACTCACAATATCAGTTAAAATAATCACATTTATTTAACAATCCTTCAGTCCCACCGCTATATTAATAATAATTACAGATGGACGCCTGAGCAGAAAAATACTGGACCTAAAAGGTCCCACAGGAGTGCTGCGACAAAGATTGATGTTAACTCTGTACTCCAACCTTTTTATCCTGAAGTACTTGACCACAGAAAAATGATGGGTTAAAAATAACCCCACTTGGGTTGTTTTATAACCCAACCGCTGGATCAATATTGCACCAGACCAGCAGTAGTTATTTGACCCAGCAAGATGGGTTTGTCATTTTTAAACCCAGCAGATGAGTTAAATATTCTACCCAAATGCTAGGTCAAATTAACCCATATACCAGATTAATTCTAACACATTACATTTAAGAAAATAAATTGCAACAGATTACCCATAGCTATAAAACTGTTAAACTACAAACCTAGAACAGAATACATGCTAGATTTATGCATATATTATGCAATAAACACTTAAACAATACAAAAACAAAACAACATAATGGAATCTTTGAAAAAAAAATACATTAATTAATATCAACAATATAGTGGAACTGGTGCAGTTCATATCACTCAGGTAGGAAAACATTCAGAGCAAAAAAACAATTTCTAATGAACTGGCTGAACATTCAACAGGTCTACAGTGAACAAATTCCTATTAAAAAGCTGCTATTTAGAGCCATTAGCTCTACTTGCAAGCAAGTATTCTACTTTGAATAAACTTTACCATTTTAGACTCCCCTCCTGGCATTTCATATTTTTGTGTTGGACCGCTTTACAACAGTGCGGCGTGAACTCAAGTTACGTATTAAATTGATTCGGAACAAAACAAATCGATCCAAGTGTGAAAGCACCCTTAAGTTTCAGGTAAGATGTTTTATCTACCCAACCGCTGGGTTATGAAATATTTTACCCATTATAAGTTATTTATATGGAATGTGGGTTATTTTGTGCAACTCATGCGTCAAAATCCATCAACCCAACATACATCGGTTGACCCAGGACGTGTTTGTGCTTCGAGCTTCATGACATCATCGCCAGAGTCCAAACACTGAGCGCTTGTGTTTGTGTTTGGTAAAAGCACTGAATACTTCTCTTATAAATGCATATGCAAAAGTAGAGACACTTGCTTAATTGTTTGTTTTTATCTCAGATAGTGGCGTTAAAAAACTGTATATGCTTCGTTAAAATCATCCTCATTGATGCTGTTATGATTAACGTTAAGTGATTAGTTTAAAAAGTCGGGAAAGACCTGCTGTGTTATTTTAAAGAGGTGGTATTATGCTCATTTTCAGGTTCAAAATCTTAATTAGGGTTTGTACCAGAACAGGTTCACATGGTTTAATGTTCAAAAAACACCATATTTTTCTCATCCTGCACATTGCTGCAGCTCCTCTTTTCACCCTGTGTGTTGAACGCTCCGCTCTTGAGCTACAGAGTGATGCATCTTACAAAATCTTTGTTGGGAGTTGAACATGCGCAGTTCCCAGGTAAGGACAACTAGCCAATCAGAAGCAGAGAAGGGCTCTGTGAGCGGGCGGCTGGCCGGCCTCACACGCTCCTCCGACTTGCGGAGCTCCTCAACTCCGACAATATTCATCACATTTTTGTTCCACCATCACTTCTCCTATAACTGTCAATATTTGAAATCTAAACAGCTGATTTCTCACCTCAAAACTTCTCAGAAGTGGATTTAGTGATGAAATAATATGTAAACTGTAAAATATAAAACTTTCTGTTGCTGGCCTCTGTCTGGCGCAGCAATGATGATGCAGTGAATAGTGAATATTCTCTCTGACCAATCAGCAGTCTGTCGTGTTTTCACGTTACATTTTAGTTTCCCTCAGCTCGCTTGGAACCTCGAAAAAAAAGATATATAAAGGAGAGTGAAAAAGCCTAAAAGCATAAAACCACCTCTTTAATTATTTTTAATAGCCTATACCCATAGCCTACATGATGCAGCCTCTCAGACCAGGGGATGCTGCATCATGTGTTTTCAGTTCATCTGCTTCTTGACTCCTCAGGTTAATTATTGTCCCTGTAAAGGTGATTCATATCTAAAATACGCTGCTGAACAGGTTTCCCGTCACTTTTAAGGACAGGGTGCGGTGGTTGAAAGTCATCGTAACAACAACAGGAGTAACGTGACTATTCACTTTTAATACCCAGTAATAAGTAAAGTAATATTATTACTTTTTAAATGAGTAATAAGTAAAAAGTTAGTCATTGCAGGCGGTGTTTGCAGCAGGTGACCAATCACAGACATGAACAAGTCCACTGTCTGCAGAGCGTCATATTTTATGAATGAGGATTGAACTGTAACACTACAGCAGCTGACACATGCAGGGAGACAGAAATTCGCCGACAGTCTGAATGCCTAAATGAACAGGCGTAGTCTATATTATTGCGTGGATTTGATGTGTTCTTATGAGCTGTATGAAAATATCCTTATTCTTTCAGCTCTGCTGTGTCGCGCGCGTTCCACCTCACTTTGAAAAACCGGTCCTTGTTTCAAAAATGAGATTAATTTATTTAACACACTCAAAAGTGTTTCAAACATTGTTCTAAATTATCTTCATAAAGCACTGAAACGAAAACGCCATTCATGCCATAAAATGTGATAAAATAGTGTTTGAAAGACTGAATCTCAACATTTAGGCTGCTGGAAACTCACCGTCCCACCTTTTGCGATGTGGGCGCAAAGACATGACTACAGTCTCTATAGGCCTATAAGAAAGCTATACTAACCAAAAATAGATAGCCTATGTTCATATCAAAATTTTTGTATTTCAATATCCCAACCAAACTGCTCATAATATTCAGCCTCTCATAAGACAAATAAAACCCAATTATTTTAACGGCTGCGTCACCCAATTATTTTAACGGCTGCGTCAGGTTGTGTGAAACGGACTGGGAGCGAATAAAAACACATTTAGCCTATTAAAAACACTTCAAAGCAGTAAGCAGGCTTATCCTGCTGTACCGTAAAAACCTGTAGGCAACAATAGCCTAAGGCTTTTAATCAGTCTCTGTAGGATTATATCGCTAGTTTCTCCGCATCACTGAGCTGAGCTGCCAGTTTAACAATTCACACACCTGAAACATGTGACATAAACAATTCACCTGGACAAAAAAAAAAAAAACTTTCACAGAAACACTCACTTTGAGCCGAATTCGACGGGAATATAACGGCGGAGAACAACAGAGGAATCATGGCGTAGTCAGCAACCATATTATTTATAAAATATGAACTGGAACCTTCTGGTTTTTATGAATGGATTTATCATTATCACGTGTTCCATAGTGGGGGTGGTCAGATCAAATTTCATCACATAATATAATGACATCTAGACTTTTCTAGACCATTATGACGTGATGGCGCAGTGGTTAATTTGGTGTGAGAGGCTTGGTTTTGATTCCTACTGCCACACTTCACCAATGTGTCCCTGTCCGAGCCTCTTTGTTTTCAAAAATAAATAAAAATAAAAATAAAATCAAATCAAATCAAATCAAGTTTTCTACATAAGGGCTTTAAAGTCTGTACAGCAGAGGACACCCTTTAACCTTACAACCTCGATTCAGATAAGAAGACACTTCCTGAAACAAAAAAAGGGAAGAAAGCTCAGAAAGAGCAGCAGGATAGAGGCGGCTCACCAGACTTTATTCAGGAGATACAGTATTTTAATAATTTAAAGCCACTTGGATTCAGCAACAACACATTAACAGTATTTAGCATGTCTAAGTTTCAGGACTTCCATTACGGCCACCAGAGGGTGCAGTCAAGACATGATGAGACATGATGTCACTCTGCACTGTAAAACACAGACCCCTCCCTCCAACCTCCCAGCTGGTTTCTATAAAGATGGCTCCCTCATCAGGACTGAGCCTACAGGTCACATGACCATCCACCATGTTAACAAGTCTGATGAAGGCCTCTACAAGTGTGACATCAGCGGTCGTGGAGAGTCTCCATCCAGCTGGATCTCTGTCACAGGTGAGGAGGTTTCCGTTGATTTTAGAAGGTATCATCCAGAGGGGTTCACCTGACCAGGTGGATTCTCTCTACAGGTAAACCTAAACCCAGCACCTCAGCCTCCTCCAGCTTGTGTTCAGAATGGTCTGCCACCTGGTGGTGTTCTGTCCATACTGCATCTCCACTGTCCTCGTGGTGTCTTTCTATTGACGCAGGGCCGCAGGTAACACTCTAAATCATTCACTAACCTTACAGTAAATCTGATAAATGATCCACATTTTCTTTCTAACCTGCTCTGACTGCAGGAAATGACCTGAGAAGGGATTGATAACATTGATGATGTCATCACTGCCGTCTCCAGAGAATGTCACGTCTGAGCTGATCCAGGGGCGCCCTGACCAGGTTGGAGCGAGATTTTATGTGTATTTTATTTGTTGTAGAAATGCAAAAGCAAAGGTTTCATTTGAACACCGGAGGGGACGGGTATTAAGTGCACATACGATTTAGTCTTCCCTCCTCTTTTGTGTCTTTGATATCCCTCCCACATATCTATGTTGTCTGACATGTAAAGAAAAAAGTTGTAATATTACGAGACTAACATCATTTGATGAGATATTTTCACTACCTGCCCTAAACTTTGCTGTGCATTAGCCTGCGTTTCTGTGGCTGATATATTCAGACCGTCTTTCAGACAAAGCTGAAGACACTTGTGATCAGGCAGAAATCTCACCACAAATCCACACAAGTGTTAACGTCCGCACCTCCGACAAAGTGTAGCTCACAGTCCCAAACAGAGGAGAGTTTCCCTCAGTTTTTACATTTTTAGATTATGAACCTACAAACTACATTCTGCCTCTGTTCAACCCAGGAACCTTCAAACTGGTCGGCGCCTCTCAGAGACAGGTGGAGAACGGGATTTCCCTGGCCAGTAGGCCTCAGCTGGACCATCGCAGGTTACAGACACTTTTAGGTTTCAGTTTAGTAAAGATCATATAAATACAATTACTACTTACTACATGTGAAATATGATGAACAACAACCCAAATGATGAGGCAACTTGTTGTTTTATTTATAACAACAGAGCGCTTTTCATAAAAGAGCAGGTCTAGACCGTGACTCTGTGATGTTATTTACAGAAGCCCAACAGTTCCCACCAAGAGCAAGCACTAGGCGACACAGGCAAGGAAAAACTTCCTTTTAAGAGGCAGAAACCTCGAGCAGAACCATGGCTCAGGGTGGGCGGCCATCTGCCTCGACCGGTTGGGGTGAAGGAGGAGAGAGAGGGAGAGAAAATGAAAATTAATAATGAAACAGATAATCACACTAATGTTAATGATAAATATGAGAACAATTGGACTGGTAATAACAATTGTAGCAGGGGTTGTCGAGCGGGAACATGGGGGCAGCAGGTGATCCGCAACCACAGATCCTAACACCTGCAGAAAGTGACAGGAGGAGAGAGGAGAGGAAACACAAGACTCGGGGAGAGGGAAGAAGTCGAGTTAGTAACATTAATGCATTAATGGGATGAGGTTGCATCCAGATCACTGGTTACATGACGTTTTCGCCAAAATAACTTGCAAGGTCTATGATATCCCAAAATGTATGCAAGGTATACATGATTTACAAGGTTTTTTATTTCATTTCTTTCACAAAGACCGAATCTGAACTGTATCTCTCGTTTAAAAAACTAAAAAAAACTAAAGATCATTTAAATGTTTCCAACGTTTACATGCATTCGATGATGAGGATGTCACAAACCTTACAAGCTGCATGGGTGAAAACTACATGTAACCTGGTTCTGAAACAGGGCTACAGCCAAGCCGTTGATATTAGACCAACGACTGCCTCGATTTCGCCTGGTGGGCTAAAAGCAGATTACACGTAGCCTGTCCACATAAGAGCTAAATCGTGGCTACAGATAGACCATGTCAGTAAAATGACACTTAATACCTTGTAGATAATGAAGAAACACGCGATAAATTTCATTTCAAATTTATTGAATTTTCAGCCTCATCGTGAGCGGATCCGCTTCCCGCACCCGAGGATGCCTGTTCGAGTCAGGACCGTGTAGTATATTCTCGGGATAGCTGGTTACACCGATGTACGATCTCAGGCTGACATCGCGAGACTTGTGTAAGATATTTGATTGTTGATTATGATTTGTTGGTTTCCAAACGACGGTGGAGAAGAGAGGAGCAGTAGCCGACACGTTTGATTTAAAGCCAGTAGGCTCCACTCTCCCATTCCGAAATTCACTGCAAGGCAATCCCCAAAATATTTAGTTTTCATGCATCTGCTTTAATGACACTGCAAGTTAATACTTAATTATCTAATAAAATTTTATTAATTTACAATTATTAGCCTACCCTTACTATTGTTATCTTCATAACCGTTAAAGAACATTGTCCTAACTGCAGTGTAAGCCTTGGTTAGCACAGCATGGGCACTTACACTGCACATGCTTCCATCTGGATCCTCTGGGTTGAGTTGGCCGTTTTCTGGATCTGAAACAGAGTAAATAAATAAATAAATAACTTAATACAGCACATTGAGACTTTCTCACAATAATCTGCTCTTCATCTCTCACTGCCGATGGTGAAATGTCCCACAAAGCACGGATTAAGTCTTACAAAGGGGATTCAAACTATCACCTGTGCAGGACATAAGACAAACAGTTAAGCCCAGATTTACTCATTCATAGAGAATTTTCATTTTACCAATAGTTTCATCTGGCTGGAAGTGACAAGAACAAGTGACAAAGACGGTAAGATATTGTGTTAGAGATGTTAATGATAAATCTGAACTATTTCGATGTTAAATTTGTATTAAAAATGCCACGCCCAAAATGACTCATACCCCCTTAAAAAAGTCTCAGTAATCAATGGCAAAGCCTTAAAGCCATCACAACGCTTCTTATAATTAACATAAAACAGTCTCCACTGGGATTTTGGACCACTCCTCTTTTGCAATGATCTCCAGGTGTTTGAGGTTGGAAGGCCTTCTTGCCATCACTCAGGTCTTTAGTTTCTCTACAGATTCTTGAAGGGGTTCAGGTCTGGACTGGCTGGGTCACTCCAAAGTGTTGATGTTGTAGTCTGTTAACCATTTCTGGACCACTTTGGCTGTATGTTTTCGATCATTGTCTTGCTGGAAGATCCAATGCTGCCCAAGGTCAAGTTTTTCTGCAGACTGCTTGATGTTTTCCTCCAGTATCTCAAAGTAGTCCTCTATTTTCATGATGCCATTTATTTTGACAAGGTTGCCAAAAGCCCAAAGTATTACATTCCCGCCACCACGCCTGACTGTGTGGATGATGTTCTTGGGTTGAATGCTTCTCCTTTCTTTCACCGAACAAAAGCCATGTCCCTGTGTCCAAACAACTAAATCATCGTCTCATCCGACCACAGAGTTGATGACCAAAAGCTTTATTCTTTGTTCGGGTGAGCTTTTGTAAAGCCAGGTGAGATTCTATCTGCCTGTCTGGGAGAAGTGGAGTCGTCCTTGGTCGGCGTCCACAGAGATCAGCTTTGTGCAGTTTCACTGGATTGTCTGCTTCAAATGTCAGTACCAGAGTTGCTCAGATTCATCAGGATGGCCTTACTCACTTTTGGCTTCCTACCACTCCCCTTTGAGGTTTTGATTATGCACTGCACTGTCTTGTGAGCAGCCACAATGCACCCCTGCAGGTCCTCAGTAAGTTCTTTGGTTTTAGCCACAACTTACAATGGACAAATAACTGACTAGAGAACTGCTGCTTCAGGGGTTTGAGCCTTACTGATGAGGATCTGATTCTTCAGCAGTCTTCCAATGATCAAATGAAGCTTTTCCAACATGACGGCTCAGCAAGTTCGCATATACAGTGTATTCCCTCAGCTCGACATGACGCTCACAGAGAACAACTTTCTGAATATATTTATTCAGCTCTAACCTGACAGGGACCAAATACAGGTGGCAGCTACTGAAGATCCAAGTGTGGATCAAATGCCCATGTTGCTCGCACTACTAAACAAAGCGCTGCTTTAACATCTAGACGCCTATTTTTTATTTAACCTTCAGACTTAATATTAAATTCAACTCTTTTGATTTCAGTCATAACAGAGTGAATGTTAAGTTACCAAAGCAGGTGGATTTAATGTTAAATCACATTTTAATAATCTGAAACCAGTTCTGATGATTCATCAGCTGGCTGAGGGCAAAGCTGCAGCAAGCGGGACTCACCATGATGGCCTGACTTGTGGTTCTTAAATAGTCTTCTGTAGATCCCATAAGCAACAATCAGTATGACAACAATCGATGCTCCCACTCCTACTTTCCACCACACGTCAGGTTTATCTGTGAGGAGCAGAAAGCAGATGTGTCAGGCTGGCAGAGACTGGAAACAAGGACAACCTGCTCTACCTACAAACACTCAAAACATTTACAGTCTAAATCAGACAGATCAAGGGGACATCGTCCCTCTCTGAGCCACTGACCCTCCCTGCAGTTCAACAAGGTCACACTGTCGGTGGACACAAGAGTTGGTTATTAAAAAAGTCCTGACATCACTTCCTGTCTGCAGCCTCTCTGTCAGCATTTCTTTCTTCAGTCTTTCTGACAAAAATGAATCGAGGTCCTCAGTAAGCTCATTGGTGTTAGTTATAACTTACAGTTCACTAGCAGCCGACTAGAGAACTGCTGCTTCTGCAATGGAAGAACGTACAAGACCATCTGAAATGGTATAGAAACTTGTATTTACTCAATGTGCAACTATTTCACAGGGTGAGAGTAAATTTGGACATGGCATTTTCAGTACAAAAACAAACAAAGTTTTATCATTAACATCTCTAACACCATATCTTACTGTTGTCAATTTCAGCCAAATGAAACCTATTTGTAAAATGAAAATTCACAATGAACCAAAATTTGGCATGGCTATGAACAACAACAAGGAATCTGGTTCGCCATCTGCTGGCAGCTCCACGCTAATGAAAGCTGCAGCCCCGACAAGACCTCAGATTTGGTTTTATAAATATGAAAGTCCATCAGAGCCTTTCTGATGAGGATCTGATTCTTCAGCAGTCTTCTACAACTTTCTAAATATACTCAGCTCCAACCTGACGTGGGCCAAATACAGGTGGCAGCATTTTAATTTAACCTCCAGACTTCATATTAAATTCAACTCTTTTGATTTCAGTCATAACAGAGTGAATGTTAAGTTACAAACGCAGGTGGATTTAATGTTAAATCACATTTTAATAATCTGAAACCAGTTCTGATGATTCATCAGCTGGCTGAGGGCAAAGCTGCAGCAAGCGGGACTCACCATGATGGCCTGACTTGAGGTTCTTAAGTCGTCTTCTGTAGATCCAATAAACAGCAACAATCAGTATGACAACAATCGATGCTGCCAATCCTTCTCCCCCCCGCACGTCAGGTTTATCTGTGAGGAGCAGAAAGCAGACGTGTCAGGCTGGCAGAGACTGGAAACAAGGACAACCTGCTCTACCTACAAACATTCAAACATTTACAGTCTGAATCAGACAGATCAAGGGGACATCGTCCCTCTCTGAGCCACTGACCCTCCCTGCAGTTCAACAAGGTCACACTGTCGGTGGACACAAGAGGGGAATTTGGTTATTAAAAAAGTCCTGACATCACTTCCTGTCTGCAGCGTCTCTGTCAGCATTTCTTTCTTCAGTCTTTCTGACAAAAATGAATCGAAGTCCTGGAGTTTGCTTTCTATAAAATAAATGAGCACCTACAACTAAAAACTGAGGTGTGATTGTTGCTCTGGCTCTCAGGAAGCTTCATTTGAACTTGAGGACGAGGACTTTTGTCCTTCATCTCTGACAGTGTAGTCGTGGTATTTCATCAGATAATCAATGGTAGGCTAAATGTATCTTTGCATCAGTGTAATGCTGCACGTCAGTAACTGCACAGGCAAAGTCAAGCTCTTCTTGTTCCTATTTAAGAGTGAACACCAAATGTGGTGTTGATACAGTCAAATCCAGTAGCCAAGGTTTCACATTGCCATTTTGACTATGCAAATAAGATCTATCAAAAGGTGGTTTTGTAGAGGAGATTAAGATGGACCGCACTGGTTTAAACCGATTTGAACAGATTCTCTTCTCAGGGCGTTAACTGCAGACGCGATATTTCTTCCGATTTTAAAAATAAATGATTGAATGAATGATTAAAATAAGTAAATGTTTTTACTGAAGTGGGTGAAAACTATAGCCCAGCATCATATAATACAGAGAATCAACTAAGCACTTGTTTCTGTCACTGACAGTTTAGTCAGTCTTACAGGTCGTTGTTTAGAGAGCTGAAAAAACAATTTACCATTAAAGAAAACTTTCACATAAACACTCACCATAAGGGAAACCCATCGACAGAACCGGGAACATAAAGCCGAACAGCAAAGGAACAGCGACCATGTAATTAACAGCCATCTTCTTCACAAACTTTGTGAAAATGAAACTTCCTGTAAGAGGTTGTTCTTATCATGTGTTGAACGCAAGGAGGGGAGGGGGGATTATGGTAAATGATCATTTGCCTAAGAAACCTGATTGGTTCACGACCTACTTTCCCCCTTTGCATCACCGTCACATCTGTCAGATGAGAGAGAAAGTCTGAATCACTACTAGTTGTGAACTCCAGTAACGTTAAGAAGGCTGGCAAGGCTATTTTCAATTAAACATCAGATAATGTTACGCTTTTCTCTTTAATACAGACGGTACTCATTGATAAATTAGTCAAGACGAATGATTAAGACCGATGCCAGAGGCCCCAAGCGTTCCCTCATAGCCCCACATGCCCCCCAGCCTACAAGGCCTCACTCCACTGTTACTCTACAGCTAGAATGACTGATATTTATATCTGTCTCCTACCTTATAAAGAATACAGTTCATGTTCATGTTCATGTTATTGAAATGTTATAAAAATTAATGTTATGTTAGGTCATGTCATGTCTGTGGCCTATTTGTGTATCTGTAAACTTAGGAGTTGCTTATCTTGACGGCCGTTTTATCTTGAAGTAGTTCTGTGTTTATCTTGACGGCTGTAGTTTTGTGTTTATCTTGACGTAGTTTTGTGTTTATCTTGAAGTAGTTTTGTGTTTATCTTGACGTAGTTTTGTGTTTATCTTGAAGTAGTTTTGTGTTTATCTTGACGTAGTTCTGTGTTTATCTTGACGTACTTTTGTGTTTATCTTGACGTAGTTTTGTGTTTATCTTGACGGCTGTAGTTTTGTGTTTATCTTGACGTAGTTTTGTGTTTATCTTGACGTAGTTTTGTGTTTATCTTGACGTAGTTCTGTGTTTATCTTGACGGCTGTAGTTTTGTGTTTATCTTGACGTAGTTCTGTGTTTATCTTTACGTAGTTTTGTGTTTATCTTGACGTAGTTTTGTGTTTATCTTGACGGCTGTAGTTCTGTGTTTATCTTGACGGCTGTAGTTCTGTGTTTATCAAAGCTGGTTAAAAAGATTTCGGATTCTGTGGCCGTAGATTTGATTAATTTGACGTTCAGGCGGCAGCTGCCCATAATTTTGATTTTAGGCCCAAGGAGAATATTTACACTGCCGGACACAGACGAAATCTAAAGTACTATGTGTAGGACACAAGATCATCACTAACAACTACTGCTTTGTGTTTTGGACAGAGAAAATGAAAGAAAAACGGACATAAGGTCATTTTTCAGTGCATCAACTCACCGAGTAAGTACAGCAGGTCCCCTTATTACGGCGATTTGGTAACATCAGTGTCTCCATGCTGCACTTATAACAGTCGTAAGGCTTCCCTCTGTGTACACGTATCCTATACAATTAATATTGTGGCTGTATTATTTATACCTGTACCCCAATAGCGGGGTAGGTAGTAAAAATCACACAAAAGAATCAAAAATAGATCATGCCACACTACATGATATGCTTCCAAAACAGGTAGTGATATCAAAGAACAATGTTTCACTCTTGCTGTAACAGACTTGATGACTCACGTGCATGAACAGTATGTTTATGTAAATATATCTATAGAATAAACATACTTTAAAGATACTAATTAAATACATCTCTGTGCATCCTTAGGTCTAACTAAAAAGAGGTGTGTGTGTGTGTGTGTTTCAATGTGTGTATAGTCTTATTCAGAGTCACAGTCAGTGCTAGAAGAGGGCCGGTATTCACCGGTACGTACTTTTTCTTGCGCACAGGCACTTCTCACAAGCTGCCCATACGCTTTTCTACCCTCTCCACCAGCCAAGACCGAGTATGGAAAAGGTCGAGTGACGATAAATTCCAACATGTGTACAACATGTGAGTAGTGGTCACAGTGCTGACAAATTAATGCTGGTAACCCTGGAGTGCCGCTAGCTTTTAGCTAGCTGTATTAGCATAGTGGTTTGAAATTAGAAAGGAAAAAATGCATCACATGTTGCCTTAGAAACTACATTTCAATCTAATATAAGTCAAACAATTCTATCTGCAATAGATACTAAACAAAAAATATTACTTTCTTACCTCAAAATCATTTTTTTCCTCTATATATTCTGAATATGCCTGTTTCCAGACTTGATAACCACAATGCCTGATCGGTAAGAAGTAGGTAAATACTGAAATGATCTCATGACTCCTATCTTATTTGTAATTGGTGGAATTGGTGTTGTTACAACTCTCCCCATGTTACAACCATACCTGGTCTCCCCTACATTACTGTAATTGTGTTACTTTTGTAATGTGTTACTGCCAACACTTATCATGATACAGGTGTAAATCTGTTGTACAAAGCTGTGGACATGTTTTTGGTCCAAATGAAAGCTGATACTTGTTCAGGTTCTGGTTTGAGTTGTGTTAATGTTTGTTTTCAGATGTTTTAGAAGTGACGTACAAAACTACGGCCGTCAAGATAAACACAAACTACGTCAAGATAAACACAGAACTACGTCAAGATAAACACAAAACTACAGCCGTCAAGATAAACACACTAGATCTAATAAACGCAAATTAGCTTTTCTCACAGTGTTTTGTTCCCATGTGATCATGTGGTTTAGTCTGTGGGTTCATCATGTTCTCATATCTTCTGTAGAGAAAACCACACATGTAGTGTACAAAGAGGAAGGAGGAGGCTTTTACTGTCAAACTGGTGTTGCTCTTATTCCAGGTGCAGAACGGAGGAAACATCTGTCCTGAGTCTGCTGGGTGAGTCCAATCTGCTGGATGTGTGTTGATGTCTAAATGTTGAGAGATGTTGCTTCCAGTGTTTGACGGTCACCTCTGTCTCCTAAAACTTACATTTCTCTACACAACTCTGAACGAAATGTAGCAGCTTCCTTGATTTTCTTCACTGGCAGCGTTAGTTTCTGGGAGATGTTGCGTTGTTTTACTGCACACTTACTTACATGATGCATACCAGTACAAACTAAGTAAGTAAAACAAATAAAAAGAGCTGAACAATAATAAAGTTAAAATGCAAAGGCTTAAACAACCTGAAGTGGGGAAGAATTGCAGAATCATGGCATCAACATCAAAATTCAAATTCAAAACAGGAAACGTCTTTAACAGGTAGATCATTCATACTTTCGTGGCAAGAGGGATGGTGTGCGTTTACAATGGAAGTACTGAATGTGTTACCAACTACGCCACCCTGAGAGTTTCACCCAGGGAACTATACACTAACCATTAACAATGAAAGCTTTGAGCGGTCAAAAATACAAATACATTATTTATGTATCATCTTTTACTATTACTTGTATTATTTTTTGACTTACATGAATTTCTTACTTTTAAAAGTCCACATAAAAACATGAAGCTTCACGTCACCTTCATACAAAGTAAACAGTGGCAGCAACACACCAAAGTTTCTCATCCAAAATACAGAATAACACCACATTTTTCTGATCCACCTGGTTTTATGCTAATTCTGATTTTGTTTTAGAAAATGACCCAAATATCCGTAATATGTTTTCCTCATTCATTTTGAGTTGCAATGATTTCTACAAGTGCTGGAGCACCCGATGACCCTTGTTGCTGTGGATACGACCTATGAGTGAACGGAGATGATGTGCACACAGCTTCGTCCGTGTTGGCTGGTTCACCTTTATCACTGGGACGAAACCCAAAACATTCCCAGACACGAGCAGAGGCATTTCTCTAGTTTAATGATCCTGAAGCGTTATCTCACCACCAGCGGGCGCTGACGAGCTGCTCAGTGAGCGTGTGGGTGAGCGAGGGAGAGAGAGCGGCAGGTGAATGTAGCGGAGAAGAGGAAAAGGTGAGCAGTGAAATTCAGCAGTAAATGTGCAGTGTAGCTTACAGTGTGTCAGTGACTGATGGTGTCTGTTGTTTACCAACTGCTGCAATATAGTTTCACGTGGCGTTGCCTGACTACGATGAGGAAGTTCATTACAATACATCAGCGCAATCCATTATCTTAGCATCAGGTTAATGGAAAGAGGATCGTCTGTATTTACCTAGACACCGGCCAAGCCTATTTACAGCTGAGCAGCTTCCTCACCTGTGACAGAGATCCAGCTGGATGGAGACTCTTCACGACCGCTGATGTTACACTTGTAGAGGCCTTCATCACACTTGTTAACATGGTGGCAGAGATGGGGACTCGAGTTAGAGACTCAGACTTGCGTACGACTTAAGTCACACACAGTTATTTCATACTTGAGAATCGTCCTCAAAAGACTTCAATCTCGACTCGGGACTCAAGGTGCGTGACTCGTGAACAATGTTTATTTTTTAGAAAACTTATGATGAGCTTATCCAACGAAGGTTAAAATCAAGGGCAACTGGACTTGGTTGAAGATACTGGAAGACGTTTCGTCCCTCATCCAAAGGACTTCTTCAGTTCTGACTGACTGGCAGGGAAACTCAGCTATTTAACCTCAGTGGGGTCGTTATCCCGGGTCGTCGATACCGCTTAGTGTTCCTGGTTGCTGTGACGACAGTCGTTACAGTCGTTAAGACTACCTGTGGCCAGACTGAACGACCATCGTTGGTATCTTCACCTGAGGCCAATAGGTTGCGTTTGTTGAGTTTCCTGGGAAGTGATGAAAGGACAGCATTGTAAGTGGGGGATAAGTGGTGGCGTAGACCCCCTCCCCTGTTCAATGACGGCTTCTCAACCCTGGTGTAGATGCTTCCTTGACACCTCTTTCAAACATCCATCTTCTCTGTCTAAAATGTGCACCTGGTGGTCCTCAAACGAGTGTCCTCTGTCCTTCAGATGTAAGTAGACAGCAGAGTCTTGACCTGAGGAGTTGGCCCTTCTGTGTTGTTCTGTGTCAGGTCAAACTTGTGGTGGTCAATTAACGTAATCCTTTACGTCCCGCTGGCTGCCGTCACCTTAATTATTACCGTTGGCTAGAAACAGGTTACAGCTTTATTGTTGACCATGTAACTTTACAGTTTTATTTAATTATAACTTACACTGGGTTTGAGAGTCAACAGTCATTAATTGTAGACACATGTTTGTGTTCTGTAAGATAAAAACAGGTTACAGGTTTATTGTTGATTATTCAACATCACAGTTTTGTTTAGTTAACTGGGGAGTGTGTTGACTTACAGTAGTTTAAGCTGTCAGTGATGCCATTGCACATTACATGCTCTGTAAATGAAAATAAGGTTACAGTTACAGAATTCCTTGCAGTTTTATAGCAACCTGGTTTGAACGGAGCAGGTGATACAACATTCATAATAACCACGAGAGACTTGAGACTTGACTTGGACTCTAGCTCAGAGACTTGTGAGCATCTCTGCATGTTGGATGGTCATGTGACCTGTAAGCTCAGTAATAAAATAGTAAAACTTTTTTCCTTCTTCACTTAATCAACTCTGGTAAAAAAGTTGATCAACACATTGAAACTCACACCAAAACAGTCTCGGTTAATACACTACAGGTGAGAGGAAAACTCCTTAACTGTCCCTTTAACTCCTGAGACAATAAGAAAATGACCCAAACTGTTCACCATCAAAACACAGGTTTAAGTAAACTTTATTTATTTTTTTTGTCTCTGTACAATTTCATGATAAAAATTAAAGCATTTCTTTTTATATCATTGGTCCAAACAACATTTTTCTACAAAGAAATACTTTTTTTGCAGCACGCTTCAGTGCGTATCTGTAACCATTACAAAACACATTATTTACAGTAAACAAAGAAGGAGCAGTGACAGAAATCTCAGCTTTACAATAAATTAACATTAAATATTTAAATATTTATATATTAATTTGACAAAACATTATGGCAGTTGGTGACTGTCCACATTACAATATAGATTTACAGTAAGGGGGGTGAGGGGATTATCATCGTCAGCGGGGGTCCCAGGCCTCGCTGATGAGGCCAGCTGCAGAAGAAACGGTTCCTGTGGCTGAAACAGTTTGTGTCCAGGGTGTCGACTGTGAAGTCACACAGGGGGAAGGGGGATCTACAACCAGCTCCACTGTCTTGTCTTATGAGCGTTGAGCTCCAGGTAGGTCTGGCTGCACCAGGGAACCAGATGGTCAAATTCCCACCTGTAGGCGCACTCATCCCGGCCAGCGATGAGCCTAATGAGTGTGGCGTCCCCAGCATCGTTCAGGAGACGTGTATCAGTTGTTTAATCAGTCAGATCACTCGCTGGTCCAGTTTCAGGTGAAGATCTAAAGGCGAGAGCTGGACTCTGTCTTTTTGTCTTGTAGCAGCTAATATTCATCACAAATTCATGATGCTTTTCAACTGAGCATTCTTTAACTGGGTCATTATTACACCCTTCACAGTGCACGTACAAAAACTTAAATATCTTTGGTGTGCAGGTTCACAGAGAGCTGGAGCTTATCCCAGCATGCATTGTGTGAGAGGTGGGTACGACTGTACAGCATTCTGTCCCAGGATATCACTGACACTCTTTGGGAGTGACCAGTCCACCTGACATAACACGGGGTGAACACATAAACTAAATTTATCAAGCCTGGCTGGTCACCTGGTCTGGAGCAGGCTAGCCGCACAGAATAGATCTCCACGGTATCCATGTGCTGCTGCTTTCATCAAACGGGGTCAAATTTGGCCAGGATAGCGGAGAAGATTCAGGACCAAAGATATCAGAGGCTGCTGCTGTTTAGATGATGCTTAGCATCTGTTTAGCTGCATCATAAGCAACAGTCAGATGTGAATTCTGCTTTGTACATCTGAATGAGCAGATCAGAGCAACAGCAGCAGCAACAGCAGCAGCAGCAACAGCAACAACAATCGCTCGTGTAAAATCCATTTCAGCATGGCCAGTCGTGCTGTTTCCAGTCTTTCCACCTGAAGAGAAGAAAATATCAATTAGCTAATGACTGGGAGGAAACCCCTACTTCCTCATCATCTACCTGCACTACAGCGACTGTTCATGGTTTGACCTATAGTATCTCAGCAACAGCGGTTGACTACTGCGCGTACTCCATCCACTGATGAACAAGGAGCCGAACGCTTGGAAAGAAGTTCAAGTTTCTACTTTGTCAAACAAAGACGTTACAAATCTGGTCAGTGAGAGGCGGGTGGGCAGGAAGGGAGGTGTGAACAGTCTGCCAGGCGGAGTGACAAGAAGGCGCAAGCTGAAATGGGTTTAACTGTATTCCACGCCATGCGTGGCACAAATCAAAGGGTGAGGGACTGATGCTCGCCGTTTGAGTGTTTCCTGAATCTGTAACAGTTTACTTCAACAGGAGGGCATTCGCATGGCAGAGCTTCGCCACAAAACTGGATGCTTCAGGTAACGCTATGCATGTTTTTAACTTAAGCTAGGCTATAAAGAAGATATACTTGTACTGGAAGGAATCACCTGTAGCCATGGTTACTACCCACAAAGCGCTTGGAGAAATGTGTCGCCTCCTGTCTGAAAGGGCCTTAAATCTTTATTCCCCGATGTTCACAAGAACTAAAAGAGTTACTAGTCAGAAAATCTTTTACATTTAATACATCAAACTCACCTGAGACTGGCCCGGTCAGGTGGACCACGCTGATTAAGTGTTTATTAATTTTATTTTCCTCTTTGCGCTCTTTTATGTAACACTTGTATGTCCCATAGTCGCTGCTCGTCACATTGCTCAGAATCAAAGACAGGTTACCGTCCTTCAGCTTGATGTCCACCAGCATCACCCGGTCCTCATAAGAGGGCTGCTGGTTGTCTGTATCAAGATTCCCATCCCGGGATAATAAAACATATTGTGAGCTCAAGTTAGTTCTGGTCCAAATTACAGCTGCGATGTTGATGTTGCTGGGAGCTTCACACGGCAGAGTGACATTCTGCCCAAGGGAAGCTGGGACTGTTGAGACACGAAGAAAAACAGAGAAGAAATTAAAAAGAACAAAATCTGTGTCCATCTCCTCGTCGCCATCAGCCAATCAATTCAATTCAAATTAGCTTTATCGGCATGAATGTATAACTATCTATAACTACAGGTTAAAATAACTTTCTAAAGTGTGTCTTTCACCGTGATTTGTTTTCCTCCGTGGATTATTTACCTCTCTTTAGCAGTAGCTCGGCCGGAAAGTGAAATTTAAGTTCGGTACGACATCGTTTTCTTGCTACCTTTCGTTATAATGTGTAAGTTACTCTTTTCTGTTATTTTAGTGGTTTATATTGAGTTTAACGCATCAGTTTATGAGTAAGGGATGGGCGACATGAAAAAAATAGTAAAATCATTATTTAATCATTTATTTATTATAATTTAAAGGCTGATTTTTCTGAAGAAACCAGATGGTTAATTGTGCTTTTAAACTTTTCTTTATGGTCAGAACATGAGAAACACTTGATGCCAAAAAGCAGCCTGGTATCAAACAGTGGATCCCTTCACAGAGCTGAACATCCAAAACAACAAATATGCATGAAAAAAATTCATTTCCTCAACAAAATAAATATCTTAATAGAAAAGAAAGTGCTAATTTGTTTGAGATTCAAATAATTTAAATCAGATTTTGTATATTTCTATTGAGGAAGATTGTATCACTATAATTAACATTATTGTTTTATTGCCCAGCTCTGGTTCACGTTCACAAACGGACACGATCAGTTCACCAAAACCATGAGCAAGATCAATAATCTACAATGTTTGAGCATGTTTATGCACAACACTGAATGGACACAATGTCTGGACTGTTTGGATTTTATTTGCAGAAGACTGAAGTACATATTTCCACCCAAGTAGTTGTTGTACGTGGATAGACAACACATTTGCATCCACGTGGTCATGTTGTCCCTGACCACCTCCAGAGATCGTTTTGCTGATCGGATCACAATCTATCCTCAATGCGTCTCGGGTGCATTTACACATGATCACCCAAAATACATTTTAATGCCAGGTGTAAACACCGTCTATGAATATGCAAAGTCATTGACCAGAGGTGAAAATAAAACTGCCAAATATGGCATTGTGTCGTTCATTAAGAGATCAAACGCGCGTCTCTTTTCTATCAAAGAAATTGTTTTCAAATTTGGCATTAAATTTGACTTTTAAAATGGTGCAAGAACCCTGTCCGACCATAACGCTGCTGTTAGCTGTGCAGTGAGGTGAGATCCACTCTTACATTTATTCATTTAGCTTTATCCAAAGCGACTTACAATTGCTATACATGTCAGAGGTCGCACTCTGGAGCAACGAGGGGGTCTTGCTCAGGGACACAATGGTGGATGGGTCACAGTGGAGGATTGGACCCGGGTCTCTCGCACCAAAGGCATAGTCTAACATGAAACATGTGCAACCTATTATAAAAGTACAATATTCATTTGAAAGCCACACATATATTTTACACGTTAGATCATTATGATTGAGAATATGAGGTTTGGATTTTTGACACTAACTTATGTTAATTGCAAATTATCCAGTATAGAGTTAAAAAAGCACAGCGATAATATTCAGAACAGAACACTTACATTCACAGCACACTGCTCACAAACAAATAAAAGTAGCTTTCCAATTATCTATTCAGTTGTTCTAATGCAAAATGGTGACTAAAACAAAGTGACTTTATATTTCCATAGAGATAATAGGTCAGTTATAAACAAGTGTTTTAAATTAATAAAAAACAGGTTATAAATGACAATAAATCTGTTTTGACCTTCAATAGAATGTTAATTAAATATATACTGTATGTTTTCATTTCAAATCATATGATAGTAGTCAGACATAGTCAATGATACCGTTTACTTACATTCATATTCTTACATTCAACAGTTATGGATCCAATTAAATAAGAGAAATGGTGCCAACAGAGATCCAGAGGTGATGCTCTTGCTGCATCAAGCAGCGGACACTCCAGGAGGGAGTTTTGCAGACCACATTAAGCTGGACCCACTGGTTTAAACCCTAATCGAGACTTTTTTTTGTTTCACTTGTTTCTTTGATTACCCGCCAACACGAAATCTCACGATATTAATGCCAACAGCAAACAAACATTTTAACAATTCTGAATGAATGGATGGTGCAGTAAAGTTTGGCAGACAGATTCCTCAGGATGTAACAGTGTACTTGTTGTTTAAACAGCTGTTCTACAAATTTCATAAACATGCAACACCTGGCAAACAATAAACCTAGACAGACCTTCCACATAAACACTCACCGTGAAACAAATCCATCGACAAAACCGGGAACACGAAGCCGAACAGCACAAGAGCAGACATTCTTTCACCTAATGCATCCCGTGGGGGGTCTAGAAACTTCCAGAAAGTTGTTTGTAAACTCCTCTTCTTCTTTTCTCATAGGCGGAAATCGCGGGGGTGTCCGGGGGATGAGGATCCCTCTATCTGAGGGCTGTCTTCCCCTAAAAATCATCAAATAATATAATAATATATACAATAACTGTGTAGGTAGTAAAACAACAAAAACGCAAAGGGGACTGAAGTCAAGCCAGCGTCCACTTCGAAAACGACAGTCAGGCCAGCCCTCGCGCTGTTTTGCGATGCGTGTTTTTCTAGGCATTACGGTAACATCGTGTCGCAGCACATTTCAAAATAAAAGTGAGCTTCTGCTGAACATAATGTAATTGATGTGGCAGAAACGATTGAATAAATAAATAAATGCTTAAGACACCACAAGTATCTAAAGAAAATATTACAGTCTCACAGAAAGCTTAAAACATTCAGCCAAGATTCGAACTCATGTAAAAAGAAAACCTCCTGTTTCCACTGACTCATTTCACTTCACAGTGACAGCAGGCCACCTCAGGGTGACCCTCTGTCAATATCAGAGCAATCTGATAGTATTTTTAAGTTACAGCCCTTGAAAGTGTCTAATATTTTAGCTATTCGCCAAGACTTTTATTTTGAAATGTGCTGCGACACGATGTTACCGTAATGCCTAGAAAGAACACGCAAAACAGCGCGAGGGCTGGCTTGACTGTTGTTTTCGAAGTGGAGGCTGGCTTGACTTCAGTGAGGACACGTAGTCCGTTAAAATGTATTTTCTAAGTTTTCTTCATCGCCTTCATGTTAAAAGTCATGTCTGCCCCGCTGCTGTCATGGTAACGTTACGATTCACCGTCACCCTCATCTAAAGTTCGGCTGTTTCATATTTATTTATTTATTTAACTCTGATTACAGACAATCTGACTGTCTGCGCAGTCTGTGAGTTGTTTTCTTTGCATCTGATTATCACACTGCATATTATTCAATACTGAAATAAATCCATGTCAGAAACATTTAAAGTTTGAAGTAGATTAATGTCTGTTATTGTCTTGGAGAGTCTCCATCCAGCTGGATCTGTGTCACAGGTGAGGAGCTAACATTTGATTTGAGGACTCACTTCATCCAGAGGTTCACCTGACCAGGTGGATTCTGTCTACAGGTAAACCTACAGCCCCCACCTCAGTCCCCCTCCAGCTTGTGTTCAGACTGATCCGCCACCTGGTGGTCTTCTGTCCCTGCTGCATCTCCACTGTCCTCATGGTGTCTTCATATCGACGCAGGGCCGCAGGTAACACTCTGACTCATTCAGTCCCACACTCTCACTCTGGTGTTGATGATTCATAATCAATCAATCAATCAAAACTTTATTACAGACTCAAGGTCCAAATCTTACCACAACAATACATAAATACATATCCACAAACGCACATGAATGCACAAATACCTACACATAAAAAATAAATAAAAATCCATAGTAAATCATGGTTAGAAAATGAAAAGTATAAAATGATTTAAAAAGAAAATCATTGTTCTACCAGGAGACAATTATAGCAGTGTTTCCATTGTACTTAGCCGTATGTTAGTTAAGGCCAATTATTATTTCATTTTGTGACCCATTAAGCCGGCACATGAATTTAAACATTAGGTTTCTTAAAGCAGCATGAAAGGTCCTTATTCTTGCAGCCACAAACATCTCACTTGCACTACACCATCTTGGTCTTGTGAGTAATATTCTCATTGCGTCGTTAAATGCTACTTTAAATTTAATAGACTTGCCTTTTAATAATTTGACCACAAGTGCGCAGTATAGAACGGTGTGCTTAAACAGAGATGTCTTTACACCAACCGTACATGCCTAAATTTACGTATGCTTGTGCATACATCCGGCGACAGTGCCTGTAAATATCTGTCATTTTATCAGTGATAAAATGACCAAGGTATTTCCTTATTACAGACACTAAGCTTACTGTTAGCCAATTTAAAATCAGGATAGTTCAAACATTTATCATCTTCAGTTCTGCAGATCATGACGACACTCTTATTGGCGTTACATTTGATATCATGTTCCACACCATACACCGAACATATTGTAAAAAGCTGCTGTAATCCAGCACTTCTTAGGTCATCTGCATACATAATATGATTCACTATTGAATTACCAATCATGCACCAGTATTACAGGCTCTCAACTGCCTGGACAGATATAGAGATTAAAAAGAGCAGGTGACAAAATACCCCCTTGTCTGACTCCATTGCTAACCCCAAATAAAGCTGAGACACTATTGCCCCATTTCACTTGCGTAGTCCGGTGGGCATACCAGTAAGCCAAAATTCTCACAATATAATGGGCACCCCTCTTGTGATTGATTGATTTACACAGTCAAATGCTTTAGAAGCATCAATAAAACACATAAGAACTGATGAGTTTTTATCTTATATGTGTTCACAATTTCCTTTAGAGCATTATACACAAGTCAGTGCCATGTTTAGCGTTAAACCCAAACTTTGTTATCTGTCGTGGAGTCACAGTTGAGTCTAACTGATAAATGATCCACATTTCTTTCTAACCTGCTCTGACTGCAGGAAATGACCTGAGAAGGGATTGACAACATTGACGATGTCATCACTGCTGTCTCCAGAGAATTTCACGTCTGAGCTGATCCAAGGGCGCCCTGACCAGGTTGGAGCGAGATTTATATAATAAATAATAATAATAATCCTTATTTGTAGAGCACTTTTCAAAAACAAGTTACAAAGTGCTTTAACAAGTGTAAAGACAATAATACAAAACAATACAAGAGAAAAGCATGAAAACATTGAAAAGACTGAGACAGAGATATTTGATTATTGATTGTGATTTATTGGTTTGCAAACGACGGTGGGGAAGAGAAGCTATTGGCTTATAGCCGACATGCTCGATATCAGCAAATAGCCTCCAATCTCCCATTCAGAAATTCACTGCAAGGCAAGCCCCCAAAAGTTTAGTTTCATGTATCTGCTTTAATGACACTGCAAGTTAATACTTGATCTTACCATCAATTCTTTATTCCTACGTACATTAAAAACCACTCCTTAAAGAAATTAATTAGGTATATGTTATTAATATGTTATTAATTAACTCGTATGTCCCATAGTCGCTGCTCGTTACATCCTTCAGAATCAAAGACAGGTTATCGTCCTTCAGCCGATGTCCGCCAGATTCTCATAAAATGGATGCTGGTAGT